>NC_061508.1:78929985-78948722 GCF_022539505.1 Lolium rigidum | reverse complement strand
ACAATGTTTGTAATAAAGTATGGAGTGTTATGACCTGCAATGTTTCTGTTGTACCACTCTGAGGGATATGGCAATTTGTGAGGAAGTCCCTTCACAAAGATCATATCAACGACTTGTATACTACAACATGCAGTGGTATGCTGGGTCACCGCAAAGTGCCATCAAGATTGCCTATAATCCGGTCCAACATTGAAGAACGAAGCATATTGAGATCCGGAATCATTTCATTAGGGATCATGTTGCCTGCGGTGATATTGAGCTTATCTATGTTCCAACCAAAGATCAACTTGCCGATATATTCACGAAGCCTCTTGATGAAGCAAGGTTCACTTATTTGAGGAATGAGCTAAACATCATTGATTCAAGGAGTATAGCTTGACCATCTTGCAAACACACCTTTGTCTCAAAACTTTATTTGGTTTAGATGTGGGCATGGATATAGGGGGAGTGCGGTTTAAATTATTGAGCTATCCCTGCCCCCATAATGCCAACATTAAGAAATCATTCTCTTTATATCATATGTTGATATGTGAGCTTCAATGATGAGTATTGGGTTGGACCCAAGATATATCTTCGCGGTGCCATACCATAACACTCATATATGTTGGCCTAGGCCACCACACTCTTCTTTGTGGAGAGTTGGAGTTATTTGGATATTCATTGAGTTTTATTGACATCTCCTTGTTTATGGGAAATCACTCACTTTTGGCCTTCATTTGCATTATTTGCAAAATTGAGTGATCATGTACCATCTCACAGTTTGGCGTATCTATCCTAAGCCTATCTCATCTAAGCCATATCCTCTTCTTTCTCCGAGTGCACCAACATCCTGTCAAAACTTGCTCCTGGCACAGTTTTTCTCGTTTCATCGGAAGTTCCGGTCGTTCTGACCGGTACTTCCGGCTGGAAGTTCTCGCCAGCCTCCGCCGCTGTTGCTGATCAGTTGGATTGGTTTCTGGGGGACCGGAAGTTCCGGCTCCAACGAGCGGAACTTCCGCCCTTACGGAACCACTTCATAACCGGCCGGGAACGGGGAGGCAGTTCCTGCCTCCTCACTTTCCCCCACCCAAGATCTATTCACGTGCTCTCTCCTTGTGGTGGCTGCTCCTCCCTCTCCGGCCGGATCTCCCACCTCCGGCGACCTCCGCCGGATCGGCTCCGTGGATCGGCATCCTCTCCCTCTCCTCCTCCATGGCTCCCCCCGGTTTGTGCCCTCTCCCTCTCTATGTGTGGGTAGACCTCACTAGATGAACTATAGGGCATACTCTAGGCAAAGCTATGGTAGAACACCTCTAGATGCCTTCCACATACTAGAACTTGCTTAGGATGTTGTTGTGATGCGGATCTTCGAGCCAATGCCTCAGATCTGGTGAGAAACTGCCGCTGTTTTCGAACAGCCGGAAGTTCCGGCTCCACAGGCCGGAACTTCCGCCCCGGGGCGGAACTTCCGCCGGTTCTCACCGGAACTTCCGGCCTGGCGATTTTTTCTGCTGTTACTCAATATCCTGTGCTGGTTCTGGTTTTGGCCTCCTTGCTAGTGTGCACTCATTTATCATTCCTATCTTGTTGATTCCATCCCAGGTTCATCCAAGAAGAGAGGCAAAGGTCATGTGGATGAGATTGAGGAAGAGTTTGAGCAAACAAGACCATCCAAGCTCACCGCACGTCAGCAATCCAGCCAAAGGCAAAAGACACCCGCAGTGAGAGGAAAGAACATCCATGTGTCCGTGAAGAACTTGCAATATCTTGAGTACAAGGAGCTCCGTGACGTGAACCCTTACCTTACCCCTCGGAACAATAGGGTTACGGATAAGAGGTTCCACAACAAGACCCAAGAAGAGATTTTCTATGAGGTGTATGTGCCGTTCAAGAAGGGGGTAGCCCCTCAACATGCCATTGACACCGGGAAGATGGCCGCTTCTACATACTTTCAAGAAGCCTATGCTATGTGTGGTGAGTTTGGGCTCTACCCCATTATGGAGCTCAACAAGGATTATGATGTCGGTTTGATCCAACAATTCTATGCCACCGTACACTTTCAGTCGGATGAAGCTAAAACATTTCGGTGGATGTCTCATGAAAGGCTACTTGAGTCTAACTTGGCTAAGTTTGGAAGTGCCCTTGGATACCCTCGCTACCCGGGCATAGATGAAAATGGTTGGAGGTGCCATGATAGCTCCTTTGCTCAAACAAGGGAAGTCTTGGAGCCCCTCTACATCAAAGGTTGGGGTGTTCCGGGCAAGAGTGCGGATCTTCTCCCTACTTGGGACATTATGCTTAGGGTCTACCGGGAAACCATTGGACCAAAGGGTGGCAACCTTGATGAGCTACATCTCTATGAAGTGGATCTAATGGCAAACTCCTTTGCTAAGAGGGGCACCGGTGAGAGGCTTGATGTGATGGACTACATCTATCATGAGATGTGGTCATGTGTGATGGAGAAGAAGCTTCCCGCGTTTTCTCTATACATTATGAAGCTCATTGAGGACACTTGGGTTGATAGTTATGAGAGCTCCCTCATTCACTCTATTCCCCTCAGTATCACATCCCATGAAGTGAAGGTTTTGAGGACCAAGCGCCACAACTCTCCGATAGAGGATGTTACACCCATGGATGAGAAGCCACCTAGCTGGGCTTCTAAGCTTGCTCGCCGCATGAGACAGATCTTTTGCCTCACCTCTCGCAAGTCAACCACCGTCGCATCGCGCAGCATGCAGAAGCCAAGAAGTCTCGGGTTCGTCAGAAGAGCATCATGAGGGCTCTTGCGGTGGACGTGTCTCCTCCCGGATCCGAGGAGAGCATCACTCCGGAGGCGGAGTGGGTCTCTAAGCATGTCATGCCTCTCCCTCCAGATGGACTTGAGATCGAGTCTCCTCCGCACACTCCTCTCTACCCCGGCGCTACATCGAACCTCCCTCCCGGCTGGGCTAACGCCGACCCTTGGGACGTGTAGTTTCTCCTTTCCCCTTTTTGGTGCCTTGGTTCCAAAGGGGGAGAGCGAGAACCTTATTAGGTTGCTCTCCGTTGGGTATTTGCATGGGGGAGTCACAAGCTCGTGTTGGCTTTGATTTTTATCGCTTGTGATTCTATTTATCTTGTGGTGTTGAACTATGTTCTAGTTTATTTGGATTGTAAACTCTATCTATGCATTTGGAACCTTATCTATGTGTATGGTAAACTCCGTATGTGAGTCTTCCATGGTTATCTATGTGTGCATGATCTCTTTTCCATATGCCTATCACTATATTGTATTGTGCATGATCTTATTGCTAACCCATGGAAGGTAGGTGCAAGATATAGGGGGAGCTTCTTATGTACCAGTGCTCATATCTAGGGGAGCTCCTCTACATCTTGCACATTGTTGGTACACATACTTCATTCCTTGCAAATACTTGTGTTGTCATCAAACACCAAAAAGGGGGAGATTGAAAGAACATTTCCCGCCCTTTTGGGTTTTGTGTGTTTGATGTCAACACTAGGTATATATTTATGTGTGTTGATGTAGACAGGTACAAGTGTTCGATATATATTTTTGTTCAGCAAGACGGTATGCCAGTTCTGATGATCTGCAGGGTTTTTCTTCTTGGCGGAAGTTCCGGCCCCAGCTGGCGGAACTTCCGCCCTGGTATGTTTCACAGAAGCTCTGTCAGTGCTGTTTTTGTCTGCTGTTTCGTTCCCTGGCCGGAAGTTCCGGCGCGAGTGGCCGGAAGTTCCGGTCAGCGGAACTTCCGCCCAACTTCCGGGCAAGTTCCGGAAATGCGGTATTGTGGCTCAGTATAGTCCAGTAAGGTTTTCGGGAAATTCCGGAACTTGGCCGGAACTTCCGGTCACCGGAAGTTCCGCCCTAGTTCCGCCCTATCTTTTGTTGACCAGGTCATCTGACGAAGATTCTTCCTGGCGGAAGTTCCGGCTCGCCCGACCGGTACTTCTGGTGCCAGCCGGAACTTCCGGCCATCCTGGCCGGAACTTCCGGTGTTAGTGGATTTCGCCACAACGGTCGGATCCGAGAGCTCCAATCATATAAATAGCTCTCTTCTCCAACGGGACAAGTTGCTCAATCATTGCAAGAAAAATCTGCCAAGCTTCACCACCATTAGAGCCACCTCAAGAACACAAGATTTGCAAGATCTCATTCCTCCCCCAACCAAAGCTCTTGATCTTTGGAGATTCGAAGGAGAAGACACCGATCTACATCCTCACCGAAGCGTTCTTCATTTCCCCCTCATTTGTTTGAGGGATCTCATGCTAGTGTTCCTATTTGGTTCCCTAGTTGATTTGTTGTTGATGTGTTGTTGTTGATTGTTGTATTGTTACAGATTTGGGAGCCTCCAATTCAGTTGTGGATGTGTGCCCCAAGAACCTTGTAAAGGCCCGGTTTCCGCCTCGAGGAAATCCCTTAGTGGAAGTGGGCTAGGCCTTCGTGGCGTTGCTCACGGGAGATCTGAGTGAAGCCTTCGTGGCTGTTGGTTTGGCTTGCGTAGCAACCACACTCCTCCAAACATAGACGTACCTTCTTGCAAAGGAAGGGAACTACGGGAATCATCTCCGTGTCATCGCGTGCTCCACTCTCGGTTACCTCTATCCCATTCTATCTCATATATTGCGTAGCTATATCTTGCTTAGTTGATAACCTTGTCATATAGGTAAATTCACTTAGTTGCATATCTAGAGAATTTATCTTTGTGTCAAGCCTAAATTGAAAAGGAACTAAAAATTGGTTAGCACCTATTCACCCCCCCCCCTTCTAGGTGCGGCATACGATCCTTTCACCGAGCTCCCCCCGAGGCCGCGCCGGTGCCGGGGATGATCATGTGCTGGCCGAGCGCTGCGTGGCCGTAAAAGAGCATGGCCTGCGCCTGCTGCTCTTGAAGGACAGTGCTCTTCGCCTCCGTCTTGAGTTGGAGAAGCTGCTCCGCGGCAGCGATTTCCCTCTTCCGTTGGTCGAACGCCCTGCGGCGGTCGGCCCTCTTCTTGCTCTCGAGCTTCCTCTGCTCCGGGGTGAGGTCGGCCTTCGCCTTCTTCGTCGGCGGCCCGGGGGGGAGGTCGGCCTCCACGGCAGGAGCGGCAACGGCCGCGGGTGCCTCCTCTCCGATGGTGGCGGTGGTGGCGGTGGCGGCGGCAGTCGCTTCGTCGGCCATCTCTAGGTTTTGGGAGTACAGTGGAGTGTTTCTGTTTTGGGAGGCAGACGAGGCGGGCCGGGGCGGACAAGGGAGGACGCGAGCGACCAGCCTTTCGCGTCCGCGGCCACGCAAACTCGTCCAAGATTTGGGCTGGGTTTGGGTCGTCCCGGACGCCGCGGGCATCCGTTTTAGGGATGGGTCCACGCGCTGGGCCGCGGTTTTGTCCGTTTCGACCCATCCGGACGTGCGGACGCGGGATGGGTCGCCCGGTTGGAGATGCCCTAAGATGCTCAAAGTACATGATGCCACGGGTGGATCTTACTTCGATCAAACTAAAACATGGCACAATATGGAGGTGAAGTAGTTGTTAAAAGTGGGGCTGCAGCGTCATACACGTATGCTGCTAATTTACATTGTTGAGCTCATGCAGCATTTTATTACTATTACGTTTTAAACTTGTAAATCTAGTTACGGAATCGAAAACTTCATATGGAGCTCGAGCTACAGGTGGCTTTTTTTTTTGATGACCTCGAAAGGGGAAACCCCTACCTAAAATTTATTAAAGGGAGCTAAGGTAGCTCAAAGTTTTACACAAACCAAGGAACACATGGGGGGAACACAGGGTTAAACTAGAGGAATGTACAAAAACAAACACAACGAGTGGTGATGAGATCAAATATGCCACTCTGAAAATCAGAGAAAAAGTGCAGCTCTCTCCTCTTTCCTGGCCTTATGCGACCAAAGCTTGCATGTCTCAATGCATTATTTGGCAACCAAGTGTGTTGGAACTTCTAAATCATCAAACACTTTTCTTTTTCTTGATAGCCAAATGCTCCACAACGACGCTGTAATGACAAAGTCCTAACCTTTTTTTTTCTGGGCGAGCTACAGGTGGCTCGATATAACCATTGTATTGTACGCATTGAGTATTGTATTTTGTTATTGCATTTAGTTTTATATTCTATCGTTACTTCTACGTACGTATGAAAGAACTCCGTCACAGGTTTCTTTTCATCGTGATAGTAAACCACAAGCGTCAAGTGCGAAGCGACCGTTTAACATTGATCGTACAGATTGTTTTGTCCGCAGAATAGTTCACGTCAAATTCAACATCGTCTTAGTGCTCTCCTGCATTCGGCAGCCAGCTCGGGCTCATTGTTTACATGTCTAATTGATATTCTTTCTTTGTATTTGTGAGTGATTAACACTTTTTATCACTACTACAAATGAGCTCGAAGTTTCTAAAAAATAGTACTGTACAAACGTGCTCAAAGTACAACAAGCCACCGTGGGTTTTACATCTAAGATTATCTATTGACATTTTTGCAATTTGACTCACAAAACTAGAACCCAAGCTCTGTTCCAAAAGCACAATGGGAGACAACTTTTTATCCTGAATCATGCAGTGAATCCCTTGCCGAGGACTCCACCTACTATATTTCTTTAGACATCGTTTCTAATAATCTGAATCATGCAATGAATCCCTAGGCCTTGGCTGCCTTTAAACGTCATCTCTCACAGTTTATTAGATATACGCGTATTCCTAGGTCGCAAATTTGATCAAGTTAGCATTACTTATATGTTATAAAAATTATATCATTAGAAAGTTTAGATCGGAAATTCAATTCGGCTCCCGGGTGCATATGCTCCCTCTATCAAAAAGTTATATTTCGAAATGTCGAAAAATTTTGACAAAAAATTCTACATGTACATCTCCACAATATACGTACGTTCGTCAAGTTTCGCGAGGAACCAATATGTTTTATGGTCTGTGTAAAAAAGAGAAAATTTATCTCCTGAAAAACCTTATTTTCAGCATTGAATTTTGTCTTTTTTACACGCGTCACACGACAAGTCGGATTTTTATGAAACAACTTTGTGAGCGCGTAGCACGTGAAGATGTACGTTCAAATTTTTCGTTTCAATTTTTTGAAATTACAAAATGTATGTAACATACATTTCAAAATAAAGGGAGCATATGCTCCCATGTGCCAAAACACCATTCCCAGTTATTTTCTAATGATATAATTTATGTACTATATAATTTAAATTATATAGATCAAACTGACGACCTAGCGATACGGGGAAAACTAGTAAACTAAGAAGGAGGGAGTACTAGAGGAAATAGCACATCATACCATGTTGGTGCCTCTTTTGCAGAGAACCACATATTGTACTTTGGTTTGCACAGAACACCATGTTTTTCCGTATTGTTTGTAAAGAACACAGAAAACTTGATGACGGAAATTCAATTCGGCTCCTGGGTGCGTATGCTCCCTCTACCAACAAAACATATTTCGAAGTGTGGAAAAATTTTGACAAAATTTTGTACATGTACATCTCCATAATATATGTGTATGCGTCAAGTTTCACGAAAAAATAATATTTTTCGTGGCCTATGTAAAAAAGAGAAAACTTATTCTGTGAAAAGCATTGTTTTCAGTACTGAATTTTATCTTTTTTACACACGTCACATGATAAGTTCATTTTTTATGAAACAACTTTGTGAGCGCGTAGCACGTGAAGATGTACGTGCGAATTTTTTGTTTCAAATTTTTTGAAATTTAAAATATGTGTAAGATGTATTTCAAAATATAGGGAGCATATGCTCCCATGTTCCAAAACACCGCTCCCGATTGATTACCCTTTTTAACACAACAATTAGATGACCGTGCCCACGGGCTGGAGGTCCGACCCACTCCAACACTCCCCATCCTCGACCTACAAACGAACATGCCAGTTTAGTTCGAACCCCATTTTCTCGATACCTCCCACCCAGACGAACCCTGGAGAGCACCGATGGCGGCGAGGGCTGCGGTGCGCCGGCGGCAGGATGGGGGAGACAGAAGGCCATGGTTTGCCACATGAATCGGTGAGTGCCTGAGGTGGCCTCCACGCAACCTGGCATCACCGGTGGCAGCGGTGCACCTGCCAAGAGGACGCAGGCCATGGATTCTGATGACCGCGGCCAATTCAATGGGTAAGCTCCTTCAACAAAGCCTTCTTTTCGCCAAAATCAATCCTTTTGGTGAGGGGTTTGGCCGGGAGGAAAAACCCTAGCTTGGCGGTGGAACAATTCGATACCTAGGTTCTTTTTAAATTTGATGTGTTAGATTAGATGATGTGAATTTTGCAATGGGGTTGTGCAATTTCATGAAAAAAGGTGTGAGTAGCAGTCAATGTCTTTTCCTCACCGATATCAATTCATGCCCATGTCATTCTATATCAATCTCCTCCATGATATTAACTAAATTAATTTATATTGTTTAGAGCAACCGCCAGCAGCCAAGCTCCAGCTACAGATCCGCCTTAGCATGCTCCAGCTGCAGCTCCACCTCGCCAAGCTCCATCTGCAGCACCAACTCGCCAAGCTTCAGATGCACGGCAAAAGCTCCCTTCCATGCGTGAACAAGGACATATGCATTACACCAATACCCGACTCTATGGTTCCTTCACAACAAGTAATGGCCAAGGACAGAAGCATGAGGAACACAATTAGGCCAGGAATTTATATGGAATGAAAAGAGCCATGTAATGAAGGAAAATTATCTTGACTTTTAAACACAGTACAACACAGAAGCTCACAAACACGCACGTACAAACACCCCTATGAACGCACGCACGCACATCCTACCCCTATGAGCACCTCCGAGGGACTGAGCCGATATATTTTGAGGTTGACGAAGTCACCATTGACGCCTCACTGTTGACGGGTACATCATCTACCACTGAAAGCATAGCGCCGTTTAAATCCTGGAATAGATTCAGATAAATGCAAACACCCATGCCAAGTCTAGAACTTAAACCTAGGTGGGCTGGTTCCACCACAAGGGATCTAACCACCAGAGCCAAACTCTGTTTGCTTGACTTTTACTTTTGTATTTGTCCTGAGGTGCTAAACCTGGATAACCTTTTGAATGGATATGTTAATCTGTTATTCTTTGAAAAGATATGTTGATTGTGTCATTCCATAGAGGGGCTCTTTTTGCACGTTCCATTGTAGCACATGATTACTTTAATTGCTGCGTCAAAGAGGTTTATCAAAGTTTATGTGTTCTTTGCAAAGATTACAGGTATTCTGTGCAAAACAAAGTGTAACTTGTGGTTTTGTGCAAAAAGAGCACCAACATATGATGTTATGTGCTATTTTCTAGTAATACTACGTCCACGTAATACAAGCTTCTGAACCTAGCTATAACCAGAATCTTCCTGGTCATGACTATGACTTCCCATAAGAACTCTCCAGAGCACTCCTGTAGGACAATCCTTCATATATACCAATAAACGAATAACACATGCGACACAGTGTTCATCCAAATCATAGAAACCCCTCGAACAGAACCGTGGCTAGCTGATCGGAAATGTCACGATTAGTTACCTGCTATCCATCTACTCCGTCCGTGAGTACATCCATCCGCCAGCCCTTCGTCAGCAAATAATTGAGCCGGTGATGGGGAGAGAAGCAGATCTGCAGGATTGCTCTGAAAAACTCGCAGATACAAACACCCGACACAAAGATAAAGAGAAAAGACAGCTCCCATTAATTCCTCACATGACAGATACGGGACTGTATGGAGAAAACATGTGCCAAATTCTAAATTGGAAACGCGGACCATTCTGAGCTACGCCTGCTTACCCTCCCGCTCTATGAAATAGCGTGCTATTTCACTGTTTTAGCGGTGCTATACCGTATTTGAAGTAAACACTAAGCTATGTACATTTCGCCCGCTACGACACTAATCTCACTATTAATGACGCTATACGTGCTATTTTTTTATAGCGTTGTAGCGGTGCTATTTTCCGCACTAGCCATTTTGGGCCTTTTGGCCACGAGCCACTGGTATCGTCATTTCTAACCATATCCATTTAACCCGTTAGCAACCACAGAATCCTATCGATAGTTCCCACTCCTCCTCACACAATATTTCCATGCTGAAGAAGAAGAATCAACATCACAATGAGCAATCTGCTGGTTCTTCTTCTGATGGGATGATGACCCCATGTTCATATGATTTTGATTAATTACTACTTCTGCTATGTTATTGGCTCGTTAAATGTTTATATGGACTATGCTTGTTGGTTGGTTTGTTGTCTACTTATCTTTCTTAAATCTTAATTCTTCATCTTGTTCTAGACTATGGTTGTTGAATTGTTGATTTTACTTATTAGACAATGACAAATCTCTCTCTTTCATTGTGATATGGACTTTATCAATTTGATTTGTTCATCATTGTGATCTAGACAATTTTTAGTTGTTAAACTCTTTAGTAAACATGCTATATTTTCCATTTTTCATTTTTTTTTTGTCAAATTCTATTTTGTAAAATAGCGAGCACGTTATAGGGTGCGTAGCATATTTAAAAGGTCACACTATTTTATTTGGCGCCCTATTTTTTGGCGAATTCGATAAAAATAACCCCTACACGAAAGAAATTCAACAAATAAACTCCGGACAAAACTATTTCAAAAATAATCCTTTTCTGCCGCGCCTGACTGTTGGGCGTGCAAACAAAGGTGTAAGGCCGCTCTGCTTGGCGAGGCACGTCCGCTAGCGCGGCATGGTGGGCTCCGCAACTCAGTAGTGTGGCTGGACTGGGGCATTGCATAGAGGTTTGCCGCACCGGGTGGTGGGGCGCGGCACATCGACGCGTTAGCTTGGCCCGAGCCGGCCGAACCCGGGCGACTTCTTCCTCCCTCCCACCCAGTATCGCGTTTCCTCCCAGGGGAGCGGCGTCGGCGGCTCGGTCCTCTCTCCCTTCCTCCTCCAATCCTCCCTCCCAAGTCCAGAGATCTCAAGACTTTCTCCGGGGATCGTGATTAAGTACATATCGTTACACCGCGTTCGATGAAGAAAGTGCCACAGAAGCAAGAATTTCCACAATACCTTTTTGAAACCTTTCTTTTTCTAAATGCTTATTAGTAAACTTGGAAAAATTAAATTCTAATCTTTCTCCAGCACATTTAATAAACATTCTCTTTCGTTTGGTAAATTAATTTCAGCACCAATAATATGTAAGAAAGGTCTACCAAATATAATAGGACAAAATGCATCTTGGGAGCAACCAAGCACAATAAAATCAGCCGAATACTTAATCTTTCCTACTACATCTCTCACCATTCTAACAACTTCCACGGTGGAAGGAGCTTCAAATTCAACGCTATTTTGCCTAGAATTCAACCACAATCGAACCTCCTCGCCGGGAATCGAAGATTGACGTTGGAATCGAGTGTCCTCGTAGTGGAACCAAGCTTGGGCGTCATCGGCGCTGTCATGGACTGGAGCGTTGCCTCACTTCAAATCTACCTCATATGGCTACAGAAAACTGGTTCTACGGGGTATTCGGGTCTTAAAAGAGGCACTAAATATATCCCGGAAAATTGATAAATATTTTGCAATGCCTTAAAAATATCTGGTTTGACGGATTTGGTAGAGATGTTCTAATACTCTAATAATACTCCCTCCTCGCCACAATATAGTGCATATAAGTATTTCAAAAGTCGAATGAGGTAATGTTTGACCATGCTTATTGAGAAAATTATCTATATCTATATAATACAAAATATATACCATATAAAAATATATATCATGATGAATCTAATGGTAGTGTAAATACTTGGTCAAACTTTACCACCACTACATTTTTGGGAAGGGAGGAGAAAGTACTTGTTTGTGTAAAATATCTGGTAGAAATAAAATAAGAGACAGAAACGCAAACGCAAACGCTTCTTCTCTCTCTTGAAGCTCCTCCAGGCATCTCCGATTGGATTCGATCACTGGCGTAGCGGCTGTTCCGATCTCGATCTCGATCGGAAGGGGATGAGGAAGCGGGAGCGTGAGAACCCGTGCGGGATCTGCGGGCATTACCACAGGTACGAGGAGGGGGAGCCGTGCGGGGTGTGCGGCCACCGCCCGCCGGTGCTCGCACCGGCGGGCGTTCCCCGGCAGGACTCGGCGTTCCCCTCGGAGATTCTCAAGGACTTGCTCTTCCTCGGCAGCTACGACAACGCCTCCCGCTCCGAGCTGCTCAAGACCCTGGGCATCTCCCACATCCTCAACGTACGTACGCTTCTTTTATTGCTTCTCCGCGATTCGGATTCCATCCGGCCTTAGATTGCTAGTGCTTCTCCGATAGAAATGGAAGGCCGGTTCTAGGTTCGGTTCCTGTTTTTTTATTTAGAGTAATAATGTTTGCATTTAGTAGAGGCACTATAAATATGAAGGAAATAACAGCCTAACAACAGCACTCTTTTAGAAACAGATTGCTGCTGACAAGTTCAGCTTACTACTTGCTAGTCGTTTTACAGTACTGATCATATTAGCACCGATCACCCTTGTTCAACATCTGTCACACACCGTTTTTAAACTCTGCAAATGTTTTTGCTCTATTTGGAACTGAAATGATATTTTGCAATGCTCTTTACTGGACAGACCGTCCCTTTCTGCCAAAACCTTTACCGGAATTCCTTCACTTATCACTGCCTTCAAGATGGCAAGACTTTGCAGTTTGATGATGCAATCCAGTTTCTAGGTATGGTGCTCTTCTTCCACTTCCAGTCCCCAGCCAACAACAGATATACATACATTGTGTTTACCATTTCCATTGTTCTGTTGACATTTGTTGCTTGTGGCAGACATTCACTTTCTTTTAGCATAAAGCATTTTTCAACCTCAATCTACTATCCAATATGCTTTCTATGACTATCATTTAACTCATGTTCTGTAGATACCCTTGTGATTTTTCCTGTTCTGTCTCCCAGTCCCTCTTCCCACATTGAGCATCGGATTATCTAATACTGAGTCATTAAGGGCATCATGTACCTACTTATTTTTGTTATTTTCAACTTCAGAACAGTGCGAGAGGGATAAAACACGAGTTCTTGTTCATTGCATGTCAGGGAAGAGTAGGTGTGTACATGTAACATTAGTCCTCATATAGCAATTATTGTTTCTTATGTTGCTGGGATTTCTGTGACTAATGTGTTCAAAATATGTTGATCAGGTCAGCTGCATTTGTGATAGCCTTCTTGATGAAGTCCAGAGGTTGGCGACTTGCACAATGTTATCAATGGGTGAAAGAACGGAGACCACAAGTTCAACTGGCTGATGGTAAGACTTCCAAGATGAATCATTCTAGGAAACTGGGAGAAAACATAAAGATTGAATTGCACCTCATAATTGAGGTCTGCTGTGAGTCTAATTTCTGAATTAGAGTACTCAAATATGTACTGCTGCACAACTTAGTTGGGAACACCAATCTTGCTAACGCGGTACCATAATAGCATGAAACTTTTCATATTTGCTGAGGATTTAACTAATGTATAGTTAGAAGATTTGATGGCAAGGTACGGTGACAATTTCCATAAATTTGCTGGTCGGTAAAAGCTTGAAAAGGCAACAAATGAACAATTGAGCCTATATGCATAAAGAACTCTGTTGTTGAGGTAGTACAAAATCTTGCATTTTGAAAGATTGAGCCTATATGCATAAAGAACTCTGTTGTTGAGGTAGTACAAAATCTTGCATTTTGAAAGTCAGACTATATAATTCAAAGTTTATTCTCGATTATATAGTAAGTACTATGAATTTAGTGGTGGGTCTTTCTCAAAAAGTATCATGGTTGGCTAAAGAAATATTCTTACCTTTTTTTTTACAGCGGCACAGCAGCAGTTGATTGAGTATGAGCAGAAACTTTTCGGCTCCAATGTTGGCATGGCATCTCAATCTTTTGCTCCAACAGATTCTACTTTCCCTTCACTTGGATTTGGTTTTCCAAAACCAACAGGTGACATCCAGGTGCCTACCTTCAATCAGCAGACTCCAGCCTCCATCTTTGAGCGGGTCAGCTCGAACAACATCCCAAGTAATTTCACATTTGGAGCTGAAAAAGTTTCCGAAGTGAAGCTTCCAGACAGTGGTAATGTCGGTGTGGCCAACTTGTCCGGGAGTGAAAGCATGATGGACAGCTCCTAGGTCGCTTTTTAAACAATATAAATGTATCAATCGATGCATCAAGTCGTGTTTCTTGGGATAGTTTAGATTTCTAGGTAGAAAGGTTGTAAATTTTTGTACTGACTTCTACACTATGTGCAAGTGTTTCATCCATTGATACAATCTACACTTTAAGAGGTCTGATATGTGCTTCTATTCAACTTTTGTCTCGTAATTCACATGGAACTGAAGTTATGCTGGAAAAGGTGGTAGAAGTTTTATATGTGCTTGTTTATATTGTACAGATTTATATGCTAAGAAATTTACAGCCCAAAATCTTTACATTGTTGTCATCTCCCAGAGTTCTACTTTCTTATCGATTACATGGAGGACGCAGACATAAAATTGCACAGATCCACCAAGATAATTGTCAGGTCCAACTAAGATTTGGAAGTTGCTCAAGAATTTGCAAATGTTTGAAGTTGAACTACCCATTAAAGATTGCTAGAAATAAGTGGACTTCAAAGGGCAAGATCCTTGAGACCTTCAATCGAAGATTGCTGGTCAAGCTTTTATCCGAGACAATAGAGACTATAAACATATTTGACAGTTCATTTGTTATAAGGAACACAACTGTGAATCTGTTGCGGAGTTGATTACCATAATGTAAAGAACATATATTAAGTAAACTTGACATCTACATATTAGATCATATTCCTCTTGTGCTATGAACAAATTATACACTTGTTTGCAGCTCGTCATGAAGTTTTGCGCCAGCCTGCCATCTTTGAAAACTGACAGAGCATCAAGCACCGCCCTCATTGTCTGATGTACTCGATCGTGCAGTTCTCCTTGAGCCACTCGAGCACCTTTGCAGCCTCAAGAACATCTTGAACCTGCATGATTCAATTGCACACCAAACATTTAATGAGATTTTCCAGCAGAAAAAACAAGATAAGTTAGGCAGATAATTTCCTTGGCATGGCAGTTTAATTATCATATAATGTGCATATGTATTTTAGTGCTTGAAATTTACTTTATCCCAAGAAGATCAAAAGTGTGTTGCCAAACCGCAGCGGACTGAAGGAATTCAGCACAAAAAAATACGAGGAAAAACTGTCTAGAAACCTGCTGCTTGATGTTCCCCTCGTCATAGTCCTGGTTATAGCGTTTGAACTCTTCTATGGAGTTCTCAACTTCCTTGATGAGCTGGTCGGTCGAGTACTGCACAATGATATGACACGTTGTTAATACATGCATGAAAATGCACGACTCAAACATCAAATGAAGAGGTTCTATCACTAAAATCACAACTACATGGCAAGCATGTTATCACCTGTAAATTTTCAGCCTTGAATATTTCACCAACAGCCAACATTTGTTTAATGATTTTAGTGATGTTCTCCCGCTCACTATTTAGGTACTCCTGGACCGACCTCTCACTTGAAAGGGATGCTAGCTGGTCTTTATCTAGCTTCCTTTCTGCCTGCAGTTGCAGAAGTTTGGCTCCATACAACTGTTGGCCTTGCTCTTGAAACATGGCCCGGGGAACATCAACCTCAACCAACTGAACAAACAAATGAAAACGTTAGTACAAGCTTATGCAAACTTGGAGAGAGTGTGGAAAGGAATTTGATAACTGAACCAAAGGTAACATATGAATGATCTCCCTGCGGCTACTAGAGACTTCAAAAGCTATTTCAGAAGTAAGACCACAACCTTTCCGAGCTGGTCGAGGATGGCATTATCTGTTGCTTGTTCTATAGCTGTCTTCTCCACTTCTTTGCATCTTTCCAAAATTCTTTCTCGAACCTGTTTCAGTCACAAGGGACGATAACTGTCAAAGCAGGTGGAAAAATTCATCAACCATCCACCGTATTATATGATGCTCACAGTTTACAGAAGAAATTTATAGGGTGATCTGCAAATGATCAAACTGGAGTAAATTCCAAAAATAAAACAGATTTAACAGGTTCATATCGTGTGGATTTTGCAATGGCCATGATTAACTAATAAGTGAAATAAATACAACGGTGAAACCTGATCCATGGTAGTGCATCCTGGAAGGAGCTTCACAGCAAGTGAATCATCCAATTCTGGCATCTCTCTGAAGAAGAGTTCTTTGCAGACAACCTACATAATGCCAGTGAAAATGGGAATGAGAACCTCCAGCACTAGCTATGGAGAAAAGAAATCTGTGTCACTGTGGATTTCATGCAGTTTAACTTTCAGGAGTAACCTAAAATCTGTTTCACACCTGAAAATCATACTAACAGATGTTCATCAAAAGTAACTACAAAGTGTTATAACTTTGGTGTGATATAGGCACAATATGGTGTGATTACTAGTTGGTAGTAAGAGTAGCGTACATAGATATATACAGTTTGGTCTTTCGGAGGTGACTCACAGTAAACTGGGCACGGACACCTTGCAGACTTTCTTGATCAAAGGACTCAGGGAACTGAATAGGAAATGATCTAGTCTCACCCGGACGAATCCCAATTAGTGAACCCAGAAATCCAGGAACAAGGTTCTCATTTTCCTCAGTGTCCAACTGGAACCCTGCAAGCCATAGTAGATGTGCATACATTTCAAGTTAATGGAATAGAAAACTGAATATGAAATTATCACTGTCATTTCAAGTTACTGGAAATGAAAGCAGTACTGCCTATTCTATCTATGTTGCATATACTGTAAAAGAGAATTCAGTATCACATCGCTACATTAGTCAGTTGCAATCAAAGTGGTGCACCACGCCAATGGTAATTGGGAAAATTAAGTTGTGAAAATTAAATAGAAAGGTGTAAAGTAAACAAACCTGTAGCCTCAGCTGATGGAATTTTTTCACCTTTAGAGCCATCGCTTGTGATAGTTTCAGCCAATATATCTATTACTGTTACATCACCGACCTACATGATGAAAAAATGGATGCTGTTACAATACAACCATATTACCGATGCTTACCATGAAATAAATCTGATCTAACATGCCAACTCCAAAGAAGACAAAAAGTTCCTCCATTTTATTATGAAAATAGTAATGCTGCTTGACATTGCAAATAAACTGTTAAGGGAATGTATGTATATAATGACATGGACGTGGCAATATTATAGGCTTGGCTCTCTTTTGTATACAACCCGTCCTAATGAAGAAAAAGATATGCACATTTGTAGGTTATTTGTAAAGAATTGGTGGAAAAAAAAGGTACTGTACATATGAGTACCAGAAATATATATTGTAATATCAAGTTCTTGAATCTGTTTCGTTCAGTTAGTATATACCAGTTATATTAGAGCACATACATCATAAGATCCCAGAATCTTAAAATCATGAAGACACAAAATATTTGGAATAAGATGAATAGTTCGCCACTTAGCCAGAGACTGACGGAAAATTAGCCGATTTATGCAAAACTGTATCTGTTTACTTCAATGCAGAAACCATAGTCCTGAGTACAACTAACTCTAACACACAGTAATGCTTTCATTGGAATATTGTATACTAGAGCAACTATAAGAACTCACCTGTAGACCTCTGTCAGAGACTACTCGAAGAATCCCTAGAGATTTACGACGACGCTTAAGCTCCAACTCGGCTGCCTTTTCAGCATCAACAATTTCATCTATTTCAATAACCACTTTGAGGTTCTTATATTTGTCTTCCGATAACCACTGGAGTTCAGGAACAACATCCACCGCAACATCATATCTGAGAAAAATTGACATAAACAAAAAGATTAGGATGAAAACCAACTAATTTGAAACAAGTTCTAATAACGTAATAAGTATGACGCCTAGATGGGAGTAATTGTGTACCTAAACACATGGTCGAGGGAGAAAGCATCATTCATATCATCAAACTTAGTGAGAATACGTACAGAATCTTCTAATGCCTTATCTTCTACCTAAAAAAACCCGACAATATCAGCTGAACAGATGAAATAATAAGCACAAAGGGAGAAAGGCAAGTAGCGATTCAAAACGAGATTGGAACTCATAGACAGGGATATCAGCAGTGAATTCATCACTGGTGATCTTGCCAGTTCAGTTCATATGAAATCATAGATCCATAGTCCAAAGTTCTTATTACTTGTCATGAATAGTTGGGAACAAAGAATCCATCACAATAAATATAAGGGTATTGCTTTGTAAAAATGGACCGCGGAGAGATTAAAAAAAAGGACTGGGGAGAAATTGATACCGAGGACAATGCTTGAGGAAGCGTATGTCTTAAGATAGCTTCAACCGTGGCAGCCCGTACATGCTGCGGTCCGACATAGTTTAAAAGCACATTTTCTGGAACTATCTTTCCAGGCCGAAATCCAGGGACCTGATAAGAAGAAATAGCAGAGCAACACTGAAATATCTGTAGAAATGCAGAGCAGGACGCAGTTGGATACAACACACTTCTTCGGAGACACCTTGCAGATGTATGCTCTTTTCAGAATTTGGAATTTTCTGGTATTTACGCGCTCATACTATGATCAACTGATTATAAACGAAGAAATGAAGACACACTTCGTGACTAAACCAATGGCAAAGAAGGCTCTCAGTGCAGAGTATTTTCTGGATTTTATTGTTAGTCTCATCATCGATAGCAAGCTCATTCATGGTTACAGAACATGCAGCAGTTAAACTTCGGTGCAAGACTACATTTCTGGTCGAGCTATGTAAATTTTCACAAATTAT
>NC_061508.1:78911156-78929885 GCF_022539505.1 Lolium rigidum | reverse complement strand
GTTGATCTTCCGAAATATCGCATCCTGACGGTGCTTTTTCCAGCGAGAATCCGGCTCCGGTGCGCGATCTCCAAATAATCATGAAACATGCAAAATAGATGAAATAACATAAGTATTGTGTCCCAATATGAAATATATCAATGAATAACAGCAAATTATGATATAAAATAGTGATGCAAATTGGACGTATCAGAGTGCTACCTTTAAAATTTCCATTCTTTACCTTTGCAATATATAGCTCATGGGACAAATAGCTTAAAAACTATTGTGGTATTGAATATGTACTTATGCACTTTATATCTTATTAAGTTGCTTGTTGTGCGATAACCATGTTTTCTGGGGACGCCATCAACTACTCTTTGTTGAATATCATGTGAGTTGCTATGCATGTCCGTCTTGTCTGAAGTAAGGGAGATCTACCACTTTAATGGTTAGAGCATGCATATTGTTAGAGAAGAACATTGGGCCGCTAACTAAAGCCATGAATCATGGTGGAAGTTTCAGTTTTGGACATATATCCTCAATCTCATATGAGAACACTAATTGTTGCTACATGCTTATGCATTAAAGAGGAGTCCATTATCTCTTGTCCATGTTGTCCCGGTATGGATGTCTAAGTTGAGAATAATCAAAAGCGAGAAATCCAAAATGCGAGCTTTCTCCTTAGACCTTTGTACAGGCGGCATGGAGGTACCCCTTTGTGACACTTGGTTAAAACATGTGTATTGCGATGATCCCGGTAGTCCAAGCTAATTAGGACAAGGTGCGGGAACTATTAGTATACTATGCATGAGGCTTGCAACTTGTAAGATATAATTTACATGATACATATGCTTTATTACTACCGTTGACAAAATTGTTTCTTGTTTTCAAAATAAAAGCTCTAGCACAAATATAGCAATCGATGCTTTCCTCTGCGAAGGACCTTTCTTTTACTTTTATGTTGAGTCAGTTCACCTATTTCTCTCCACCTCAAGAAGCAAACACTTGTGTGAACTGTGCATTGATTCCTACATACTTGCATATTGCACTTGTTATATTACTTTACATTGACAATATCCATGAGATATACATGTTACGAGTTGAAAGCAACCGCTGAAACTTAATCTTCCTTTGTGTTGCTTCAATACCTTTACTTTGATTTATTGCTTTATGAGTTAACTCTTATGCAAGACTTATTGATGCTTGTCTTGAAAGTACTATTCATGAAAAGTCTTTGCTTTATGATTCATTTGTTTACTCATGTCATTACCATTGTTTTGATCGCTGCATTCATTACATATGCTTACAATAGTATGATCAAGGTTATGATGGCATGTCACTCCAGAAATTATCTTTGTTATCGTTTACCTGCTCGGGACGAGCAGAACTAAGCTTGGGGATGCCGATACGTCTCCGACGTATCGATAATTTCTTATGTTCCATGCCACATTATTGATGATATCTACATGTTTTATGCATACTTTATGTCGTATTTATGCATTTTCCGGCACTAACCTATTAACGAGATGCCGAAGAGCCAGTTGCTGTTTTCTGCTGTTTTTGGTTTCAGAAATCCTAGTAAGGAAATATTCTCGGAATTGGACGAAATCAACGCCCAGGGTCCTATTTTTGCACGAAGCTTCCAGAAGACCGAAGGAGTCATGAAGTGGGGCCACGAGGCGCCGCCACAACAGGGCGGCGCGGCCAGCAAGGGGCCCGCGCGGCCCTGTTGTGTGGGGCCCCCGTGGCGCCACTTTACCTGCCCTTCCGCCTACATATAGCCTCCGTCGCGAAACCCCCAGTACCGAGAGCCACGATACGGAAAACCTTACTGAGACGCCGCCGCCGCCAATCCCATCTCGGGGGATTCTGGAGATCACCTCCGACACCCTGCCGGAGAGGGGATTCATCTCCCGGAGGACTCTTCACCGCCATGGTCGCCTCCGGAGTGATGAGTGAGTAGTTCACCCCTGGACTATGGGTCCATAGCGGTAGCTAGATGGTTGTCTTCTCCTCATGTGCTTCATTGTCGGATCTTGTGAGCTGCCTAACATGATCAAGATCATCTATCCGTAATTCTATATGTTGTGTTTGTCGGGATCCGATGGATAGAGAATACTATGTTATGTTGATTATCAATCTATTACCTATGTGTTGTTTATGATCTTGCATGCTCTCCGTTATTAGTAGAGGCTCGGCCAAGTTTTTACTCTTAACTCCAAGAGGGAGTATTTATGCTCGATAGTGGGTTCATGCCTCCACTAAATGCGGGACGATGACGGAAAGTTCTAAGGTTGTGGATGTGCTCGTTGCCACTAGGGATAAAACATTGATGCTATGTCCGAGGATGTAGTTATTGATTACATTACGCACCATACTTAATGCAATTGTCCGTTGTTTTGCAACTTAATACTGGAAGGGGTTCGGATGATAACCTGAAGGTGGACTTTTTAGGCATAGATGCATGTTGGATAGCGGTCTATGTACTTTGTCGTAATGCCCAATTAAATCTCACAATATTCATCATATCATGTATGTGCATTGTCATGCTCTCTCTATTTGTCAATTGCCCGACTGTAATTTGTTCACCCAACATGCTATTTATCTTATGGGAGAGACACCTCTAGTGAACTGTGGACCCCGGTCCATTCTTTTACATCGAATACAATCCACTGCAATACTTGTTCTACTATTTTCTGCAAACAATCATCATCCACACTATACATCTAATCC
The DNA here is from genome assembly GCF_022539505.1 of Lolium rigidum. Lineage (NCBI taxonomy): Eukaryota > Viridiplantae > Streptophyta > Magnoliopsida > Poales > Poaceae > Lolium > Lolium rigidum. The sequence continues at coordinate 78,927,170 of NC_061508.1, read as the reverse complement.
TTTGTTACGAGCAAGCCGGTGAGATTGACAACCTCACTCGTTTCGTTGGGGCAAAGTACTTTGGTTGCGTTGTGCGGGTTCCACGTTGGCGCCGGAATCCCCGGTGTTGCGCCGCACTACATCCCGCCGCCATCAACCTTCGACGTGCTTCTTGACTCCTACTGGTTCGATTAAACCTTGGTTTCTTACTGAGGGAAACTTGCTACTGTGCGCATCACACCTTCCTCTTGGGGTTCCCAACGGACGTGTCAACTACACGCATCAGCCACCCTGGCCTCCACCGACATCACCCCTTCGCCTATTTATTCATGATCTTGGGAAAACCCCAAACACCCAAGTCTCCGTCCATGAAAATTTCCGTCGCGGCCGCCATCGCAGAACCCATCTCGGGAGGGTTCTGAAGTTCTTCCCGGCACTCTGCCGGAGGGGGAAATCATCGCCGAAGGCATCTACATCACCATGCCCGCCTCCGAAGTGATGTGTGAGTAGTTCATCCCTTGACTATGGGTTCTGCGATGGCGGCCAATGAATATTGAATACTATGTCAAGGTCGATTATATATTCATGTCATATGTTATTTGTGATCTTGCACGCTCTTCGTTGTTAGTAGAAACTCTGGCCAAGTAGATACTTGTGACTCCAAGAGGGAGTATTTATGCTCGATAGTGGATTCATGCCTCTAGTTTTCTAGAAGAGTGAGAATAACTTCGAAGATTATAGATGTGTTGTTGCTACTAGGGAGAAAACAACAATATTTTATCCGACGGTAATTCTATTGTTTACATTACACACAATGCTTAATGCAATTATGTGTTGCTTGCAACTTAATACTGAAAGGGTGCGGATGCTAACCGGAAGGTGGATTTTTAGTCATAGACGCAGTTGGATTAAGGTCTATGTATAATATTGTAATATCCAAACGAATCTCATAGTGATCATCTTGTCATGTATGGTCGATATTTTGTCACTTGCCCAGCTATAATTTGTTCACCCAACATGCTATTATCTTTATGGAGAGATACCTCTAGTGAACTGTGGACCCTGGTCATTTCCTTTACACTGATAAATTCAACCACTGCAATCCTGTTCTGTTTATTTTCCGCAAGCACTATTCTCTTTAATTACTGTAAACATCTCCTTCCACTCGATACATTTAATCCTTTATGTTCAGCAAAACCGGTGAGGTTGTCAACATCACTCCAAGTTGAGACAAAATATTTTGGTTGTGTTGTGTGCAGGTTCCACGTTATTGCTGACACCGATAGTGTGCTCTGCCACTAGTCAGCTAGCAACACCTTCAGAAGTCACGCCTTTCTCCTACTGGTCGATTAAACCTTGGTTTCTTACTGAGTGAAAACTTGTTGTTGTGCTCATCACACCTTCCTCTTGGGGTTTTCCAACCGCTTCCACAACCGCCACCAAGATTGTCTGATGTCGTACCTGGAGCACCATCAGCCCCTTCCTTCTTCATCTTCATTTTACGCGTTCCCTAGTCGTCGGTCAGCTGATGCTCTTTCTGTGTGTTTCTTGTTCGCTGCTCCCCGAGGGCTGCCATGGCTTGATGTCCTTCTCGTCGCAGTGGTCATGTTGGTGGCAGTTCTTCTCCGTTGTTTCAGTGTAATTCGCCCTTTTTGCCATGGCGTGGTTTATATGCTAGTGGTGTGGCACATGTGGTTAGTGTGCGGGGTCGCTCTAATGACCACACCATATTTCACCGTGGAGCTTCATCTACCGGACCTTCCTCGCTTGGTGCCATTCCTTGGTTTTTTGTCTGGTTTCTCAAAGTCGCATGACCCCCTTTCCGCTTGTTCGTCCTAGTGTTTCTTCTCAAGGTTTGTTTTTGTTGGGTGTTGTCTGGTTTTATAATGGCTAATTTGTGTTTATATATGTTGTTGTTGATGTTGATCTTTCCTCTTTCCTTTTTTCCTCCTATCGTGGTTGTTTTGTGGTTTCCAGCTAGTTTGAACGCTGCCTCTTCACTGCCATGTATCCCGTTTTTCTTGCTAGTTGGTATGTTAAGGCTTGGAAATATTTCCCCCCTTTTATGCTCCTAGCACTATTGATCTTCGATGCCATCGACATATAGTCGTTTTTGGGAGGAGGCGTGCTAGGTGCTCTATGGGTACCCGTGTTTCTTCATGGTTGTGATGCATTTTCCTTTCATGCTGATGTGTGCTTATTCTCTTGAAAGTGAGAAAAAGCTAATAGTAAAATAAATTTAAAATAACTCTAGTTTAAATGATTAGTGGTTGTACCGGTGAACACCAAGATCATGTAATAGAAAGGCATATAGAGAGAACACGGCGTCGCACACCTTTTGTTCCCTTTATCTTATGCACTGAATAGAAATACATTAACAAAGGTAAAATAGCATATAGATCTAACAATCAAATCTTGCCATAGACAATAACATATAGATCTAACAACAAATCTTTCTATACACAATAATATATAAATTAAGGTTATGTTAAATGTGCTTACACAGCAACATATCTTTTCATAAACAATAATATATACATCAAGCTGGCTAACTGTAATGCACTATGGCATGTAAAAAATACTCATTCAGATCTAACAACTGATTTTTATCATACACAATAAAATATAGATCAAAATTAAGCTAATTGTGCTTAGACATCATAATCCAAACTCAAAAGGCAATGATTTACTTAACATTTTCATATTTATTTCAATTACTTCAGATCCAAGCCGTGCGTGTGTGCCCAAGTGTTAGATAGGAACTCTCGTAGTCGGATAAGAACTTCCCATTGTAACGGTAGGTTTGTCTCCTTTATATGCCAGCTTGTTGGCAGCCTTCGGGGCAACGCACAGTCTCGACATTATAACCCTAGGAATTGTTTCCCATCATAGTAAATTATAGCAGGAGTAGAGGTCTGTCACTGCCGTGGATCTTGAATATTGAAACCGTGCGTGTCTCCTGCGCAGAGAAACGGGCACGCCCTTTCGCCTGACGTGTGGAGGACTAAAGCGCTTCCACCCTGAGCGTCCATGCACAGTCATGTGGATGCCCTTTAGTTCCAGTTTACAATACAACCAGAACTAGGGGGTTAGTCCCCGATTGCTTTGTCCCGGTTGTACATCCCCGTACCAACCGGGACTAAACCCCCGTTTTTCAGAAATGCATGACAGCAGGCACTGCCGACCGGCGGCGACATGCATGGACAATAAAGGATAAATTATAAGCCCAACCGCCGCCCGCCAATTGAACCTATCAAAGCCTCAAAGCCAGCATTGTACAGTTGTTGTTTATTAGTACTAGCTAGTACGTAGTCCGGCCGGCCTGCACGACATGGAGTTTAGTGGTGACATTGTAAGTACCCTGCATTCTGTAACGCTCAGAATGATGTTACCGATGCCAAATGCAGGTACGTTGGCGTTTTGCAAACACCTGCGCGACAGAACAATAGGACAATCCAACATCAGCATGGATGTTTCTCCTTGGCATCCGACATGCAATATCCAAATCAAGTTGACTGATAAATACATACCCACCGTATCAATACCATTGTTCTTCATCGATCGGCAAGAGAGAACCTAGCTAATCATACATACAACCATGGGTTTTCCTATGCTGCTTTGCCTCCTGCTATGCAGCTACTGTGCCGTTGCACTTGGAGGATTCGTGGTGGTGCCGGGTAGCTCTTTCCAGCCACAAGCAGTGTGCTCCACTTCAAGAGGTCAGGAAATAAACCAGCGTAAATTTTCGCTCTCTAATTAGGAACGAATGATCTATCTATTAAGCGAGTATATGGTTGTGTATACACGTACACTTCCCAGCAACTTCTCATCCTTTCTTTTGTACGGCAATAATTTTGCTTAATTTAGAGGGAACTTAGAAACATAAAAACGTTGACCAACGGGGGTCCCTCCCTTGGCCATACGTTGTTAGATAGGATGAGACTGTTCAGCGATTTCTCGCTACGGATGATAACCTGTTTAGTTCGCCCTCCAGCGATTTCTCGCTTCGGATGGAATTCGAACCCGGGTGGGCTGGCTGCGCACTCGCCTTGCCTTGTCACTGAGCTGGAACTTAGTTCTCGGAACTTAGGAACATAAAAGTTTTTTTACGGAAAGGACCGCCGGTCTTTTAATAAGAATTATTAATAACGGTACAAGGTTGTGAGTGAGCACCATGACATTGCTGACCTGCATTTTTTTATGTTTCGTATCATTCAAACTATATAATATATGGATTTGAAACTTTGCAAGTCACTGGAAAAATAGCAACTAGAATACAGAAAAATTAGTTCCGATTTTTTTGTACAATTTAAAATTCAAAACAATTCTTCAAACAAATATTTCTAATGTCATGAAAATTCGAACTAATTTTCCCACACTCTAGTTGTTATGTTTCAGTAATTTGTAAAGTTTGAAGTTCAAAGATTGCATGGTGTAAAAGATGAGAGAAATTGTTTGAGAAGAAAAAAAAAGCCAGTGCGATTCTTGATGCACCATGAAAATCCTGTTGTGGAACACGTGACAAATGTCAAAACGCCGGTAAACTTAACATTTCCACGTTTATTTCAGTTACCTCCGAGCCTCGCCGCGCCTCCCTGCCGCTGGCGCACCGGCACGGACCGTGCGCGGCATTGGGGTCACGGACCAGCGACAAGCCATCTCTTGCAGAGAGGCTCCGGATGGACCGCGCCCGCGCCAACTACATCATAAGCAAGGCTACCGGGCGCATGACCACGCTCTCCGAAGGTGGCGCGAGCATCCCCACGTACCTAGGGGACGCCGTGGACTCGCTGGAGTACGTCGTCACGCTGAGCATCGGCACGCCGGCCGTCCAGCAGACCGTCCTCATCGACACCGGCAGCGACCTGTCGTGGGTGCAGTGCAAGCCCTGCAACTCCACCCAGTGCTACCCGCAGAAGGACCCTCTGTTCGACCCGGCCAAGTCGTCGAGCTTCCGTCCCATCCCCTGCGGCACCGCCGCGTGCAAGCAGCTCGTCGTCGATGGCTACGACAACGGGTGCACCAACAGCACCGCCACCGGCGCCCCGTCCCTCTGCGGGTACGCCATCGAGTACGGGAACGGCGCGATCACCACGGGGGTGTACGGCACCGAGACGCTGACGATCAACGCCGGCGTCTCCCTCAGCAAGTTCGGCTTCGGATGCGGCAGCAACCAGCACGGCCCCTACGACAGGTTCGACGGCCTCCTCGGGCTCGGCGGCGCGCCCGAGTCGCTCGTGTCGCAGTACGGCGTCGCCTTCTCCTACTGCCTCCCGCCGACGAACAGCAGCGCCGGGTTCCTCACCCTCGCCCCGCCGCCCAACAACACGGCCGGTTTCGTGTTCACGCCCATGTACCGCTACGCACCGGACATCGCCACGTTCTACCTCGTCACGCTCACCGGCATAAGCGTCGGCGGGAAGCCGCTCGACATCGCGCCGTCGGTGCTCGCGGGGGGCTTGATCATCGACTCCGGCACGGTCATCACGGGGCTCCCGAAGACGGCCTACGCCGCGCTGCGGAAAGCCTTCCGGAGCGCCATGTCCCAGTACCCGCTCGTGCCGTCGTCGGACACCGGGCTGGATACGTGCTACAACTTCACCGGCCACAGCGAGGTCGTCGTGCCCAAGGTCGCACTCACGTTCAACGGCAGCGCGACCATCGAGCTCGACGTGCCATCGGGGGTTCTGGTGGAAAGCTGCCTCGCATTCATCGCAGAGGGGCGCGACGGCGGCGTCGGGATCATCGGCAACGTGAATCAGCGAACATTCGAGGTGTTGTATGATTCTCGCCAGGGGACTGTCGGGTTCAGGGCTGGTGCCTGCTGATGAATATTGTATGGACGTGCATTGTTCTTCTCGGTCGATCTAGAATTATCTTAATTCTCGGTCAACTAATTTTACTTGTAATTCATATGCAACTAGGAAAAATAATGTCTAATTACACACATATAAAATTATTTGCAAGGCTGAGACCTCTGCGGCCTCCCGCCTCAAAGCTATCCTCGACAACTTTGCAGCCGCCACCGGGCTTGCCATAAACTTCCATAAATCCTGCCTCCTTCCCATGTTTGTCTCTCGCTCTGAGGAGTGCCTCATGGCGGAGGCTCTAGGATGCCCCATCTCCTCCTTCCCGCAGCCTTATTTGGGTCTCCCACTGTCCCCCACCAAGCTCCCCATTTCTGCCTACGCCCCCCTCATTCTGTCCTTCGACCGTCGTCTGTCTGGTTGGCAAGCCCTCCTCCTCTCTTCGGGTGGTCGCCTGGTGTTATGTAATGTTGTGCTTAATAACCTTGCTTCATACTATATGTGCTCGTATTTGCTTCCACAGGGTGTGCTCGAGAGTATAGACAAGAGACGCCGCGCTTTCTTCTGGACATGTAAAGACTTGTGCTCGGGTGCTTGCTGCCTAATTGCCTGGGACAAGGTGATGTTGTCTAAGCAAGAGGGCGGTTTCGGCGTCAAAAATCTCCACTGGCAAAACAGGTGCCTCCTCTTAAACTTTGTCCATAAATTACACCATACTGACTCCCTCCCTTGGAAAGACTGGTACTGGTTTCATTCAGGACGAGACTTCGGCGACACCACTGCTTCACCCTCCTTCCTCGACAGGATCGTGGCGGAGTGCCTGCCACTTTACCGTGCAGTCACCCGCGCCACGGTTGTGAGTGGTACCTCCACTGCCTTTTGGCTCGATAAGTGGCTTCCTGGCAGGCCACTGCCGAGCGGTACCCCGCCATCTTCTCACATGTTACTCGGCCTCACGCCTCGGTCGAGCAGGTCGTCACCACCGGGTTCCCCCTTCAGCCCCGCCTCACTGCGGCCGCCGAGCGCAACTTGGTGGAGGTTCAGGACATTGTGCGCACTACTGTCCTCTCCGACGGGCAGGACCTCCGCTACATCGACAGTCCGACCGCTCCTCCTTTCAGCACTCGGGAGGCGTACCGTCTGCTGTCCCCCCTCAGCCTCGGGACGCGTCGGCTTGCACCTCTTGGGGGCTCAGGCTGCCCTCGAAGGTAGGATCTTCTCCTACCTCGCCGACATCGACAAGCTCAGCACGCGGGCCAACCTCTTCGCCAAAAACTGCGCCATTTGCGCCGCCTGCCATCTCCCTGAGACGGGGAGACACCTCTTCTTCGAATGCGCCCTGGCTGTTGAGGTCTGGGACCGGATGGGCACCGCCATCCCCGAGAGATCCATTTCTTTCTGGGAGCTGCAGCCTCCCGCCGGGCCGATGGCCCATATCTGGCACTCTGGTCTTGCGACGATCCTATGGTCGCTCTGGAAGGCGCGGAATGACCTCATCTTCAACGCCAAAACATCCACGACAAGTATGGTCCTTCGTCGGGCCGCCGATGACCTCACGCTCTGGAGATGGCGATATAAAATCCTCGATCGGGGGAGGCTCGACACTCTCCGTAGCTTCCTCCTGTTTTCCGCTATGTAGATTGTCTATGTCTCTCCCTCCCCCTGTAATCCCTTCTTCACCCTGTACAAACAGTTCTGGCTGCCAGCCGTGTCGAGTAATATAACAAGCGGTGGGGAGCAAAATCCCCCCCCCCCGTAATTCTCGAAAAAAAAATCTGTCTGGTTCAGGCCTGGTGTCTGCCAGTGAATACTGTATGGACGTGCATTGTTCTCGGTCGATCTAGAATTATCTTAATTCTCGGTCAACTAATTTTACTTGTATTTCATATGCAACTAGTAAAAATGATATCTTTACACCAAAAAAGGACAAATGATGTTTAATTACACACATATAAAATTGCACATGTAATTGTAATTTTTGTAGATCAATAGACAGTCCCAAAATCAATCTAGAACTTACTTAATTCTTGATCAACCTAGAACCAACAAAAGTTTGTGGCATATATATCATATTTTATTGACAAATTTAATGGTAAAAAAATTCAAAGCGTAATAGGGTTATAAACCGATACGAAGGGGTAGTCGTGGGAATTCAACACATGGATTCAGCATGGTTGTATCCATCTCCTTATACATTAAGCATTTCATTGTCAACAATTGAAAATCATCCTACAAATGTTGACAAAAAAAAGTTTGGAGGTAGTCAACAAAATATCAATCTGAATTGTTTTGTATTTTCGGCTAAAAAAAATGAAAAACCTAAAAATATTATAATTTTGAAGAATGTGCACTATTCACGATACTCATATCCACACTTTTATTTATACATGGTCTGGAATACAAATTATCCCGTGTTGAGATTTTGCACCCTTGTACTCCCTCGTCTGTGGACAGATGTAGTAGCATACATTATTAACAACATGTCTTTAGGGAGCGGCTGTCACGCATTTTAGTTTCAGGGAGGTCTGGCGGACGAGGGTGCCACCTAGGATAAGGGTATTCCTGTGGCAACTCCTTTGGGGAAAACTTCCGTGCTCGATGCAGGTGGCCAAACGGAGAGATCCGTCTAATGGGCTATGCTCCCTTTGTGGTGAGCCTAAGGACTGCGACCATATCTTCTTTAAATGCTCCTTGGCACGTTTCTTATGGGCGGGAGTTAGGGAGCTCCTGCATTGCTTTTGGAATCGTGCAGGGGCAGAAGATTTCCTAGCTATCTCTCATGGCTTGATCGGGGCGTATAGGAGAGTAGTTTGGTTCTCCTTCGCGGCGTTAGCTTGGGCTTTATGAAATATTCGTAATAAGCTAAATATGGAAGGTGTTCTTATTGGCAAACCGGCTGATGCCTTGTTTAAAATGGTCATCTACATGCAGCAATGGAGGATGCTGGTGAAGTGGAAAGATAGAGGCCTCGTGGACGCGGCAATGGACACCCTTCGGCGACTTCATGCGGAGCTTGCGGTGTCGACTGTGCCCTGACTTAGCCATGTATCCGGGTTATGGTGTGAGCTGTTGTGCTGAACCTATTTATCATTTGCTGTTGAACCTTGAATCTTAGCTTATGTTAGGTCTGGGAACCTGTGTGTTGGCGCTGTGTTGTGTGTGAGCGGTTGCTCGTAATGTACCTCGACTATGTATGGTTGTGTTGGTGCTTTATTAATTTAAAGCAGGGCTAAGGCCTTAAGTTTAAAAACAACATGTCTTTTGCGGATATTTTAGAAAGTTCGAAATCTGATTTTTGAAATTTCGAAAATAAATGGCTAGCTAGGGGGTGTTTCCCAATAAAAAAATTAAAAGACTATAAAACCAACAAAAAAAATTCATGGATTACATTTCTTATTCTCTTATTATCTCCTTACAAAATCCTAATCCCGCTTCTCCCACCATCTTCACCCCACACCACAGGCGCCGCTCCACTCCACTCCGTGCCGCCGCGGCTATGGAGCTCGCCACCGCGGCCGTCGCCGCCTCCACGGCATCCACCCACCAATCCGGCCGCCCGACCGGTTTCTCCTCCCCGCGTGCATCCTCGTGGTCTCCTTCCTCGTCGACCTTCTCACACTCCCTGTCCACCTCGCGGCTCCTGAGCCGCCGCCGGCAGCTACCCGTCGCCTCAGCCGCCGTGGAGCTCCGCCAGGCCGCCGCGGGGGGCGGGGACTCCGTGCGCGTCACCGAGACGCCACAGCCCAACTCCAGCGTTAGCACCCCTACTCTGCCTGTCTCTCTGATTGCATATGCATTGGGTTGTAGTAGAGTAGGAGCTGTGATGATGCGTTTGTACTTGATTCTTGTGCCAGGTTAAGTTCAGCGTGGAGGTGCCTCCGTCTATATGCCAAGAATGTTACCAGACCACCCTTATGGAGTACTCAAAGCGTTTCAAGGTATCACCATTTCTATGAGGAATCACATTTGTACCTGTTAGTGAGGACACATAATAATTTGTGAAAATTTGCATAGCTCGACCAGAAATGTAGTCTTACACCGAAGTTTAACTGCTGCATGTTCTGTAACCATGAATGAGCTTGCTGTCGATGATGAGACTAACAATAAGAATCCAGAAAATGCTCTGCACTGAGAGCCTTCTTTGCCATTGGTTTAGTCACGAAGTGTGTCTTCATTTCTTCGTTTATAATCAGTTGATCATAGTAAGAGCGCGTAAATACCAGAAAATTCCAAATTCTGAAAAGAGCATACATCTGCAAGGTCTCCCCGAAGAAGTGTGTTGTATCCAACTGCGTCCTGCTCTGCATTTCTACAGATATTTCAGTGTTGCTCTGCTATTTCTTTTTATCAGGTCCCTGGATTTCGGCCTGGAAAGATAGTTCCAGAAAATGTGCTTTTAAACTACGTCGGACCGCAGCATGTACGGGCTGCGACGGTCGAAGCTATCTTAAGACATACGCTTCCTCAAGCATTGTCCTCGGTATCAATTTCTCCCCAGTCCTTTTTTCTAATCTCTCCACGGTCCATTTTTACAAAGCAATACCCTGATATTTATTGTGATGGATTCTTTGTTCCCAACTATTCACGACAAGTAATAATAACTTTGAACTATGGATCTATAATTTCATATGAACTGAACTGGCAAGATCACCAGTGATGAATTCACTGCTGATATCCCTGCCTATGAGTTCCAATCTCGTTTTGAATCGCTACTTGCCTTTCTCCCTTTGTGCTTATTATTGCATCTGTTCAGCTGATATTGTCGGGTTTTTTTAGGTAGAAGATAAGGCATTAGAAGATTCTGTACGTATTCTCACTAAGTTTGATGATATGAATGATGCTTTCTCCCTCGACCATGTGTTTAGGTACACAATTACTCCCATCTAGGCGTCGTACTTATTACGTTATTAGAACTTGTTTCAAATTAGTTGGTTTTCATCCTAATCTTTTTGTTTATGTCAATTTTTCTCAGATATGATGTTGCGGTGGATGTTGTTCCTGAACTCCAGTGGTTATCGGAAGACAAATATAAGAACCTCAAAGTGGTTATTGAAATAGATGAAATTGTTGATGCTGAAAAGGCAGCCGAGTTGGAGCTTAAGCGTCGTCGTAAATCTCTAGGGATTCTTCGAGTAGTCTCTGACAGAGGTCTACAGGTGAGTTCTTATAGTTGCTCTAGTATACAATATTCCAATGAAAGCATTACTGTGTGTTAGAGTTAGTTGTACTCAGGACTATGGTTTCTGCATTGAAGTAAAAAGATACAGTTTTGCAGGAATCGGCTAATTTTCCGTCAGTCTCTGGCTAAGTGGCGAACTATTCATCTTATTCCAAATATTTTGTGTCTTCATGATTTTATGTTTCTGGGATCTTATGATATATGTGCTCTAATATAACTGGTGTATACTAACTGAACGAAACAGATTCAAGAACTTGATATTACACTGTTGTGCTATATCTATTTCTGGTACTCATATGTGCAGTACCTTTTTTTCCACCAATTCTTTACAAATAACCTACAAATGTGCATTTTTTTCTTCATTAGGACGGGTTATATACAAACGAGATATGAGCCAAGCCTATAATATTGCCACGTCCATGTCATTATATACATACATTCCCTTAACAGTTTATTTGCAATGTCAAGCAGCATTACTATTTTCATAATAAAATGGAGGAATTTGTTGTCTTCTTTGGAGTTGGCATGTTAGATCAGATTTATTTCATGGTAAGCATCGGTAATATGGTTGTATTGTAACAGCATCCATTTTTCATCATGTAGGTCGGTGATGTAACAGTAATAGATATATTGGCTGAAACTATCACAAGCGATGGCTCTAAAGGTGAAAAAATTCCATCAGCTGAGGCTACAGGTTTGTTTACTTTACACCTTTCTATTTAATTTTCACAACTTAATTTTCCCAATTACCATTGGCGCGGTGCACCACTTTGATTGCAACTGACTAATGTAGTGATGTGATATTTCATTCAACATGTCCTCTGAATTCTCTTTTACAGTAACGTAGATAGAATAGGCAGTATTGCTTTCATTTCCAGTAACTTGAAATGACAGTGATAATTTCATATTCAGTTTCCTATTCCATTAACTTGAAATGTCATGCACACCTACTATGGCTTGCAGGGTTCCAGTTGGACACTGAGGAAAATGAGAACCTTGTTCCTGGATTTCTGGGTTCACTAATTGGGATTCGTCCGGGTGAGACTAGATCATTTCCTATTCAGTTCCCTGAGTCCTTTGATCAAGAAAGTCTGCAAGGTGTCCGTGCCCAGTTTACTGTGAGTCACTTCCGAAAGACCAAACTGTATATATCTATGTACGCTACTCTTACTACCAACTAGTAATCACACCGTATTGTGCCTATATCACACCAAAGTTATAACACTTTGTAGTTGATGAACATCTGTTAGTATGATTTCCATGTGTGAAACAGATTTTAGGTTACTCCTGAAAGTTAAACTGCATGAAATCCACAGTGACACAGATTTCTTTTCTCCATAGCTAGTGCTGGAGGTTCTCATTCCCATTTTCACTGGTATTGTGTAGGTTGTCTGCAAAGAACTCTTCTTCAGAGAGATGCCAGAATTGGATGATTCACTTGCTGTGAAGCTCCTTCCAGGATGCACTACCATGGATCAGGTTTCACCGTTGTATTTATTTCACTTATTAGTTAATCATGGCCATTGCAAAATCCACACGATATGAACCTGTTAAACCTGTTATATTTTTGGAATTTACTCCAGTTTGATCATTGGCAGATCACCCTATAAATTTCTTCTGTAAACTGTGAGCATCATCTAATACAGTGGATGGTTGATGAATTTTTCCACCTGCTTTGACAGTTATCGTCCCTTCTGACTGAAACAGGTTCGAGAAAGAATTTTGGAAAGATGCAAAGAAGTGGAGAAGACAGCTATAGAACAAGCAACAGATAATGCCATCCTCGACCAGCTCGGAAAGGTTGTGGTCTTACTTCTGAAATAGCTTTTGAAGTCTCTAGTACTGCCGCAGGGAGATCATTCATATGTTACCTTTGGTTCAGTTATCAAATTCCTTTCCACACTCTCTCCAAATTTGCATAAGCTTGCACTAACGTTTTCATTTGTTTGTTCAGTTGGTTGAGGTTGATGTTCCCCGGGCCATGTTTCAAGAGCAAGGCCAACAGTTGTATGGAGCCAAACTTCTGCAACTGCAGGCAGAAAGGAAGCTAGATAAAGACCAGCTAGCATCCCTTTCAAGTGAGAGGTCGGTCCAGGAGTACCTAAATAGTGAGCGGGAGAACATCACTAAAATCATTAAACAAATGTTGGCTGTTGGTGAAATATTCAAGGCTGAAAATTTACAGGTGATAACATGCTTGCCATGTAGACTGTAGTTCTGATTTTAGTGATAAAACCTCTTCGTTTGACGTTTGATTCGTGCATTTTCATGCATGTATTAACGTGTCATATCATTGTGCAGTACTCGACCGACCAGCTCATCAAGGAAGTTGAGAACTCCATACAAGAGTTCAAACGCTATAACCAGGACTACGATGAGGGGAACATCAAGCAGCAGGTTTCTAGAAAGTTTTTCCTCGTATTTTTTTGTGCTGAATTCCTTCAGTCCACTGCGGTTTGGCAACACACTTTTGATCTTCTTGGGATAAAGTAAATTTCAAGTTACAAAAATACATATGCACATTATATGATAATTAAATTGCCATGCCAAGGAAATTATCTGCCTAAATTATCTTGTTTTTTCTGCTGGAAAATCTCATTAAATGTTTGTTGTGCAATTGAATCATGCAGGTTCAAGATGTTCTTGAGGCTGCAAAGGTGCTCGAGTGGCTCAAGGAGAACTGCACGATCGAGTATATCAGACAATGAGGGCGGTGCTTGATGCTCTGTCAGTTTTCAAAGATGGCAGGCTGGCGCGAAACTTCATGACAAGCTACAAACAAGTGTATAATTTGTTCATAGCACAAGAGGAGTATGATCTAATATGTAGATGTCAAGTTTACTTTATATATGTTCATTACATTATAAGAAGTGAACTGTCAAATATGTTTATAGTCTCTATTGTCTCGGATAAAAGCTTGACCAGCAATCTTCGATTGAAGGTCTCAAGGATCTTGCCCTTTCAAGTCCACTTATTTCTAGCAATCTTTCATGGGTAGTTCAACTTCAAACATTTGCAACTTCTTGAGCAACTTCCAAATCTTAGTTGGACCTGACAATTATCTTGGTGGATCTTTTCCATGTAATTGATAAGAAAGTAGAACTCTGGAAGATGACAACAATGTAAAGATTTTGGGCTGTAATTTTCTTAGCATATAAATCTGTACAATATAAACAAGCACATATAAAACTTCGACCACCTTTTCCAGCATAACTTCAGTTCCATGTGAATTACGATACAGAAGTTGAATAGAAGCACATATGAGACCTCTTAAAGTGTAGATCGTATCAATGGACGAAACACTTGCACATAGTGTAGAAATCATTACAAAAATTTACAACCTTTCTACCTAGAAATCTAAACTATCCCAAGAAACATGACTTGATGCATCGATTGATACATTTATATTGTTTAAAAAGCGACCTAGGAGCTGTCCATCATGCTTTCACTCCCGGACAAGTTGGCCACACCGACATTACCACTGTCTGGAAGCTTCACTTCGGAAACTTTTTCAGCTCCAAATGTGAAATTACTTGGGATGTTGTTCGAGCTGACCCGCTCAAAGATGGAGGCTGGAGTCTGCTGATTGAAGGTAGGCAACTGGATGTCACCTGTTGGTTTTGGGAAACCAAATCCAAGTGAAGGGAAAGTAGAATCTGTTGGAGCAAAAGATTGAGCTGCCACACCAACATTGGAGCCGAAAAGTTTCTGCTCATACTCAATCAACTGCTGCTGTGCCGCTGTAAAAAAAAGTAAGAATATTTCTTTAGCCAACCATGATACTTTTTGAGAAAGACCCACCACTAAATTCATAGTACTTACTATATAATCGGGAATAAACTTTGAATTATATAGTCCGACTTTCAAAATGCAAGATTTTGTACTACCTCAACAACAGAGTTCTTTATGCATATAGGCTCAATCTTTCAAAATGCAAGATTTTGTACTACCTCAACAACAGAGTTCTTTATGCATATAGGCTTGTTCATTTGTTGCCTTTTCATGCTTTCACCGACCAGCAAATTGATGGAAATTGTCACTGTACCTTGCCATCAAATCTTCTAACTATACATTAGTTAGATCCTCAGCAAATATGAAAAGTTTCATGCTATTATGGTACCGCGTTAGCAAGATTGGTGTTCCCAACTAAGTTGTGCAGCAGTACATATTTGAGTACTCTAATTCAGAAATTAGACTCACAGCAGACCTCAATTATGAGGTACAATTCAATCTTTATGTTTTGTCCCAGTTTCCTATAATGATTCATCTTGGAAGTCTTACCATCAGCCAGTTGAACTTGTGGTCTTCGTTCTTTCACCCATTGATAACACTGTGCAAGTCGCCAGCCTCTGGACTTCATCAAGAAGGCTATCACAAATGCAGCTGACCTGATCAACGTATTTTGAACGAATTAGTCACAGAAGTCCCAGCAACATAAGAAACAATAACTGCTATATGAGGACTAATGTTACATGTACACACCTACTCTTCCCTGACATGCAATGGACAAGAACTCGTGTTTTATCCCTCTCGCACTGTTCTGAAGTTGAAAATAACAAAATAAGTAGGTACATGATGCCCTTAATGACTCAGCATTAGATAATCCGATGCTCAATGTGGGAAGAGGGACTGGGAGACAGAACAGCAAAAATCACAAGGGTATCTACTGAACATGAGTTAAATGATAGTCAAAGAAAGCATATTGGATAGTAGATTGAGGTTGAAAAACCTTTATGCTAAACGAAAGTGAATGTCTGCCACGAGCAAAATATGTCAACAGAACAATGGAAATGGTAAACACAATGTATGTATATCTGTTGTTGGCTGGGGACTGGAAGAACAGCACCATACCTAGAAACTGGATTGCATCATCAAACTGCAAAGTCTTGTCATCTTGAAGGCAGTGATAAGTGAAGGAATTCCGGTAAAGGTTTTGGCAGAAAGGGACGGTCTGTCCAGTAAAGAGCATTGCAAAATATCATTTCAGTGTCAAATAGAGCAAAAACATTTTCAGAGTTCTAAAACGGTATGTGACAGATGTTGAACAAG
>NC_061508.1:78899876-78911056 GCF_022539505.1 Lolium rigidum | reverse complement strand
GTTGTACCACTCTGAGAGATGTAATATGAGTGGAACGGTGTTTCACTTGTGTTATGTCAACGACTTGTGTACTACACCATGCAGTGGTACGCTGGGTCATCACATACACATTCATGAAATTTGATGCCTAGGGTTCCTCCACAAATCTAGGATACATACATATCTAGGGTTCCTACACATACACATTCAACACTTACATACCCATTTCAACACATACATAGCCATTTCAAATCTAGTTTCCATGTCTAGGGTTCATGTACAAATCTAGCCAAATTTAACATATATGGTTCCAACAAATCTATGGTTCAAACACAAGCATACAATGAGGCTATCAATTTCAATACATACACACCAATATAGATTCCAACAACAAACATTTTCAATCTAGGTTCCATGTCTAAATCGAATTCAATCGGAGCAAATCTTGGATGAATCGAAGGGGAACGAAGGGGAATACCTTGAGGATTGTATGGGGATGGATTTGGCCGGCCAGATCTGTCCAATCCGTGGAGGATTTGGTGGGGGGCGGCGGAGAGGTGGCCGGAGGCGGCGGTTGGAGGAGAGAAAGAGAGGAGAGAAAGAAGAGAAAGAGAGGGTCGGGCCGGGGGCGGGCGCGGGCGCCACACTTAAGTGGATGTGTGGCGCCCGTGGCATCGGCGCCACACATGCTAGTGTGGCGCCCGTGGCATCGGCGCCACAAGTAGAGGCTCGCCAAAACGGCTAAGTCCCAGACGAATTGTCTCACAGTATGTTTTGGGCAATTATATTGGCATGTGTGGCGCCGATGGGAGGGGCGCCACACATGCTGCCACGTCGGATCGGCGGACCAGCTCAGCGTCGACGGCGCCACGTCGGCTGGGAGAGTGGCGCCGGCAGGAGGGGCGCCACACTGGCATGTGTGGCGCCGATGGGAGGGACACCACACAAAAGGATTAGATGGGTGAAATAGTTTCACCGGAGGGTCAGTCTGTGCTTTTCTTTCACTTTTGGGTTAGTTGAGAGAGGGGACATGTCCCAGCAAAACGCCGCCAAGGCTGGCTGTTGGCCCGGTAAGCCCATGACGAGCCCACCAGAGAAATAACAAATGCACCCGGCGGCCCTGCTAGCCAAGTTAATGCTGCCTTTTTTCTGTTGTTTTTTGCTTGTATTCATTATTATAATCTCTCTATGTTTTCCTTTTTTACTTTTATTTTAAAAGAGTAAAGTCTATTTTAAGCCTCGAGTTTGTAGGGGTGGTTGGGATCGAACCCTCAACTTCCAATCTCTGAAATCAGCACCCTAAACTTAAGAATCCCGGTCATTCCATACCTGACGCTCGTTTCCGCGGAATTTGCTGATGTGGCAGCAGTAAACACTAGGACTGCCGACTCTACAAATCTGAACTGAAAACCTGCAGCTCCTCTTCATGGTTTTCGCAAGCGACGAGCATTTGATCTAGCATAACACAGACACAGGACACACGCACGAGCATGTCTTGGCTGCACGCTGCCCCCAAGCATATGTGGTTTGTTAGTATAATTAAATTTCAAAACCCTCATGCTTAGCTATTAAAATTCTGAGAAGCTTTGGACGCCGTTGTGTTTTGATGTTGCTTTAGTATCTGTAGTTCGTAGCGTGTAGTTTCAATTTATGTAAAAGACATGATTAAGGTAGTCTGCATTTTCCAAGACCTCTGTTCGGCTGAGATATCAGGATCGCATGAGTTTGAGTTCACTTTTGAATATTTGAATTATTATCTCTTTGTTTTTTCAAAGGAAACTATATGAAAAGCCGAAAGCTACATCTCAGTAATCAAAGCGCACCTGATCATTCACATGGAGCATTGTGACAATGTTTCTGTGTATTTTTTTTTTTTTTTTTTGCAGGAAAGAAGATATATGACAGAGAGCACTTGATTCATTTGCTATTAAACAATGACCAGTAAGTTTTACAAATCTTACCTCTTTATTCAGTCGAAAGAAAATATACAGTAGCATATCCTGATTAGATACAGATTAGTTACATAAAAGACGGTTGGTTCTAGAGAAGGATATTTCACAAATTATTGCACACATGTTTGCTTCTTTTATTCCTTCCAATTGTTAATAGGAAATAAGAGTTTATTAAAAGGGCGTTCCAACATCCACAAGCATAATAAAGACTCTATTTTTGTTTTCCCCTGTATATCTTGACTTTTTGTATTTTGTATGGAGGCATGAGTTCTTGATGTATAATACTATAAAAGTAATTGTACATTGTACATTCTGCAAAAAAAATTTGAATTATCCTGCCATGTGACCCATTGTCAAAGGATTAGATAGTCCCAGCACACTGGACTTTTGAATTATGCAGGCAGACCACCAAACCAGATATGTACCTATGTGCACGTAATTAATAGCTCTATTCTTATGGTTGATATGATATGGGGAACAAAACACATCGGTGTATAAAGATAACCCGGCAAGTTTATATTTTTTTCGAAACTCTGCTGGTGTATGAGGCTGAAACTAGGTGAAGTACTCTATTTTATTTGGCTTTTTTTTTTTTGCCTTGATGCCTTCTCTTTTTTTTTTATAAAGGAAATATACACAAGATCTCGCACCTCCACTAGTAGAAAAAGGGGCAGTAGGCCCGGTCCATTTGGGCCTTCAGTCCCGGTTCCCAAACCGGGACCAATTGGGCGGGACTAAAGGGGGTACCCTTTAGTCCCGGTTCAAAGTTGAACCGGGCCTAAAGGCCTCGACACGTGGTGCGGCCAGGGAGCTCGCGGTGGAAGGCCTTTGGTCCCGGTTCGTGGTACGAACCGGGCCTAGGCTTCTCGCCGTGGCAGAGAATTGCTATTTCTCTGCCGCGGCACAGGTTTAGGCTGTACTGAGCGTTTCTCTGCCGCGGCGAGTTTCAGCAATGCATATATATCATTCAAGAAACCACAAAAAATCGTCATGAATATATATAGACATCGTCAACGGTACACGACATCGTCAACGGTACACGTAATGCATGCATATTTACAATACAACATCTCCTCGACGGATTTCATCCCCCGTCACGATCCGCCGATAGTGCTCTCCACCTGGGGTAAGGGCCTCGGTAATAAAGAATCCCGCGATTTCCTCTTGAATTGCTTTTATTTGATCCTCCGTTATGAGAGTGTTCCGCGGGCGTGTCATCTATATTTAAAAAGGGAGATCAATATATGAATGGAACTCAATACAATAGATGGTACTAATTAAGATTAATTGTGAAATTTTGTTATCGTACACGCAGTGTGGTGTATACGGGCATCCCCACCCTTGGGACAGGCCATGTCACGCATGAAGGTGCGGACGTAGTATCCACATAAGTTATTCCCTGGTTCCTGCCTCATACACTTTACGAAAAAATAGTTCGATCAAACTAATAATCAAGCATCGTATTGAAAGTAAATATCATATATAAAGTTTCACGACATAGCTATATATATATAGAGTACTACTTACAGGGTAATCTTCAAATGTAAGCTCCGGTTTCCATTTACCCGGAACAGTATTGATGAACCGTTTCCAAGCCCTGCCCGGCAAAAAATAATGAGTAAATGAGTAATTGATTAGTTGATGATATCTTTGAATTAGAACAGATGAAGATGCCAATACGAAATTGATTGAAACTACCTCTGGAGGATGGCAGCCATGTCCGCCCATTCCGCATATTCTTTACGTTTCGAGTCCATGACTTTTACAACTCCAAGGGGAAGATCAATGATTAGGAGAATAAAGTGGAATCTGCACAAGCATAGCTCAATGATTACGAGAATAAAGTGGAAGGTGCACAAGCATAATGTATGTTATATATAACACTCACTTGAAGTTGTAGGGAAAGAATATATCCGTAACTTCATGAACTGTGTTTGGGTCTATGAACCCCAGCGGTACGAGCTTGCCTCTTTTGTATTCCAGCTTCTTCATTCTGCATAATTAAATGTATAGCGTACACAAAGAATATAATGAGGATAATTGTTAGTGCAAATGAATGAGCTACAAACTTAATTACACAAATAAATCACTTACAGGCAGTAGCAACTGATGACAGCTTTGTCGAGGGCGTCTTGATTGAATAGCTGAAACAGTTCTTCTAACTCAAGGTTTATCTCGTCTTCCCCCCGGAAGTAATGCTCATCTCTAAGATACACCGTGAGGTAGCTTTCACATCTTCGACAGGCTTTCGAGTACCATTCATGCAACCTTCGCATCCGAGTCCCTAGACGCGCGAGCTCGCCGAGTTTGACGAGATCTTTTCCGTATCTATACTTGTTTACCACTTGAGCCGTTGGATAGTAATCTTCGTACTCAACCGATGCTCCCCGAGCTCTAGCCGCCCGTTCGATCATCGATGCCGTCTCTCGGATCATGATATGGCTCCACGATGAAGTGGGGTGCGGCTCGAATGTCCTCGCTGTCCAAGCCGGGAGACTTTTTTGCTTCTTTGCTCGCTCTAGAGGACTGTCCAAGAGAGCGGTCATAATCAGCTCTCAGCTCAGGTCTCTTCATTCTCGTCTCGGCAAAGTGCTTCACCGTCTCGCGGTCGAATAAACATCTTCTTCGGCGCAAGAAATGCCTTTTGCTCTTCGAGTCTGCTCATGTGGTAACAACTGCGGAGTCACGTGCCCTCATTGGAGTTGATGATCTCTTCGGAGCTGTAGGAGGTGCCGCGGACAGCTTCCTCTTTTGCTTAAGTGGAGGCGGCGGAGTCTCCCGACGAGGAGGAGGAGGCGGCGGAGTATTTTCACGCGGAGCAGACCGGTCATGGATAGGGGAATCATCATCGCGCACGGGAGAATCATCACGCGGAGGAGACTCCACGGGTGGCGGAGGAGGCGGAGGTGGCATGCTTGTTGGCTTCTCACCTGGAAACACAATGTTCTCCTTCCGCCATTGCACGGTGGTTCTACGGGCTTCTCCCGGTTCTTTGATTTCCCCATCTTCACCTGCAGGGTGCTCAAGCACCAACCCCTCATAATCTCTCATCACTTCATCCACCATCACAACAGCAAAGTCGTCTTGGACCGAACGGCAATGGTAAGACCTTGTAGGTAAGAGGATGCCGACCGCCGCCTTGAAGGATAGGTTGAAAACTTTAACATGCAGCTCACAAGGACGGCTCTCAGTGAGATCATCCACGGGGGGGGGGGTAGCGAGGAGGCTCGACCACCTGGTCATCATCATCATCATTATCCACCTGCTGAGAGGAAGCCACGCTGCTTTTCCGGTGTGGTTGAGATTGCAGCGGGCGAGGGCATTGAGCAATGCGGGATCTACACCTGCCCCGAGCCATCTGAGATGTAAGTACTTGGGTTACCATGGTTAATTGGGCTTTCATGGTGCTCATACCCTCCTCTAAGTTAGCCAGGCGATCTGTTTCCCTTGCCTTCCTCCTCTCATGGCTTTTATCAGGAAATCTCTTCCTTTCCGTAGGAAAGCCATACTTCCACGGAACGGAGCCTTCTGTGCCTCGTGTTCGTCCGCCGTGTTCTTTGTTCCCAAGGGCGCGTGTCAGCTCATCGTTCTCTCTTTCGGGCTGGAACAACCCCGCCTCCACGTCCCTATGTGCTCTTTCCGGGGCATCAATGGGAACCTTCGGATGAGCTTTCTTATAGATGCACTTCCCTCGTTTCCGGATCCAACGTTCCCCCAATCCCGTAGAACCACTCCTTGCACCGTTCGATCCAACCGTGTGTCCCTAATCTGATCCCTTTATCGGTCGGTTCCGCCTCAGCTGCTTGCCACTTAGGACGGTTAGCCCCGTATCCACCTGGACCCGAATTTGGTGATATAGCTTCAACGCAGCATTTGCCTTATTTATTTCCGACCTTCTCTTAAATTCTTCGACTCCGTGCTTGTACTTCACGAATTCTTCCCGAGTGATTTTTTACCTTCTCATTGTCCGGAGTCTTCTTTATCTTGATAAGGCGGCGCAATCTTTTCTTGTGGCTCTTGAATAGTTCGGCCATCTTCTTCTTGCCAAACTCGCGGAGGGCCTGCTCCATCTTGGCCTTTTCGGCGTCACCCCCTCTTCGGGTACTATGTTGAAATGTGACATGAGCTTGTCCATAATGCTGTTTTTGGCTACATCATCGATATAAAGACCTTGACCTTCTTCCTCTGCGAGACAGCACTAGTCCCTTCGGCTTGTGCCATTCTCGAACGGTGATCGGGACATGGTCCCTAACAAGCACTCCGCATTGAGCTATAAATGCCTTTGCACCTTTCTCTGGAGCAATCGGTTTACCATCCTTTTCGATGTGGGTGATGTCGTGCCTAACACCGTCATCCAACTTTTTGGCCGGGCCTCGCTTCCTCGACTTTACGGAAGAAGTGCTCGATCCGGAGGGCTAAAAAAGAAATAATTCATAGTCGGTACAATTTAATTAGTTAATGCATCTAGTCGATCAACAGCGGCTTAATTAGTTTATATACCTCGGTGATAACTACAGTTCGGGAGCCATTATGATGATCTTGTTCCTCACCGGCGCCACTAGGATCTTCTTCCTCAATATTCTCCGCTCCCTCACCGGAGTCATTCAAATAAGTTGCGGTGACATCGTCACCGCCATCATCTGGAATAACGTCGTCGTCGCGATCATCCAGAGTACCGTTTGCTATGAGGTTCTCCATGAAATTTTCTTGAAATTCATCTCTGTCCATGCTTTCTACAACGACCTGCAAGCTATACAAAGGAACCATCATATGATCAAATTAAGGATAATATAGTGAAAATGGAGTTACATATGTAGTTCTTAACTAAGGATCGATAATATAGTGCTGAAAGCAGATAGTGCGATTACATGCATACATAGATCGGGTTCATGTTTATTTAACCCTAATACATATCAATCACTACTACAACCACTCAACCGCGCAGACCGGGTCCTAGAGGGCGCCGACCGGGTCCTGAGCCGCGCTGGGTGTACCCCCAAAGCCACGGAACAACAACGGGAGCATAGCTAACATGAGATCCCCGCATAACGCTCCATCCAGTCCTATACATGTTGTCTAACGCGTACATGTAACGGCGAACGTGCTGGTCCTCCGCTTCAATGCGCTGAGCTACCTCCTCCGGCGGGGCCGACTCCCTCTGAAACGACCGTGGCCCATAAGACCTCCACCAAAGAATATCCGGGTCGACAACGGGACCCGGATTCCGCACCAAGGTGCGCGACCCGGAAGCTAAGACCTCCCAGTGCCACCCCGGCGGAGCCCAGTCCCGGACCTCCCCCATCTGCTCCATCTCCTCTAGAAGAGTCAGACCACGGCGCGGCGGCTGTCGCGGCATCGTAGCTATAAATTCACTACTTTTAACCCGGCAGGGGCGTCGGCACTATGTCGCGGCGGCACAGCCACGGGCGCCGGTAGGGGCACCACCACGAACTCGGCACCGGCAGGGGCGTCGGCACTATGTCGCGGCGGCACAACCACAGGCACCGGTAGGGGCACCGCCACGGATTATTGTAACTTTTTACTAACTATTTCTAAAAAATACTTTACTAACTATTTCTAAAAATCTAATACTAACAATCTAAAAATCTAATACTAACAATCTAAAAATCTAATACTAACAATCTAAAAGGATCTAATACTAACAATAATCTAAAAATCTAAAAAATAATCTAACAATTTCTAATACTAACAATAATCTAACAATTTCTAATTAATACTAACAATTTCTAATACTAACAATTTCTAATACTAACAATAATCCAAAATTTCTAAAAATCTAAAAATCTAACAATTTCTAATACAAACAATAATCTAAAAATCTAAAAAATTAAAAAAAAGGGTGTGGCCGGGGCTCACCTTGGCGCCGCGGCGGAGAGGAGGCGCGCGACGGCGACGGCGGCACGGTGGACGGCGATGCGGGCAGAGGAGAGGAGGCGACGGGCGCGGGCCTGGCGCGGCGGACCGCACGGTGGACGGCGGCGGACGGCGGCGGACGGCGGCGCGCGAGCACGCGCGCGCGGACGGCGGCGGGCGGGACGGCACGCGCGCGGACGGAGCGGGCGCGGGCGTGGCGGTGGGCGGACGGCGCGCGTGGACGGCGGCGGGCGACGGCGAGCGGTGGGCGGCGGCGCGGTGGGCGGCAGTCGCGGGCGGGGCAGCCTGGCGGCGTCCAACTGCTTCGTCTCCGCGGGATTGATCTCCGCGGAGACGAAGTGTTGGCTGATGACCCACAAGTATAGGGGATCGCAACAGTCTTCGAGGGAAGTATTACCCAATTTATTGATTCGACACAAGGGGAGACAAAGAATACTTGAAAGCCTTAACAGCGGAGTTGTCAATTCAGTTGCACCTGGAAACAGACTTGCTCGCAAGAGTTTATCAGTAGTAACAGTTTTATAGTAGTAGCGAGTAGTAAAATAACAGCGACGAGTAACAAAGATAGCGGTGGTGATTATAGTAAACAGCAGGATTAAAATACTGTAGGCACGGGGACGGATGACGGGCGTTGCATGGATGAGAGAAACTCATGTAACAATCATAGCGGGGCATTTGCGGATAATAATAAAACGGTATCCAAGTACTAATCAATCAATAGGCATGTGTTCCAATTATAGTCGTACGTGCTCGCAATGAGAAACTTGCACAACATCTTTTGTCCTACCAGCCGGTGGCAGCCGGGCCTCAAGGGAAACTACTGGATATTAAGGTACTCCTTTTAATAGAGTACCGGAGCAAAGCATTAACACTCCGTGAACACATGTGATCCTCACATCGCTACCATCCCCTCCGGTTGTCCCGATTTCTGTCACTTCGGGGCCATTGGTTCCGAGACGGCGACATGTGTATACAACTTGCGGGTAAGATCATAAACAACGAATATCATGATGAAATAATAACATGTTCAGATCTGAGATCATGGCACTCGGGCCCTAGTGACAAGCATTAAGCATAACAAGTTGCAACAATATCATAAAAGTACCATCTACGGACACTAGGCACTATGCCCTAACAATCTTATGCTATTACATGACCAATCTCATCCAATCCCTACCATCCCCTTCGGCCTACAGCGGGGGAATTACTCACACATGGATGGGGGAAACATTGCTGGTTGATGGAGAGGCGTTGGCGGTGATGGCGGTGATGATCTCCTCCAATTCCCGTCCCGGTGGAGTGCCGAACGGAGACTTCGGCTCCCGCGACGGAGTTTCGCGATGTGGCGGCGTTCGGGAGGGTTTACGGCGACTTCGACTTCTCCCCGTGCGTTTTTAGGTCGAGGCGAATAAGTAGTCCGAAGGGGGCGTCGGAGGCCGGCCGAGGGGCCACACCACATGGCCGCGCGGGCCCCCGTAGGCCGCGCCGCCATGTGGTGTGGGGCCCTCGGGCCTCCACTTCAATTGTCCTTCGGCTCCGTCATTATTCCGGGAAAATAGGCCCTTTCGTCAAAATCCCGAGGTTTTTCCCGAAAGTTGGATTTCTGCACAAAAACGAGACACCGGAACGGTTCTGCTGAAAACAGCGTTAGTCCGTGTTAGTTGCATCCAAAATACACAAATTAGAGGCAAAACAATAGCAAAAGTGTTCGGGAAAGTAGATACGTTTTGGACGTATCAACTCCCCCAAGCTTAGCTTATTGCTTGTCCTCAAGCAATTCGGTTAACAAGCGAGCGATAAAAGAACTTTGACGAACACATTTGTTCATATGATGTATATATTCTCATGATATGGCTAATACTTGAGCGAGTTCATAATAAGGTACATGCAAATAAGATCATCTAACAGCTATGTCAATCATGAAGAGGTACCAACAATTAATAATAAGCATCATGAATCATGTATATAAGCAGGATTGCAATGTTCATAAGAGAGTATGATAAAGTGGTATCTCGCTTGCTCGTATTTGATCGGCAAAACATAAATGCCCGGGCACCTCCGGAGTTCATAGAAAGACTAGAAGTAGTGATTGTCAAAGATAAAAGCATCAAAGTTATACCACAATCAATCATATTTTGAGACAAGCATATTATACTAAGAATGACGAGTTAGTGCTCACAAGAAAGTGCTCAAAGAAATAATGGAGACACAACATAAAAGTAAAAGATTGACCCTTCGCGAGAGGGAAGCGAGGGATTAACATGCGCTAGAGCTTTTCATTTGTAAAGTAGGAGTAAAATTATTTTGAGAGGTGTTTGTTGTTGTCAACGAATGGTAATGGGTACACCAACTACCTCGCCAACCGGACTTTCAAGAGCGGCTCCCATGAATTATTTGCATGTTTATGTGGCACTCCTTCCAACCTTTCTTACACAAACCATGGCTAACCGAATCCTCGGGTGCCTGCCAACAATCACATACCATGAAGGAGTGCCTTTTTAGTTTAGCTTTCACTACAAGAAAAGTTGCCATGGCCGACGAAGTTGAAGTCGCGCCGTGGTTGCTGGTGTACCATGGCCGACGATTTTGGTCCCTCCGTGGTGCATGTCAAAACTTTTTTTTTTCTCGTTTTTGAGGCCACCTAGCCCGACGAAAGCGGCCAAAACGTCGCGTATGGTGGCCCGGGACGTGGTGCATCGCGAATTCTCGGGTTCGCCGGCCGAGTCAACGCAAATCCGCACCGCCGAGGGATGTAGGGCCCGGATGGCAGCCTCTCCGGCATTGTTTTTTTCTCGATCGCGCCATCTCGTTCAACGTTCTCCGATCGAGCCGTTTACGATGCGGGATCATGGGTCCCGCATGTCATCCTCTATGAACCAAAATTCTTTCTATTCTTGGATTTTTTTGACCCCCGATTTCCGGCTACTTCCTTTTTCTTTTGATCCCTTGCCGCCTTGGAAACGTTGAGACCGCTGCTTGCTAAATGGGACCCGCATGTCATCCTCTATGTGCAATCAACTTTCTTTTCTTGGAGTTTTTTTTGGCACCTCAAATTTGGTCACTTGCCTTTTTCTTTCGATCCCCTGCCGCCTCTCAAACGGTGATACCGCTGCTGCTAAATGGGACCCGCATGTCATCCTCTATGTGCAATCAACTTTCTTTTCTTGGAGTTTTTTTGGCACCTCAAATTTGGTCACTTGCCTTTTTCTTTCGATCCCTGCCGCCTCTCAAACGGTGATACCGCTGCTGCTAACTCGGGACCCGCATGTCATCCTCTATGCACTATAAAACTTTCTTTTCTTGAATTATTTTTGGCACCTCATATTTGGTCACTTGCCTTTTTCTTTCGATCCC
>NC_061508.1:78696006-78899776 GCF_022539505.1 Lolium rigidum | reverse complement strand
CACGCGACCGCCACCAAAGAAGATCCGGGTCGACGACGGGATCCAGATTCCGCACCAAGGTGCGCGCCCGGAAGGTAACACCTCCTAGTGCCAGCCCGGCGGAGCCCAGTCCCGGACTTCGATCATCATCATCTGGTCCAACGTGGCCAGAGCCCAGTCCACGATGCGGGCGTGGCATCGTAGCTGTGGAAACTAAATCATATATATACTAACATAATTAAACAAACCTAATATTTTGCTAAATGAACTAACTTTATACGAATTAATATTGTGCTAAATAAAAAACTATATATATACATACTACTAATATAGTTCTATAAACTAATATTTCTACCTAAATATTGCTAACTAAATATTTCTAACTAATACATCCAACTATTTCTAACCAATATTTTCTAACTAATACTACTACTACTACTAATACTAATATTTAGTAAGTAAATATTTCTAACAAATTATTTTAACTAATTTTTCTATCTAAATAATTCTAACTAAATATTTCTACTACTAATTCTAACTAAATATTTCTAAACAACATAATCTAACATAAACTAAATATTTCTACTAACATAATCTAACCAAATACTACGACTAATATTTTCTAACATAAACTAACTAAATATTTCTACTAACATAATCTAACCAAATTCTAACTAAATATTTATAAACAACATAATCTAACATAAACTAACTAACTAATTAATCTAAACAACATAAACAACAAATAAATTTAACAACAACAAATAATTAACCTACCAAATGTAGAGGTGTGGCCGGTGGTGGAGATCGTGTGGCCGAGGCCGGAGAGGAGGCAGCCGGCGTGTCGGCGACCGGCGTGGCGGCGGTGGAGGAGTCCGGCGCGGCGGCGTCGATCGGAGGAGCTCGACGCGTGGCGCCAGGAGGTGTCCGGCGCGGAGAAGGTGGAGGGGCGCGCGGCGGGATGCGGCGGTGACGCGCGCGGCAACGGTGGCTATGATGGCGCGGAGGCGGCGGGCGAATTTGGCAGCCTGGCGGCGCTAACTCGTTCTCCGCGCGAATGATCCGCGCGGAGAAGGAGGTATTACAGTTAATAGGGGAAGGACCCTTTGGTCCCGGTTCGTTGCATGAACCGGGACCAAAGGCCCCCTTTGGTCCCGGTTGGTAATACCAACCAAGACCAAAGGGGTATTTTCGCCGCGTCCCTCCGCTAACGCGCGCAAAACCACCTTTGGTCCCGGTTGGTATTACCAACCGGGACCAAAGGTCTATTTCTATGTGTCTTTCAAATTATTTCGTTTCCCGCCTTATTTCAAATCAGAAAATAACATATGGCATATCAAAATGTTCAGAAAAAAATCTATTTAATAAAAGTATAATTTATTCATTATGAACATTTAATTATTTTAATTCCTTATGTTAAGTGTTTGAATATGAATTTAAATAACTTATGTACAATTTTGAATGTGACAAAACTTTCAACATGAAAAGTGTTCTAATTTAGATAATTAATCTAAAATCATTTATGTTTTCTAAAATAATTATTCTAGCTATTCAAACTACTAACCATTTTGCCATTTTCAATTTAAAATGCATTAATTTATATCTTTTGCATAATTTCTATTCCGACAAAATTTTCAACATGAAAAGTGTTTGAATTTTGATAATTAACTAAAACGATTTTATGTTCCTAAAATAATTGTTCTAACTATTCAAACTATTAACCATTTTGCAATTTTTAAGTTATAATGCATTAATTTATATATTTTATATTAATTTATTCATGGATGACGCCGACGATGATGAGGAGGAGGAAGAGGAAGCGAGGGATGGTGGTGAGCAGAGGAGGAAGAAGAGGAAGCGAGAGCTGGTGGTGAGTAGAGTTGGCCATCTAACATTTAGTCTCGGCTGGTGGGTGCAACCGGGACTAAGGTGGTTTTAGAAGCCATCTAACAAAACTGTCGGCGGGATAAGGACGTGTGGACAACCTTTAGTCCCAGCTGGTGGGTGCAACCAGGACTAAATGTGGGTATTTGTGTCATCTAACAAAACTGTTGGCGGGATAAGGACGTGTGGGCAACCTTTAGTCTCAGCTGGTGGGTGCAAACGGGACTAAAGCTATCGGCAGGATAAGCACGCGTGGGTGGACGCACTGCTCGACGAGATAAGGCATGTAGCGCACGACGCCCTGTCAGAGGAACAAGACGAAGGAGGAAGCGGTGTCGTGCCTATAAAAGGACCGTCGATAATCTCCATGGCAAGCAGCTCAACAAGCCAACCTAGAAGGTAGCGAGCTTCGTCCCCATGGCCGGAGGAAAGGGTTGGGAAATCTCCCGTGGCAGAGCTTCTCGAAGATGTCGTTGGTGCACACGCCCTAGGACATCTTCGAAAGTTCCGCCTTGAAATTTTTTGCCCGCAAACCCGTGAAAGCCTCCATCTCCTCTAACAGTGTTGGGGAAAGGGTTGGAAAATCTCCCGTGGCAGAGTTTCTCGAAGATATCATTGGTGCACACGCCCTAGAATATCTTCGGAAGTTCCGCCACGGAAAAATTTCCCCGCAAGCCCGTGAAAGCCTTCATCTCCTCTAACAGTGTTGGGGAATCTCCCTATGGTACGTCACAACCTCTATTTAACTAGTAAAAAAAAGGCAACCATCTCCACTGTTAATATCTTACATACTATTACATTATTACACAAAAATAAATGGGAAATTGATTTCCATATTGAGATACACATGTGTGCCATGAACCTTCTTCGTGTATGCCCTTGCTTATGATTGCTTCGGCCATAACCATGGAGCATCTTCATCATTTAACTTGATGCTTGGGTCAGTGCTTCACTTGAAGGGCGGAATTTCATCAAACTTATTATAATATTCTCACATGTCTGTCTTGTCCTCTACTCCCACAATGTTTCTTTTTCTGAAAGAACTATGTGACGCTTTGGATAATCGTATGATGTATTCATTTTCTTATTTTTTTCTTTTTCTCGATTTGGTAGACATGTCCTTCACATAGAAAACCTGGGCCACATCCTTGGCTAGGACAAATGGCTTGTCTCTATACCCAAGATTGTTGAGATCCATGATGGTGCTTATCGTAACGCTGACTTCGCACTGTTGGGGAACCCCAAGAGGAAGGTATGATGAGCACAGTAGCAAGTTTTCCCTCAGTAAGAAACCAAGGTTAATCGACCAGTAGGAGAAAGGCGTGACTTCTGAAGGTGTTGCTAGCTGACTAGTGGCAGGGCGCACTGCCGGCGTCAGCAACAATGTGGAACATGCACACAACACAACCAAAGTATTTTGCCCCAACTTACAGTGAGGTTGTCAATCTCAACGATTTGCTGAACACAAAAGATTAGACATATCGAGTGGAAAGGGATGTTTGCAGAAAGTAACAGAATAGGATTGCAGTTGAATTTATCAGTAAAGAAAACATGATCGGGGTCCACGGTTCACTAGAGGTGTCTCTCCATAAAGATAAATAGCATGTTGGGTGAACAAATTACAGCTAGGCAATTGACAGAATATCGCCCATACATGACAAGATGATTACTATGAGATTTGATATGGGCATTACAACATAATACATAGACTGTAATCCAACTGCGTCTATGACTAGTAATCGAACTTCAGGTTATCGTCCGAACCCCTTTCGGTATTAAGTTGCAAGCAACAGACTATCGCATTAAGCAATGTGTGTAAAGTAAACAATAGAATTACCCTCAGATAAAACATTGTTGTTTTCTCCCTAGTAGAAACAACACATCTACAATCTTAGAAGTTATTGTCACTCTCCCAAAAAACTAGAGGCATGAACCTACTATCGAGCATAAATACCCCCTCTTGGAGTCACAACTATCCACTTGGCCAGAGTTTCCACTAGCAACGGAGAGCATGCAAGATCACAAATAACATATGGCATGAATATATAATCAATCTCAACATAGTATACAATATTCATCGGATCCCAGCAAACACAACATATAGGATTACATAAGGATGATCTTGATCATGTAGGGCAGCTCACAAGATCTATACATGAAGCACAAAGTGGAGAAGACAATCATCTAGCTACTTCTATGGACCGAACTACTCATGCATCACTTCGGATGTGGGCATGGCAATGTAGATGCCTCCGGCGATGATTTCCCCCTCCGGAAGGGTGCCGGGAAGAGCTTTAGAACCCCGCGAGATGGGTTCTGCGATAGCGGCCGCGACGGAACTTTTCATGGATGGAGGCTCGGGTATCTAGGGTTTTCCCGAGAAGATGTATAAATAGGCGGAGGATTTAGGTCGGTGGGGTGCCTGGTGGCCCCACACCTACCCTAGGCACGGGCCAGGTCCAGGCCGCGCCTAGGGGTGGTTTGGGCACCCTACTGTGCCTCTTCGACCCCCCTCTGGACTTCGTCTTCATTTCGGTAAAATATTAACTTCGGCTTTTGTTTCGTCCAATTCTGAGAATATTTCCTGTACAACTTTTCTGAAATACAAAAACATCAGAAAAAACAGGGAACTGGCACTGTGGCATCTTGTTAATTGGTTAGTGCCGGAAATCATGTAAAAGTGCAACGAAGTATAAGCAAAACATATATAAATTGGTGTAAAACAAGCATGGAGCATCAAAAATTATAGATACGTTTGAGACGTATCAATTCACTGTTGTCATTCCATACAACTTGTCTACCTGAACCCCGCCTCTTGTTATCTTGACCCATTTGCACCTAAACAAAGGGACCTTAAAAGAAGGTCCTTAGTCAAGTTCTCATATCTCATCTATATATGTAACCATAATATCTATCCTATTGGCCTTTGTTGTTTATTGCATTAAAGCGGACACCACTGTTTTGGTCGGTGCTCTTTTTATCTTGGGCGATCGTGTAAAATGTATTCTCATTTATCTCGTACCTTGAAAAGTCAATATAGTCAAAGATGGTGTCTTTGCCAACAAGTACAACTGATATTCAACTGTGGTGTCATTCATGAGATTTTTTTTTGCAACAAACCACCGAAAGTCTTCATGTGTTCATGTATAATGCAGTCGTCCGACTGCCCTGGATTTTGGGAGCGAACAAAATTCTTATGTACATTGATATACGGAGCCACGAAGGTGGAACTTTGTAGAACTGTGTAGTGTACTTGAGTGGAAGAATGCCCGTCCATACTTATCCTTGCTTTCTTTCCTAGCGTGCCTTTTCCACCGAGTCTCCCCTCATGCCGTGATAGCTCGAAATTTAGCACTATTTTACTGAGGTTTTTAACTATACTATTACTCATATTAATTGTCACTCACTTCATGCTCTAGCTAGATACACATATGCCTATTTTGCATACTTACGAGACCTTGTTCATTTTCATATGAGCTTCGCATATTTATTAGTTTTAGTAGTATTCTATTATGTTTCCCTTGTCTTTGACATGTATTTAGGTGTTATGGGAGATCATAGAAAAAGGGAGCAAAAGGGACCAAGAGGGCATAATGTGGAAGAGTTACACGCACCAGACTTAGCCATATGAGGTGTGGAAAAGTGATATTTTTCCAATATCTTATATTTAAGATCTAAGGCTGTGGTGTTGTAGCCCTCGTCCATACGAGTTCAACGAGCCTAAAACACCCAAATCGGAGTTCGTATGAAGAAATGGCGTCCATAATACGAAAGCATCTAGTAGCTTTGGCGACCATTGGTACGGGCAGACCCGCCCGTACCGTACGGCCATACCGGGATCCGTCGGGCCCGTTTCGTCAAACGGAACAACATTTGTGAAGGACCAAATGGCATATTCAGCCCCTGGCTCTGTCGGTTCGTGAAACCGACCTCCATCGCCTATATAAAGAGGGGACGAGGCAAGGAGAGACACCACTTCATCATCCACGCCATAGGGGTGGAGCCCGGCTGCTCCGCCGCCGCCACCGTCTCCATAGCCTCCGCACACCTCCAAGATCAAGATCTCCTCCAACACCTCCAAAGAACAATATATCCTCCAACACCTCCACAAGATCCAAGCAAGAGAAGGAGAAGGAGACGTCCCCATCTTCACCGCACGCATCGTTCATCGGCATCATCTCCAACGGCGTATCCACCTCTCTTCCCCTTGTTTTAGATTGTGTGTTTCTAAGATTGAACATGATGATCTCCATGAATTAATATGTGTATTTCTATTCATCTATGTTTGAGTAGTTGATTCGGTTCTAGGTTGAGGTATGATCGAGTATGCAATATTAGACTTTGTGGATTTATCTATTATATTACTCTCTCCTATAGTGACAAAGAGGAGATAGATGAGTTCATGTGATCCTTTGGACCGGAGTGTATTATTGTCTTGTGTAGTGACAACGCGAGGTTCTAAGTAGTATACGCTTTGTGACAAACCGGTAACCATAGGGGATCGTTTATTTATCTAAAGTATTATCTTGTGTAATTCCAATGGATGGCTACATAGTTGCCCCTCTAGTACTAGTGAGACCGAAAGCCTAGACACCATCTTCTATTCTATTCCATCCTACAAGTACAACCCCTCTCATTACTTCATTTTTAGTTTAGTTTGTTCTTATTTAGCTCTTTGTTCTTAGTTACTCTAAACCTCTCTTAACTCATTGCCATTTTAGTAGCTTATAGAATAGGCTATTTCCAAACCACGGTTTGGGTGCGAACGTGGCTGCGCCTGTCACAACATAGTTGCGGGGTTGTGTGATTGCCATTTGCAAAGCTCCTTTGGGATGAACTTTCTAATAAATAGTTGCTCCTACAAGTACTGCAATAACCCCGTTGTTGGACTCAGGAACTCAGTCATCATGCCACGATTCAGGAACAGCAATCGTCTTAAGGTCAGGAATAAAGTCAACACATAAATCAATGACCTCCTATGCTCCATAGCCCTTGGAGATGCTTCCTTCTGTCCTAGCACGGTTATGAACATATTTCTTTAAGACTCCCATGAACCTCTCAAAGGGGAACATATTGTGTAGAAACACAGGACCGAGAATGGAAATCTCATCGACCAGGTGAACGAGGAGATGCGTCATAATATTGAAGAAGGATGGTGGAACACCAGCTCAAAACTAATAAGACATTGCACCACATCATTCTGCAACCTCTGTAGACTTTCTGGATTGATTACCTTCTGAGAAATTGCATTGAGAAATGCACATAGCTTCACAATGAGTACTTGAACATTTTTCGGTAGAAGCCCGCTCAATGCAATCGGAAGCAAATGCGTCATTATCACGTGGCAGTCATGAGACATCAGGTTCTGGAATTTTTTTCTCTGCCATATTTATTATTCCCTTCATATTGGAGGAGAAGCCAGACGGGACCTTGATACTGCTCAGACATTCAAAAAATATTTCCTTCTCTCCTTTTGTAAGAGCGTAGCTGGAGTAATGACGTCCTTTATCTATCTCATGCAGGTTGCTTGGGTCTTTCATAAGTTGTTGGTCATGTCGTGCTTCCGGTGTATCTTTTGTATTCCCGTACACGCCTAGGAAGCCTAGCAGGTTCATGAAAAGATTCTTTATCACGTGCATCACGTCGATTGAAGAACGGACCTCTAGGACTTACCAATAGGGTAGCTCCCAAAATATAGATTTCTTCTTCCACATGGCCGCGTGTCCGGCAGCGTCATTCGGAACAAACTATCCGCTAGGACCCTTTGCAAAGATTACTTCTAGATCCTTGACCAGACCAAATATATCAGGACCATGACGGTGGGCAGGCTTCTTCCGGTGATCTGCCTCACCTTTGAAATGCTTAATTACCTTTCTTTCTTACAGGATGGGTACGCGTAAGAAATCTACGATGCCCCAGGTACACGATCTTCTTAGATTTATCCAAATATACATTGTCAGTCTCATCTAAACAGTGCGTCCATGTATTGTATCCCTTGTTTGATTGTCCTAAAAGGTTACCAAGAGCAGGCCAATCATTGATGGTTACGAAAAGCAGCGTTCTTAGGTCAAATTACTCCTATTTGTGCTCGTCCCACACACGTATACCTGTTATGGTCCACAGTTGTAGAAGTTCTTCAACTAATGGCTTTGGGTACACATCAATGTCATTGTCGGGTTACTTCGGGCCTTGGATGAGCACTGGCATCATAATAAACTTCCACTTCATGCACAACCAAGGGGGGAGGTTTTAGATACATAGAGTCACATGCCAGGTGATATGACTGCAGCTCTGCTCTCCAAAAGGATTCATGCCATCTGTACTTAGACCAAACCTTAAGTTCCTTGCGTCCTCTGCAAAGTACGGGAACTTTCTATCGATTTTTCTCCACTGCAACCCATCAGCAGGGTGTCTCAACATCGCGTCTTTCTTACGGTCTTCTTTGTGTCATCGCAACAACTTAGCATGCTCTTTATTTCTGAACAAACATTTCAGCCATGGTATTATAAGAGCATACCACATAACCTTGGCAGGAACCCTCTTCCAGGGGCGCTCGCTCTCAACATCACGCGAGGCATCTCGTCTGATCTTATATCGCAATGCAGTGCACACTGGGCATGCATCTAAATTCTCGTACTCACCGCGGTAGAGGATGAAGTCATTAATGCATGCATGTATCTTCTACACGTCTAATCCTAGCAGACAACCTTCTTCGCTTCGTACGTACTGCCGGGCAATTCGTTACCGCTTGGAAGCTACTTCTTACTTATTTTCAGAACCTTTTCAAACCCCGAATCAGTCACACCATTCTCTGTCTTCCATTGCAACAATTCCAGTGTGCTACCTAGCTTTTTCTGGCCATCTTCGCAAGTTGGGTACAACAATTTGTTGTGATCCTCTAACATCTGATCTAAGTTCAACCTTTCTTTTTCAGTTTCACAGTCTCTCGTTGCATCAGCAATGGCCTGACCAAGATCAACAACATTCTCATCTAATGCCTCTTGATCTTCTGCTTCATTGTCTTCATTGTCTTCTGATGAAAAATAATCCCCCTTTGCAGTATCACCGTACTCAGGGAGCATGGGATAGTTGTCATCATCCTCTTCTTCTTCATTGTCTTCCATCATAACCCCTCTTCTCCGTTATTGGTCCAACAATTGTAGTGGGGCATGAAACCGGACCGCAGTAGGTGGGTGTGAAGGGTACTCAAGGAAGAGTAATTTATGTTATTGTGACAGTTAACACATGGACAATATATAAAACCACCCCGTTTGTTTTCCTTAGCCACATCGATAAAAAAATTTAGGCCCGAAGTGAACTCGTGAAGGCGTCGGTCACTATACATCCATTGCTGATTCATCTGCATGATATAATTAAGCTTATCAAAAACCATTACAGAACATCATGATTAGTGAAGCGATGTATATATACACACATGCATTTATCAATGACGGATGAAAGGATAAAGTTGTTAACCTCGATGGAGAAGGAAAAAAAAGAGGAGAAAACTTTACGTGTGGCTTGTTTTGTGTGAACTGAAGTGATAAAAGCTCTT
Organism: Lolium rigidum; assembly: GCF_022539505.1. Lineage (NCBI taxonomy): Eukaryota > Viridiplantae > Streptophyta > Magnoliopsida > Poales > Poaceae > Lolium > Lolium rigidum. The sequence goes on along the minus strand of NC_061508.1, from coordinate 78,890,358 downwards.
AGGCATTTCATCGACCACCTCTTGTGCATAAGAAGAGAGCAAAGCAACATACACCTCTCTTGTGCTAACTGCTAAGAAGTGGAAAATGCTAAGTGTGGCTCACACTTGGACAAGGCAGGGGTATAAATATAGAGATCGGCCTTTAGTCCCAGGTGGTAAGGCATACCGGGGCTAAAGGGGCTTGGGGCCTGACATGGCCTGACGCGCTCTGCTGCAACCCTTTAGTCAAACCGGGACCTTGTAAGACAAACCGGAATCAAAGGCCCCAAACGAACCGGGACTAGAGGGTGGCGTCACCCCGCGCTAGTCGAACCAGAACCAATGCCTCATATTGGTCCCGGTTCATTTTTTAACCGGGACTAAAACTTCTAGGGCCTTTCGACGAAAGCCTTATTTTCTACTAGTGAGAGCTCCTTTCACTCCGAAGTTCCCATTTACGTACCAATGATGAATAAGAGCAGCGTTGGTAGAAACAACTTGTACACCGTAGTAAATTGACAACTTTCTGCACACATTTCAACTGCCAGTTAGTTGTAGTTATCATTCACTGTATTCTTGGACTTCATAACATTTCAGGGAAGCTGTTTTTTTAACGCGACACTTCGTAGCAGGAAACAGACCATCTGCAAGAAGTATGCTGCCGAGTATCTCACAGTTGAAAAGCAGACAGAGGAAAAGGTTGGCGCAAGTTTGTCCACGACAAACGTCTGTAAGCCCCATGATATCAGCTTGTTCCAGCTGATGAATCGAACCAGACGAGGCTTATGATGATTGGTTATTTTTACATACTTTTAATTTTGCATCAAATCAGAGTTAAATTGTAAAATGTGTGCAAATCGACATATTAATTGTTTGTGCTTCAGGAATTTTAAATATATGTTTATCAGTATTAAAAGGCAACTTTTAGTTCTTTGTCTTAGGTCCTGGATTAGATCTTTTTATGTTTGGAACACATCTCGAGAAGCAATAACAGCAAATTTAGCTCTTGTAATATTAATGGGCTCAATTCACGGCTTTACTTGAAATAAGTTACTCATAACACGATTTGCCCATTTCTGAAACAAGTAACAGCCTCCGATCCATAGTGTTAGGAGTTTTAGTTTAAATTAGCTTAAATTTGAACTAAAGCTCCAACATTATATGAAAATGAGTATTTGTTAAAATAGCGTTGGACGATTGATTCCTCTCTTTCTCGATGACCTACTTCCCATAACTAGCCTTACTAGAACTTACGAAATGATAATTTGACCTAAATTTCTGGTTAGCTGCTGACTTTCTTTGCTAGCTAACCCGAAACTCTGTCTTGAGGAGGAAAGCTTGCTTAAGTACCTTACTGGAAAACAAACCGCTTGAGCTGTAACCTAGTACAACTTTTTATGGTTCGTGATTTTTCCCAGCATCTGCACTCAGGCTCATCAAATAATTTTCCACGTCAAGTGTTCCATATCAATAGTTTAAACATCACTCAAAGGAAGGCATTTTCCGTTGATACAAGTAGTACTTGTGTACCAGAAATAATAGTACTCCCTCCAGCCCTAAATACTTGTTGCAGATTTAAGAAAAATATAGGCTAAAATAGTCTAGATTCATTGAACATGTAACAAATATTTAGGGCCAGAGGGTGTATCTTCGATTATAGCCCTCTGGAATGCAAGACCTGCTTCTGTTATCCCGGTGCTTGGCGAAACAAAATAATAAAATCGCACAAGTAAATTTCAGACTACAGAATCATTCAAGTCCATATATCAAGCACCTGTTCTATTTGTATAACGTGCATCACTGTATGAAGAAAAAAGCCTTTATTGACTAAACTAACTATAATACAACAATATGTAACTATGAATCTATGATCACCACCGGCAGTTCATTGATTTTCAAAATTATAAATCGTAAAATCTTCTATCACCAGCACGTCAAATAGTCTTCTTCCTGGCTAACTCCTTAAAATCTTCTGTTGCTGTACCGCAAAAGATCGGTCATTGCGTCTAAGCAAAGTACGACGAGGAGGAGGACGTGTCACGCAGAACCTGCGACATAAACGGAGTAAAAAATATGTGAGAAATGAACATTGACTCATGCAACGGCAAACTGAGGATTTCGAGCTTGCCTCCAGTTCATCCTCTGTGAAGGCGTCCTTCTGGATGCTCCACGTGTCTGCATGCGTCCTCTTGAACTCTGCAACGGCCTTGGTCACAGTAGATTTCACGGGGGATGGCTCGCGGATGAAGCGGGCGAGCAGGGTTACGTGACCAGGAAGCCAGCTGCAAAGACCAGGGTAAGTATTTTGTAGACTCATGCAAGTATGGAACAATGGAACTATCAACAGAGCTGTCCCTAGTGTAAACAAAGAGATCAACTGCCCACGGTGCAGCCTGCTTTCCTTGTCAAGGTAAATATGGAGCAACCATCAAATGTTATGTTGCTAGCGTATAATCAAAGAGATCAACTGCGGACAGGGCATCCTGCTTTCCTTGCCAAGGTAGTGTCACCTGCTACTAATCTACTACTCCCTCTGTCCCATATAATAAAATATATTATTACAACCAATATATGAGTAAATTATACCTATATAAAAGTTGAACAGATTAGGACACCTAGATTAGTTTGGATACTGTAGATAGCCTATTTTCCGTGTCTTCCCTTTACGCCTATCGCGACGCGTGTCTCTCTTATTTATTACTTCGCTTGGTCATCCGTCTAGATAATTTTTACTTCCTTTTTTCCGGGTGTGAAGGTTACCGGCAACCGGCTACTACGATTCCTTTCCGTAGTATTGTTAGGAGGCTCCCGGTAATTACCGTGGTGAGAATTTTTTTATGCCTTGCCACGTTTTTTTTACTTTATGCTACCGCTTGGAGTTGTTTTTGGACACACCGCTTTAATCAGGTCGAGAAGTCCTGACTCTTCGATTGGATCGAGAGAGCTCTGTTCCCCACCGCTTTATTTGCCTCGATCGCCTGCCCAGGGAAGACCTCCTGCCCTCCTCCTCTCGCCGGCGCCGCTGAAGGGAACCAGCCCGCCACCGGAGCTCCAGAGTGTCCAGCCCTCTATCCCCTCCATCTCTCCCTTCCCCTCTCCATCGCCGACACTCCCCATCCATGGACGCCTCAACGCCTCTCTATCTTCATACGTGACCACCACTTCAGAAGGGGGCATAGCCGAGGGGTGATCTGTGCTCCTCTCCAATGACTCCGCCACAGCTGAATCCGGTTTTATGTCCAGCAAGAAGCAGTCGAACAGTGGCGCGTCGACCATCCCGTCGGGTGTGTGGCTAGAGGGCATATCCAACTGGTGTCCTTGAGGTGCAGCGCGGGTAGAAGGTGGGGCTCGTGGGCGTCAATGGCACCGGCAAAACCACACATCTCCACACCATCGCCGGTATCGAGGAGCTCGACGGCAGCAACTTCGTAAAAGCCAACGATAGCCTGAAGTTTGCCTTCCTCGGCCATAAATTCGAGGTCTGCGCCTCCCGGACAGTAGGGTGGAGTTTCTCAGCTTCTTGCAGGAGGAGATGACCGTGAAGGACTGCCTCAACCTGCTGCAGGGCCTTCTAGCGCGCCACCGAGGATATGGGCCTCATGGGGTCATGGGTAGGCTCCTCGATTTAGCTCTTGCTTAGTTACCAAGGTATTAATATTAGAAAAAAGATTTACTCCTTGATGGCATCGTTTACAACTCAGGATTTGCAGCTCGCCATCATCGACGAGAGAGACTAGCTCAGACTATTGGTGCTCTGTGTTGTTGAGTTCTATGCGAGGTGACCACCCAATTGTGGATGACACATGAAGTGTTAGTAAAGTTTGACTGTCATGCAAGAGAATGTGAGTACTACATTATAGGTTGATTGTTACCGTGATTCATTTAAAAAAAATTGTTGTCCTGATTGATCATATGATTGGTAAATTATCCACGACAGGCTCCGCGATTGCAAGAGCAAGACTGAGGTGTCTTTTTCCTGGCTAGATAAAGGTTTGACTCTGCATTTTAAGAAGGTGATTCAGTAAAACCGCTTGCCTTGAATTCAGAAGGTGAGAGGACTAAAAATGTTCATCTTTTACACTGTCCATACTATTCTAACACTGTTCAGAGGGCTATCCATTGACAGGCCCAATTTTGGAGTGAACTTCACACAAATGAGAGAAGCATCAATACGACTAACTGTGCTGCCTCTAATCTCTTTTCCATGCAGTAAACTTCACACGAATCAATGTCATTTGATCATGCAAATGAGACCATCTTACACGCTGAATCAGCTCGATCAAGTGTCTAAGCGCCATCACTTTCTGATAAGTCACCCAAACATTCCAAGTATAGTTATCATAGACAGACCGACTGGGATCTTAAGACCACGGCTTCACTTCTTAGAGTAAGCCTGTTGGCCAAGCAATTTTTAATCTTCTGTAGTGCTTTTATTTCCTGAATTGCACAGGAGTCATGTCACAGTTACGGTTTCTTTTCTCATTTGTATAATTATATGCCTGGCAGTAGTGAACGCTTCGTAAGTGTAATCATAAGCCCTCCTTATGTAGCAACCAGTGAAAAGATTGTATTGCACAGTGTTCATGGAAAAAACAAAATGAAGGTCTACTTAATTTATTGATTCGGTTTTGGTTCTAGATTAGTGTACTTTAAATTTCAGATTTCCTAATTCAACAGGCTTAGCTATGAAAACCCAGCAATACTATCCCGTTTCAGGTTTTCAGTTTGTCAATACACATTCTTTCTTTTATTTAGCGTTTACTAATCTGTTCAACTTTTATATAGGGTATAATTATGCAATCCATAACTACAGTTCTGATTTTCCCAGTAAAAGTGTTTCAACATCTCCACTCCCGTGGCTAAATTGGTCAAGATTTTCAATACTAGGTGAGTGCAGATAGTACAGCGGGAACTAACGGTACCATGGGCAGAGAGTTTTGTTGCTAAGGTACACATGTTGATTTCAGCTGCGTGCCACATGTGTCCTGAAACGTCTAGAAGAGATTGTTGAGTGATTTTCTCTGCCAATAATGTTCATTTATAATGTTTGGAAAACATGGTATTTTATATCGCTTCTATGAAAAACTCCACCCACATTGTGCCATTGTTCTATTTGTCACACTCATCACACATGGTGTTCTATTTTTAGCTTCATGCCAAGGTGATGAGGACGCACTATACCATATTCTCTGATTCATGGATATAAGAAAGGTCAGTGAGAGAAAATGCCGTGTAAAAAACATATGTGATGGATATATAAAACAAGAAGAGGCTAATTATTTGAAATAGCAGGCTGTGGCATCGTCAGTAAACCTGAGGTGTTGCACTGAGCTACAAAGCATGTTGTTTCACTGGCAAGTTTCCAAATTTTCACATGGTGGATTCTAGATTTATACGTTTACGGATTCCCTAGCTTTTTCCTCCATAAACATTAGGTGAGTATATATATATTTAAGTATGTGGTTAGATAACTTAGTATGACTATTGTGTGCCTCTCTTGACTTAATGGGCGAGCAAGCTGCTAAATTTAATGGCTGGAGCAATTTTTCTTGGCGCATTGGTTCAGACATACACTCTTCCATTTTTCTGAGTTACACGTTGTCTAGATATCACTAGAGTTACTTTATGTTCAGCTGCATGCTTACCATTTCTGTAATATTTTCATTCTTCTGAGTCGTGTTGGCTAGGTTTCTAACTAATTGGTGTCGGCAAGGTAATAATGTTTTCAGACATCCCTCTGTACTAGACTCGAAAATTTAGTTTACGTTGTATACCTCTCTTAATATATTTTTTGCAGCAGATTTTTTTAGTCCAAGAAGCATTGAATCTTACTTCTATCCTAGAGGAACAGAATGGAAGGATGTGTGCCAGCTAATTGTATAGACCAATTCAAGCCATAGCTAAAAAGAGGTTCAGTTTACACCTTAGAAACGTTCATCTTTGCTGATGCGTGGCAAAATGCCGAGGAAGACAAAGGAGAAGCATTAGCGAGATTAACTGATGTCATTTTTCGTTATTCTTTCTTTCAGATTTAGCTTTCTACTAGAAGCACCATTCTTCCGTTGGAGTTCCTCGCATCAATAGGCTTATGGTAGCTGATACTGAAGTTCACATACTGCTGGTCATCCTCACTGAGCTCTCTTAAATTCATTTATCTTAGAGTTTGGTGTTTGCTGAAACATATACAGAGCTTGGTGAGGTGTAGGTGTGTTAGTTTGCATGTGCGATTTCCTCTTTTTTCCCTCTTGCACATTCTACATGTGTACCAAGCCATAAGATTTGAAATGGTTGGTGCTGATGTGCAAGCACTATCCGTGGTTTTCGCTGCAGTATGTTGTAACTAACGTACTGTCTTTGTAAATGCTGCCGAAGTGTTTGAAATTCAGTATTCCAGTTAGCCACGGCAGTTTGTGTCAGTTAAGTTAGTGTTTGTGCAAGAGGATGACTGAATGTAACTAACTCCATCCATCAACGTTACATTCAATCATTTAGATGGACCAATGGACCATTATATGACTGAATGTAACTAACTCCATCCATCAACATGCTAGCCATCCGATACAATTACAAGTAAAATAAAACTTGCTTTACTATATATCTTAGAAGGAGCTAAGAGTAACTATGTATGCTAAAAGAATAATAATACCACTGGCACGGCGTGCCGCCGCGCCTATGCTTCCTAGTTGGTTTTAATAAGATCTTATATTATGGTACAGAGTAATAATATGCAACAAGTACAGGTAAAAGCCACGGAGAGAGTACCTTGGCATGTCGTATGGGACAGAAAGCACCGAAGCCGTCAAAGCAAGTACTGCACCATGGATGGTAGCAACAGGGTGACCCGACTTTGGAGTTCTGCAAAGTAAAAAAACATTGATCGATATTACCAAATTATCTCGTCAACAAGAGGTGATATGAAAAGATTATTATATGGTAATATCAGATATTCAGTACAAAATTTACCTTCTCCTAGTATCAAGGATACGTTGGGCTTGTGCATATGATCTATCACGGAAATCCTTGGATAGATCTTTATCTATACCCTTCATTAAGCTTGCAAGAACACCAGCAGCATGCTCCCTGACCTGAAACAGTAATTGTACACATTTCCTTACTGCAAGAACACGCAGTAAGCTCATACAACTGGCAGCAGGTACCTTCACTTAGAGGATGTCTAACAAGAACAGCACAATCATAGTGCTTTATAACAAGGCAACGACTAGCATAGTAACAGTAATTTAGCTCATATTTTCATGTCAAGCAGACAAATAGTACACAGCTTCTTAAATAACGAATTGAGGAAAACAAAATGTTGAATGAATAAAGGCCAAATACACACCTCAACTTGGTTATCCACAAGTAACTTCTCAATTGTTTGCCAGATTTGTGATTTCTCTGAGCCAGAAAGAAGGAATGTGTGCCTGTGACAAAAATAATATATTGCATTAACTCTCCGTTAGCTCCAGGACCACTGGGAGAATCACAAACCACATGACAACTAAAGAAACAGTATTCGGTCAAGAGACTATATCGCATGTTCCTATCACCCTTAATGAGAATATAAGATACAATACCCTTCACCAATTCATTTCACAGTACAATAGATACAACCAGAGTGCCGTTTGTAGCAATGACTTAGGTTTTGAGACTGATAAGTACTATCAAGACAAATCTTTCACACTGAGCATGAAATTAACAACGCACAACGCATTGTGGACTAAAACCTTTATCGGAAAAATAGCAACCACAAGAGAGGATTTGAACCTGTACGTAAAGGTCCTGAGATATGATAACAACGCAGATCTGGTTCGCCAATTAGGATCATTGACCGAAGAGAGGATAGCCGTAATAGCTGTTTCAAGAAAAGGGCGCTGCCAAATCCGCCATTTTAGCAATTCAAATGCTGCCTTTGCGAGCAATGACAAGTCTTTATTTGATGTTTCCTGAAAAAACACATAGGGCCATCAAAGTGTTAGAATACACTTAGTCATTCTTAATTAAGAGGCAGATGACCTACTCCATACTAAAGTTTTTTGACAAACTTTAAACTTTGGACACAAGAAAATTGCATGTTACAAGAATTTAAATAGGCAGGATCAACTTCTGCCCTTCCTCAAAATGAAGAGACATCAACCACACAAAAAAAGAAAGTTTTTCACTACATCATTCTTAGAGCTCTAATGATACCATGAAAAAACAAGCAAGAAAGAAAATCCTATTCATCTATGATAGGGTTATAGCAACTATGGTAAAGTTACAATATTATATACCTGTAGTGATAGAACAGGATAGAAGAGCCCAATAATAACATCTAATAGAACAGAAGATCTCCCAGACTTCAGAGACGCGATCATGAAATGAAAAATCTGCAAAAGAAAAGCATAAGCCTGGAATAAGAAATGGAATAGTACACATTTCGACCAGGAGAAAAGGTATGAAATAAGCACCGTTTCCATTCTTTTAGCATCAGCGTCATCTTTATTGTCCAAGCCATTTTCAGTTCCCGAATCCGATGCCAGCTCCAGTTGCTTAGACTGAATATTGTTCTGTATACGCACAGATAATTCGGTAGCTCCATCTGTCAAACGTTTGGACCAATATTCATTTCCTGTTTGTTCAGCCATGCTTACATCCCCACACAGTTCTCCTGATGAACATGAAGGCCCAAATGACCCAGATAGTCTCACGTTAGAGCATGTGATAGACATGGCCACACCAATCGCTTCTCTTACCTGAACTCCAAAATGAATGAAAAGAAACAAATAAGACTTCATATTCATCCGAGATGATTAATATTTCTGTTCAGTGTCAATTGGCAATGGGGGTGGGAGCCAATAGGAGGGGATGGATTGATCGTTATTTTTGGAACTAATAATAAATTATAAATTTTCATTATGGAGTTATAGCAAAAATGATATTCAAAAGACTTGTGCAGTTGTGCCAGCGCTAACAAAAATGAGTTTATTAATGGAGTTTGACATGTAAAAGGTGCTTTGTCATGTATTCCTCCAGTAGCTAGTGTGGACAAATCGGACAGTTATGCCAGTCGATAGTCACGCCCCAAAGAGAGTTCAAGTCATATAAGCATGGTATGCATCCTCCGGTAGCCCAAAGCTGATTCATCTAACAATTATGCCAGTCACTCACAAGAAAATATTTCAAGCATTAACAAGTGTAATACAATCTACAGGAATTTAATCCAGCAGTCTAAGACTGGTTACAGCAATATGCATACATTGACATAGACCCTAAATCATAGTGAAGGGGGCTGAATGTGAAGATTTAGTTTACAACATTCAACACTCAAATCAGTCCTTCCAGAACAAAGGGGAACCTGTTGCTAAATATGTCGAGGAAAAATTCCTTCGGTGCGACCACAGTATCAACTCAAATAATGACAAATGGAATAATAAAATACTCTCACACTGAAGTTATCTAATGTTACCTGCGCAGACGAGTGACTCATGTTGTCAAGCAGTTCATTGAGAATTTTAACATGGTACTGCTCCTCTGCTGGAGACATTTTGCGTGGAGAAATTTCAATCAGAGCTACAGACAGAAAAGAATATCTCTTGGCAAGTACACTAGTTGCTATGGATTGAGGAACTGCTGTACATAAGCAATCTAATACTCTTTGCCTGAGAGCTGGAGCACGAGTTCCAGATCTTTCTTTCCCAGTAACAGCATATCGAATACAAGTTGCCCATTCAGGAACTGATTCCACAGATGGAGCTAACACAATCTTCTGCAACTGAAGCATCAACCAGTCACTCCCAGACTCCAAATTCCCAGTGACATCAGAGTGAAGCATGCCTGCCATGGCTTCAGCCGCTACACATTGTCTCGATCTCTCTTTTGAACTCAGAAATTCTTCCAGTGCAGTCTGAAGTGAAGATATTACTGGCATTCCACATTGTTGTATAAGTCTTTTGAATATCCTAGCAAAGCTGGAATAGAACGTGCCACCGCCCACTAAAGAAATCCAACTAGGGGTGCATGGCCATGAGGCAGAGAAATCAAAATAGAAGTAAGTCATTGCTTTGTCAGACCCACTTTGAAAAGATGAAGCTCCGTAACTTGCTTTCGATGAACCATCATTATCAGAAATAATGTGGACATGAGATAGACTGGTTAGTGTGTCACTCATAAATCCTTCCTCCTGGATTATGTCATTCAAGAAATTTCCTGTGGACAAAATGCTGCTTTCTTCTAGGTGATCTAATGGCTGTTGTGAGTCTTTAACAGATGCCTTATCAGGTGTTCCGTGTAATAGTGTGTTCAGCGCAGATATTGCAAGCATCCTTGAGTGGGGGAGTTGACTCTTCAAATCCCTTAAGAAATGACCTAACATAAAACAGTCATTTTAGACAATAAAGGACAAAGTCATGACAGAAATGCCCAAGTCGGTCTTTCAGGAACATGCATGTGGTACATGTCCCATTTCCATGTTATAAGAGCAAACGATCCATACCAGCAGTTTCCGCCAGAATTTGTGAATATATGTCAGGCTCACTTCTGGATGCCAAAATTAGTAACAGAAGTACTCTATTGGCCATCAGGTTGTACCTGAAAGTATGCAACTTACAAGTTTAAGTAAATTGCATGCAGCAGGATCTATGTAGATGAGGCAGCACAGGTTGTGGGCATGGTGAATTTGCTGGTGGGTATACCAATTATAGCAATGCATAGAATTCGAGTGAAATTCTATATGGAAAATTAAAGTAGAGAAACTGTTGGAAAGAATGTTTTCCATATTTACATTGAACAAAAAGATATTTGATCTTTCAAGGAAAAGAAAACAAAAGTGCTAGATGATACTACAGATATGACAGTTATGAACAGATGGTTGTCATGTACAAATGGCTTACCGCCAATGGAGACTGTTAGTCTCAAAGCCCAAAGCATTAATTTGAGAAAACAAACTGATAAATCCCGGCTTGTCAGACTGACTTTCAGAAGTTTTGAAGAAACCCCTCGATATTCCAGAGAAACGTATATTGTACTTCACAAAGAGCTGCAAACATCATATACAGATCATTTCAGTGGCAAATATAGTTTTTTGCTTTCTTCATCTTCTGTTAATGAAATATACCTCAGTAATAGCTTTCTGGCACTTAAGCGATTCATGATGAGAGCTACAGAAGAAAAGGATTTGGTTTAGTACATACATATCAATACAGTTCCTTGTTTAACAAAAACATAATGCGGGATTTCTTTCCTTACTCATATTTGTTTGTGTGTAAAATACAATGAAATGTAGAATACAATGAAATGTGTTATACAATTAAACACTGCTGATAGTTCTAAGCTGTTAGAAATGATAAGAGAACCTAGAGTATTTGCAAATTACCTTTCCAAAATTCCCATGATAAATGAAGAGAGGGAAAGAGAGTCCTACATTGAACAATGAACGTTAACATTATCAACCTTACTGACATAACTTAATTATAAAGTATATGAAGTTTGAAATAGACATACAGTTGTCAAGTGTCTTAACACAGTATGTGATGAGAGAATGCTGCAAGAACCAAGCACCACATGTTCAGGGGCTTTTGAGTCACGCAAATTCTCAGTCAAGATAAGAACACAACTGGAGATTAGAGAAGGCCAGCGCTTCAGCAATTTTGTTAGGGATCTTCCGGCATACCTGTATCAAAAGAATTTAATAATAGGGAAGCATCATAACAGATTAAAGTAGGTCATTACAACATGACCGCATGACCATTTGATCAAAACTTCATATGCAATGAGGCCATTATCAATATCGAGCAAACAAAGACAACTCAAAAATAGAGAGGAACAATAGAAGAGCCATAATGTATACAGCAGTTTCTTGAATTAATATGTATTGCAAATGTTGAGGCAATATTCGAATGAAATGCATACTACAATTTGTTGGCAGCAACCAGTCACACATACATAAATCAAGAGAAGGAAAGAGAGCTCACGAGCGAACAGTTTCATAATTGTGTAGTGAGAGATCTAGGAGATCATTCACCATAGTAACCATGATGCTGGATGGAGACACATCTGCATTTGTACGGTATCTCTGGTATGATGATTGTGCACATCTCCACGTATTATGCAAGTGTGCTTTATCAACAAGGGCCCATCTAGGCCTAACAGAAGCAAAAAAAAAAAAATGATTTACAATCAAAATCCATGAAGTAGAATCAGATTACACAAAATAGGACAGACCTACCTCTTTTTTCCTTGAGCATGAAATGGAACAATGAAGTTGCATGGAGGCTCAATGATGGCGGCAGATTCTAATTTCCAAGCTTGAACATGACTTGACCATTCATCATATTCCAAGCTACCTACAGCAGTACACTCTTACATAAACAGTCAAAAGTACTAAACATGAGTTTGAACTTCAGCTACCATACCATAGTTTGCCAAAGCATCGATCACGCGTACTACAAGTGCTAGGAGAATGCTATCATCAGTTCTGTCCTTCAGTAAGTACCTGTGAAAAGAAATGCCAATGCTGAGACTAACCAAACTTGCAAATACTAAGAGCAAATATAAGCTTAAGAATTATTATATTAAGTAAACCTGGATGGTGTACAATAAATGTTACCTGCAAGCTAAGTGCACAAGTTCTGCAGCCTTTTCACGCATTTCAGAGCTGCCAACGGTGCTACCAGAAGATCCTGCAATAAAGAAACTGGGCTCTACTACCTTGGACCTCCCATCTTTATATGATGGACGCATTTCAGGTAAACATGACATTACTCCCTGCAATGCAGAATGAATGCGCAATAGTGTTACTTTTAGGTGCTCCTTCTCATCTCCTGCCAAAAGAACAAAACAACTAAACATCAAAGGAACACTTACAGAAAGAAGAATAATGAGATAAGCTCAGAACTAGAGTATACCTTTGTCAGAATGAATTTTCGCTTGGCAAATAGCCAAAAGATCTTCCAAAGCTGATTGAAAATGAAAGTCTAACAACTCACTGGCAAACGACAGTTCATCTTGACTGGGATCATGCCATTTTGGAGAAAACTTCAGCATTTCAGCCTCACTGCCTTGGTGAGCTTTTGAACAACCCCATGGTTCAATAATATTAGCAATAGAATGGCAAGAAAATGGCCTACAAAACCACATAATTATTTATTGGCAACATCCATAAATAAATGAAGAAACTAGCATAGTATATATAGGCTAAACATACTTATACTGATCCAGTGGATAATACGAAACCAGATTTCCTAGAACAGAGCGAAGGAGATGATCACCAGCTCCATTGACCTAGTTACTCCAAAGGAAAGGGAAATTCGTGATTTTAAAATGCAAAATATAAGGTATACTGTCTGTCCAAATGTATGAAAATATAGGGGATATAAACCTTCCATGAAGGGGCCTGGAATGCAGACACAATTACGTGCTTTAATTCTTCTCTATAGTTGAGTAAGGCGGGACCAGCATAACTGATGGATATAGCCAAAACCCTCAGATAATAGTCCAGTGCTGTTTCCAGAGCAGGAGAAAGTGTAGCCTGCAAGGGCATCCAAGCAACTGGTGTGTGATGCATGTCAGAGCTCAAGCAATAAATGTTTTCGGTTTTGAACAAACCTTAGTAGCTGTATTGTTAGGAACTGCTCTTCCAACATAACCTGTTGTTGGAGTGCCTTCGAAGGAGGACATGATAGTCATTAAGATAGGCTTTAGAAGGTAGACAGAAGCCTCCTCAGGATATGAATGAACACAGGCACAACAAAGAAGTCCAACTTCTGAAGTAGCACCAGGAAGGATATTTGAATTGACAAACTTGGCAATTTTTTTCAGGGACTGCCAATTCGAAAGGGACAAAGATGAGCATGACATAAAATTCGCATGATTAAGCTTTTCACGACAGTTTAACTACAGTACAATACCTGATTAAATAAGGCTTTTGATAACTTCCCCAAAAGTATTTCTAGCATGCAGAAATAGTGAGGGCTGTCCTCAACGAGAAAAGTTCCCGACATGATTGAGGCTTGGTAACCCTCTGAACTGCCACATCCAAATAATACAAATGTCATTTACCTTGGTCAGGAAAAAAAATCAGTAGTAATGGTAATTCAAATACAAGAGTTAGCAATCACAGCTTACATGGGACTACTTGATTCCAAATTCTGAAGCACAGAAAATAGACGACAAAAGAACTCATCCAGCCAGTCTGACAGAGAGGAAGATTGGAGGAAAGCAGGCACATCGTCACTAACACCAACTGTAGCCAGCTATAAGCATCGACGATGGTTAGCTAAACGTCACACGCCATTATCATGGGACCAGTATTGAAAGACAAGGTAAAACAATACATACTCACATTTGAAAATATGGAACCAATTAACTGCATTGTCGCTATAGTTTTAGGCGGATCGTTCGCATCCATACCAAGCAATGCATTTGAAAGAGAAGTGACAATAAGATCATTGAGCGTATCAACAGTGCTACTATCATCAGACTGAGCTGAACACAAAGAACTTAGAAGAAGTGCACGTCCAGAAAATGCGACAGAAGTGACAGCATTTTTTAACTGGTGGGTGGCAGTAGTCTGTCAGAAAAATTAAGGCAATTAGCTTGCTTTCGAGTTAACTGAAAACTATACAGATTGTAGGGTTACTGTAGGTTACAAGGACATCCAAGCTCTAGAAAAATAATAACAGGTATGCCGCAAATGTATCCTTACTGTTTCTAAGGCTAGTTGGAAGTTTGTTGCAAGAAACGGAAGCACCATGGATGGCTCAACATAAGACAGGATTGAAGTTGCAATCGATACTGTTTCAGCAAGAGAATCGTCCTTGCTATACTGACCACGATCCAGTAATTTCAGGACTACTTTGATAAAAGACGCCCTTTCTTCCTTTCCCAAACAAAGCTGTTTGTTTTTCTCATCCATTGTGTAACTACAGTGCAAATATTACATCAGATGAAAATGCAGGCAATAAAATGAAGAACCTACAAGTTGCAGATCGAGTTAAGACTAATCCCTTACAATTGTTCATCTTGAAGGCGTCTTTCGAAGTAAAAAACAAGATATCGAAGAAAACGCTCCAATGAGTAGGTCCAACGACCCCCATTTGATGGATGATAGAACCTAAAAGCCAGAAAGACACAAGTTTAATCAAAGTAAGAAGGCAGCCTAACAAGTAAAAAAGAAGCCTAAAACCAGAAGACAAACTGTTCTAGAAAATTTATGAGCTTCTCAAATTGCTCCAGTGCTAGACTTTTAGGCTTCAAAAGATACACCTGGAAAAAAACGAAAATAAAAAATACATGAGTGATATATTGCTTTGGTTATTAATGCAACAAGCTATTATGTTCACAAATATTATAATGTAGCATATATTTCCTTTGGCAAGCTTGTTCCATAGGAACTAAATAATGAAGAGCAGTAATAACTACTCCCTCCGATTCATATTACTTGATGGTAATATAGATGTATCTAGACATATTTTAGTTGTAGATACATCCATTTTAGCATCAAGTAATATGGGTCGGAGGGAGTAACAAATCATGAATAGCAGTAATAACTAATAACTACATCAGCAAAATACAAACCACAAATTACTAGCTATCGACTGAGCAAGAGACTAAAATCGTAATTAAAATGGTCATTACCATGGGCGGTGCCAGGTTGATGCAGGGTTATACAACTTTTTAAAAAAAATCTATTGAAGTGGAACAATGTTCTTATAACTGCGCATACCCATATGCTTAAAATCCTAGCTCCACCACTGCTCATTACTAGTGCATATTGTATTCCCATACCAAGGCATCAAATATAAAGAAAAAGGTCAAAAGGATGCAAATAACTTACAACAGACTTTGCAATTGCCTTGGAAGGTGATCTGGTCTTAGTGGAAAACAAAAATCTTGTGTTGCTAGGCACCTCCACTGGAAAGGGGTATGACCCATTCCCACCTGATATAGGAACCTAGCCACAGAAACAGAAATACATCAATGAATGTGCAAAAAAAATTTGTTGGATGGATTTATTACCATATAATAGTACTTTAACATAAGACGAGCTCAATTTTATTAGTAGATAACATTAGACGAGCTTTTATAATGTACCCATGGTGAGAAGACAAGCCAACTGAAAAATAAATAAAACAAATAACAGATTCATTTCAATCAACAAATATTGCAGTCCTTGAGATAACTTGAGTGGTGGAAACCATTCAACGGTTAGTGCTGAGTATAATTTCCATCAAGCACACAAGCTTTCTAGAACCTGATGGAGGACAGTAGAGAAAATAAAACATAACTAAACTTTAGTACTGGCTTCTACACACTTCTATATTATTCCACATAAAATAATCCTTTAGTCATATGTATTATAGGGGTTTCTAGAGTGTTCTAGGTATGAGTTGTAACTTATCTCTTTCCTAGCTTTAGTAGTGTTTCCTAGAATGTTCTAGTTGTGAGTAGAGCTAACTTAAGGGCTCATGCAGCCTATAAATAGAGGTCCAGCCTCTACATATGTACCCAGACTATGTACCATCTACCTATCAATAAAGAGAACTTTGTGTTCTTCTTTTAGATCTTGGATTAGATCTTGTGTTGAGAGTTTGAACCAAACTCTTGACAGCCTCCGCCCCTAGAGCGATATCTAGCTTACGCCCCTAGAGTGCTATCTAGCGCAGCACGTTGAAGCGGTTCCTTCAACATTTGTGCTGTCCACATTGTAGCAACACGGTGGAGCTGTTCCTCCACAACCTTGTGCTGCTTCAGAACCTAAGAATTCAAAACATCCTCCAAAACACTAGCAGCAATAACAGTTGGAACTACACCTGGGGCAACTCTAAGTACTTCTAAAAAAGGAGCTACGAAGATGGTTTTCCCACTGTCCAGTCTAACCCTTCCTTCAGATGGATATGGAATCCAAGAGCTCCCCAAAGCTCAAGGCATCTGCCGGGCTCCTCCTAATCTGCCGCATGAATGCTGCAGACATTGTCGGACGATAGTTCATGCCTAAAAACTTCAATGTATTGGAGGATTCTTCATGTGTGTTGTGCAATGATTGTGCACATAGATGTGCAACCACCTGTTTTTCAAATGTGCATTTACAATGGCCTGTTGGTGCAGGAACTTCCGACAGCTGTTCTTCAAGGAAATTTTTATGAGTGGCATATATGGAAACATCAAATGTGCAGATTTTAGACAACGGCACGCCTAATATTAGATCCAGGAAACATCTTTTTAGGAGAGAGATTATTTTGCACTCCTTTAGCTGTGCAAAGAGTCTAGAGCTCTCCTGATTAGCAGGTCTGATTAAGCCTGCCGTTTTATTGCCCACCACCCTTACCCAAATCCATACCCACACTTATGGGTAGGGTATGGGCAGAAAGGGAATTACCCATTTTAATTTGGGCATGGGGAGGATAATACCCTCTCATCCATAGGTTACCCATTTTACCCTTTCTTCCTCTGACCAAATCCCAAATTTCTCGTTGCAACCACCTGTGCCCCGATTCTTCTGCACATTGCCACCGCCGACCGCCTCACCTGGCCGCCGCCGCATGTCGTCGCAGTCGGCCGTCGGATGCCGCAGCATGTCATCGTAGTCAGCCGCCGGACGCCGCCACGGGTCGCCGGACTTGGCCACCACAGGTCATGGCAGTCATCCGTCACGGGTCGCCGGCCGCCACCACAGGTCGTGGCAGTCATCCGCCGGCTGCCACCGTACGTCGCCGCCGATTTAGAGTTGGGCGCCACCACCACCTGTGTGCTTCTGGTAGTCATCAAGATACGCATCTCTGCTGCGGTTGACCACACGCCCACGACAATTAATAGGATGCAGATTTTCGATTATCCAATCGGTTTCACCCGTAGCCCATGGGCATTATCCAAAAAAATTGAGTATGGACAATATAAACTTAAATGGGTATGTGGAAATTTGGGTGTGGATTTGGGTACACCCAAATTTCCCCAATGGGCAGGAAACATCTTTTTTAGGACAGAGATTATTTTGCACTCCTTTAGCTGTGCAAAGAGTCTAGAGCTATCCTGATTAGCAGGTCTGATTAAGCCTAAGCCTGCCGTTTTATTGCCCACCACCCTTACCCAAATCCATACCCACACTTATGGGTAGGGTATGGGCAGAAAAGGAATTACCCTTTTTAATTTGGGCATGGGGAGGATAATACCCTCTCATCCATCGGTTACCCATTTTACCCTTTCTTCCTCTGACCAAATCCCAAATTTCTCGTTGCAATCACCTGTGCCCCGATTCTTTTGCACGTTGCCGCCACCGCCGCATGTCGTCGCAGTCGGCCGTCGGATGCTGCAGCATGTCGTCGTAGTCAGCCGCCGGACGCCGCCACGGGTCGCCGGACTTGGCCACCGCAGGTCGTGGCAGTCAGCCGCCGCGGGTCGCCAGCCACCGTCCGCCGCCACAGGTCGTGGCAGTCATCCGCCGGCTGCCACCGTACATCACCGCCGACTGCTGCAGTTGGGAGCCACCACCACTTGTGTGCTTCTGGTAGTCATCAAGATATGCATCTCTGCTGCGGTTGACCACACGCCCACAACAATGAATAGGATGCAGATTTTTGATTATCCAATTGGTCACCCGTAGCCCATGGGCATTATCCAAAAAAACTGGGTATGGACAATATAAACTTAAATGGGTATGGGGAAATTTGGGTGTGGACTTGGGTACACCCATATCCTCCCCCACGGCAGGTATAGGTCTGATTCTATTGCCTAATTTCTTTTCCTTCCCTGATGTGTACAGCTTTTTGTACATTTCCCCTCCCTTGCCTTGTAAATATGTTTCTCCATATTAAAAGAACATATACCTCAATTTTAGCACAAAAAGAATGCCTAAGAATTCAAGCTGAAAGACAGACATACCTCAAACATGTTCAAGTATCTTGTAAACAGTAGCGGCAGAAAATTCTCCCATTCAAGGGATCTGGAATTTTTAATAGAACGTGCTATGATTGAAGCCCATTGGATATCCCAGAAATTACAATTTGTGACAGAGTCCCAAATGTCTAGACATTCTGCAATCCAATCCCTACAAATCAGTGTCAAAGTTAGTTAAAATGATTTATGTCCAGCGAGGAGAATAGAAGCTTACTGCTTAAATGTGTGCCCATTTTAATTACATTGTATAGTGATCCTGGTTCCTTGAGTTTGCAGGAAGAAGCAGCCTGAGAAATCCAACACCTTCAAATGCTGAGTTATGCCATGGATTTTCCAGCAAGGGCCTGTGGTTCCAATAGAGTATCAGGTAAGGCAGTTCAATTTCAGCAGAACATGGAGAGCATAAACTCCCAGTTGTGTAATAAGAAACAATTAACGCACTGTGATAATTTTTAAATTTTAAAAATACTAGCAGTATGGAACGCAACAACAGTGATAATAACAATACAAAGAACAAAAAACAGTACACATATTACACAAGAGTTCAGCTTCTCTTTTTGTATACCTACTGGCTTATCATGGAAACAAAACAGGGTGCAATTGCATCATAGATCCCTAAACTAGCACGAGCATGACACTTAAGCCCTAAGCATAGTACTTGGGAAGTTTCCCTAAAGTTGCATGTGCTGAATATGCCAACAAGAAGCCGCCAAACCTGAATTCCGACCAAATCTCAGCAGCCGCACCTTCAGGAAAGAAAACCCTAGAGGCTCGCACCAAGGTGGTGATGGTTTCGAAGTGTTGTTGTCGCACTTTCCAGCCCTCAGGACCCATGTTTCTGAAACAAGCACGGCATTCACGCTGATATTCCCTGTACTTCTTTCAACAACGGAAAATTTGTGTGTTCAGAACTGTACCTCTTGAAATGGGTTCTTATCAATGTCTCGTAAAGCGGCCTCCATTGCACATCAAGTGAAAGCCTCTTCGCATGCTTTTTCAAAAGCCTGACAAGCAAACCTCCCCATTTTATCTGGTTACCGATCAGTTACAAAGCAAAATGTCAATTTCGCCAAAGAGCAAACGAAGGTTCACCATACATAGATTAGTCATTGATTGCAGGTCATTACCTGAACAACAAACTTGTCCTGTGACGCGTGAAATATTCCAAACCCAAGCTCTACAAGAGCATGTACATCCCCAGGAGCAACATCACTCTTTGCTTTGATAAAACTAATCCATAACAAAATAAAACATTAATGTTAGTTACATTCTAAAAAATTGTAATCCTCATATTTACCAGATCTAATTGCGTTGCTGGTATGCCACAACAGAAAGAAAGCTGCACCCTTCCTAGTATAGGCTCACTTCCATATAAAAATCCAAGCACGGTCGTGCAAGCCAACTTCACTTGTATCAAATCTTGTATTTACTAATCTGAGGCTCCACTGATAGCTCTCGCATTAAGCCACGTCATGTAGGTTATTTGAACAGTTCCATCTTAATTTGTATGGCTAGGATTAAATTAGGGACGAGGTTTGTCGTAAAGAATCACCACAGTATACAAGTTCTAGGAATCATACTGTCAAGTATAGTCCTACAGGCTACAGAAATCAGACTATTACGTAATTGCGTAAGTATATATAACTACATGAGCCATCAATATAAAATCCAGCCCTTGGCCACGGTCCCATGAAGGCTGTCATATTATTCTTAGGAAGCTACATGAGCAATCAATTGACCCCGGCCGGTCGAATTCGTAGTCACCCTCCAATACTTATACAAGCCATCCTAGAACTACATTTAGAGCCAGCATGCTACTCTAAGATTTTAAAAAAATGCCACATTAACCTAAAACGATAATACAATCATGTATAGCATTCGTATTCCTTTTGTGTCTTAATTATACATATTTGATGGGCTCGGATTGCCGGTGCACATTAATTATGCATCTACTTCGTGTTTTAACCAGAGTAGCTCGTCCGTGTATGTGTATGATTGCTTGCTTCGCCTCATAATGAAGAGAAGGTGTTCGAACGCTCTCGCACATTCTCTAAAAAAGTCAATAACCAAACACTTTGTGAACTACGAACCATGAGCAGGCACGGAGCTAATTCCAATTTTCTCACTGCATAGTCAAAAAAAAAAACTCCAGGGAGCGGACACTCAGGATGACGCGCAGCAAAATTCACCAACACGCGCCCAGTAACGCCACCGGCGACGAAATCGGCACTCGGCAGGTACGCGCAGACCACGCCACGACGAGGAGGAGCCCGTGCTAGCCCTCCTGAAATCGGCGATCGAAGGCAGAACCTCCAGATTCTACGCGGAAACCTCGACCGCGACCTCGCTACCAAGCGCATCCAGAACCTTAAAAGCAAAAGCGGAACCGGACCGAATCGCATCGAATCGAATCGGAGGGAAAAGCGAGGGGGGTGTTAGTAGGAGTAGATTATTACAGGTCGAAGACGGAGATCCACTTGAGCGTGGCGTAGGCGGAGTCGGGGTCGGCGCCGGGGCGCCACGCGGCCTGGGCGGCCCGCACCGCGGCGGCGAAGGCGGCCGGCTCGGCCCGCGCGGCCTCGGCCACCGGCGGCGGCAGCCAGGCGTTGTAGAGGTGCATCCCGCGCGCGTTGGGTGGGGCGATGGGGAATGGGAAATGGTTTCTGGTTGGGGTTTAATCGGGCAGGCGGGTAGAAGATATGGGCGGCGGGACGGGGTTCTCTTCTTCTTTCTTCGGCTCCAAGACGAAGGAGACGACTAGAGAGTAGAGAGAGAGACGGACGGCGACCGCTGCTCTGCTCCACCTCCAAGGCAGGCTGCAGTTTGCAGTGACGCAGGCTGGCCCTCGCGTGCTGGGCTACCCGCCTGCTTGGTGGACTCGGTGTACGGTGGACTTCTGACTTGTTTTTACAGATTATTATTTTCTTCATTTTTCTATTTACACCTTTTTCATCTGAAAGGCTTCTAGGGTTAGTAGTGTACACATCAAAACTTGTTTGAGCATATGAAGGTGTGAATTGTCAATGAACAGTGTAGAACGGGGCTATCACACATAACAATGTAAAACTCATGAGACACATGACATGTTTACAAATATAGCAATGTTCCGGTGACGATAGACCATAGATATGATAAAATAAAAGGGTAAATCGGGCCTTTCATTTTGTCACGTTGATGGCTTCTCCTTCCCCCAACCCCGCCTCCCATGTGTTTTGTGGCTTTTGATCGGAGGAGAGGTGATTGGTGATTACCAAATGGAGCATTATGTTAACAAGCTAGGATGTGTCCTCCTTTGCCAAGTTAGTTTTATGGCGTCGTCGAGTGTTTGTAAGGCTCGTGTTCTGGTCAAAACGATGCTTAAAGAGGTGGCATTAATCCCTTGTAGCTTGGTAGTCAAAACACATTACTACTTTAGGTGGGGTTGGGGTGTTGGTCTCCATTCTTAATGGAGATCCACACTAATCATGTGCTTGCCAGTGCTGAAGAGCCACCTCCTCTCATGAATGTTTCTCCCCATCCTTATGCGCTACATTGTATATCTCACTATTGCTCAGCAAAATCAGATGGTTGTGTCCAATTAGCTTTACCAAAATGTTGATCTTAGTTCAAACCAGGGAGGTACCGTGTGGGAGCTGGTGGGAATATTCCCTAGAGGCAATCATGTATGATGTAATTCACAATGTACGTATATGTAGTATCCGAACGTATTTATGATTGTCCTTTGTTGTCGAGGTTGTGTTGGACACACGACTTAGACTAATCTACAAGTCGGCGGATGACTCGGTTCCACTTGTCATGGACTAGTGCTCGCCTCAAGTGTTTAGCGAGTCGGACTGAACCATATTGAGATACAACGAGCAAGTGCTTATTTGTATGTCTCACTCAATGAAATCGATAGACCCAAACTTATTGTACAGTCTGAGTTGTGGACAAGTTAGCGTAGGTTATGTCAAATGATGTTTCATAATAGGGTAGTTATAAAGGGCAGGGTTCAGGCCAGCTGAGAATCAAGTTGTGTGACGTGGATAATCAAGATGGTATTTTACCCCTCTGGATCAGAGAGATATTCTCTATGCCCTCTCGGATCATATGATTCGGAAGCATGACCATGCGTGACTAGGTTAAGTGGCCGATTAATAGTTAGTCTAATGAATCACATATCATGGATCGAGAAGACAATCGAGCTATTACAAGGATGGCAGTAATTCACATATAGATTGACAAGGTAGTGAGGATAAAATGGACTTGTATAAAAGTCACATTTGAAAGTTAGTCGTCACGAGACCCATTTCATAACAACCAATCCAATATGGCAGGACGTACGGCTATTAGCTCGCAAGAGCGTCCTAAACCTAGGTAAAAAAATATGTGTTCCCTTGTGTGGATCTGAGGCGGTATAGAATCAAGCGTTCTCGTGCCACTTGCCGAACCAAAAAGGTGTGCCCAACATCTCTGGTGTCTCCAAACGCACTCGCGACATAGTATATAATAAAACAATGGAGATGTGAAAGTCGGGGAGAAAAGTACATAATAACTTCTCAAAAGCTCAAAGTTGCACTAACATAGGTAAAAAAGAGCATTAAGATTTTCTTACCAATGTCATGCTACATAATTTGGAAGCTTGCTACCTTTTTATCTTGCAGCTCAAATGAAACTAAAAAATTGACAAAGCTGATATTGTTTTGGGGTGAAGTATGAGATGAGAGGCAGATGATGTTGCCATTCAAATGTTTAAATGGTCTCTTAGAGCATCTCTAGTCAAGGCTCCAAATGCACAGGCGTATGGGATGTGCTGGCGCATGGGACAGTTGTTTGTGGAGAGCATGCACCTAGCCGGCCACCTCATATGACGCTTCCATTCTTTCTAAATTTAACCATATTTCTAACAGAGATGCGCAATTTACAACATAAAATAGGTTTTACAATAACTAAAAATAGAAATAAAAAAACATGCAGTTTAATATAAAATAAAATTCGAGAAGTTCAACTTCATCAAATCTCATGCGACGTTTCCTTTTTTTATTAAAAATGCTCCACTGGATTGGCAGTGTTCATCACTTATTTCCCCATGCACCCGGAGGAAAGCAACAAACTCGGTAAACACTGATACGTCTCCAACGTATCGATAATTTCTTATGTTCCATGCCACATTATTGATGTTATCTACATGTTTTATGCACACTTTATGTCATATTCGTGCATTTTCTGGAACTAACCTATTAACAAGATGCCGAAAGGCCGGTTGTCTGTTTTCTGCTGTTTTTGGTTCCGGAAAGGCTGTTCGGGCAATATTCTCGGAATTGGACGAAATCAACGCCAAACCTCCTATTTTTCCCGGAAGGCTCCGAACACCGAAGAAGAGTCGGAGAGGGGCCGGGGGCCACCACACCACATGGCGGCGCGGGCCGGACCCCGGCCGCGCCGGCCTAGGGTGTGGCGCCCCGAGTGCCCCCTGCGCCGCCTCTTCGCCTATAAAACCCCTTTCGACCTAAAAACGCAGTACCAATTGACGAAACTCCGGAGAGACTCCGGGCGCCGCCGCCATCGCGAAACTCCAATTCGGGGGACGGAACTCTGTTTCGGCACCCTGCCGGGACGGGGAATTGCCCCCGGAGCCATCTCCACCGCCGTCTTCATCGCCATCTTCACCGCCATCGCTGCCTCCATGATGAGGAGGGAGTAATCCACCCCGAGGCTGAGGGCTCCGTCGTAGCTATGTGGTTCATCTCTCTCCCATGTACCTCAATACAATGATCTCATGAGCTGCTTTACATGATTGAGATTCATATGAGTTTGTATCACAATTTATCTATGTGCTACTCTAGTGATTTGTTATTAAAGTAGTTTATTCCTCCTGCATGTGTGCAAAGGTGACAGTGCGTGCACCGTGTTAGTACTTGGTTTATGCTATGATTATGATCTCTTGTAGATTATGAAGTTAACTATTGCTATGATAATATTGATGTGATCTATTCCTCCTACATATGCATGAAGGTGACAGTGTGCATGCTATGCTAGTACTTGGTTTAGTCTGTTGATCTATCTTACACTAAAGGTTACTAAAATATGAGCATTATTGTGGAGCTTGTTAACTCCGGCATTGAGGGTTCGTGTAATCCTACGCACTATGTTCATCATCCAACAAAAGTGTAGAGTATGCATTTATCTATTCTGTTATGTGATCAATGTTGAGAGTGTCCACTAGTGAAAGTGTAATCCCTAGGCCTTGTTCCTAAATACTGCTGAGTTACTACTTGCTTGTTTACTTGTTTCTATTGCGTTACTACTGCTGCAATACCACCACCATCAACTACACGCCAAGCACTTTTCCGGCACCGTTGCTACTGCTCATACTTATTTATACCACCTGTATTTCACTATCTCTTCGCCGAACTAGTGCACCTATTTGGTGTGTTGGGGACACAAGAGACTTCTTGCTTTGTGGTTGCGGGGTTGCATGAGAGGGATATCTTTGACCTCTTCCTCCCCGAGTTCGATAAACCTTGGGTATCCACTTAAGGGAAACTTGCTGCTGTTCTACAAACCTCTCGCTCTTGGAGGCCCAACACTGTCTACAGGAAAGGAGGGGGAACGTAGACATCAAGCACTTTTCCGGCGCCGTTGCCGGGAGGAAAGGTAAAAGGCACTCATACTACGGTCTCGGGTAAAGTATTTTTCTGGCGCCGTCGTGTGTGTGCTCGAAGCTATTTCCTTTAGATCCTGCAATTGCATCTTTTTGTTTCTTGTTTACACTAGTTTGGCATAATGGACAACAATGAGCTTCTTATTCTATTTCCTGATTTAAAACATGAATTGTTTGATGCGAAAATTAAAAAACCTATGGAACCTTATTTGCATGCTAGTAGCGATGTTATTAGTATGAATGCAATTACTGCTAATGCTATGGAGAAGTCTAAGCTTGGGGAAGCTAGTTTTTGTGGTCTTTTTAGCTTCCCATCTTTAGGGGAGAAAATTTGTTCAGATAATGCTTTATCTCCCATATGCGATAACTCTAATGATGCTCCTGATATTTTGAATCCACCTGCTGAAAGTATTCCGTATAAAATACCTATGAAAATTATTGAACGTGTTATGGACAATCACTATAAAGGGGATGGAACTGTCCATCCTAGAGATCATTTATTGTTTTTGCACGAATTATGCGGGTTATTCAAGTGTGCAGGTATCTCTATGGATGAAGTGAGGAAGAAGCTATTCTCTGTTTTGCTGTCTGGTAAAGCGGCGCATTGGTATAAATTGTTGGAGAATAGACATTCTCTTGGTTGGGAGGAAATTGCATCTCTTTTTTATTCTAAATTTTATCCTCCTCATGAAGTGCATATTGATAGGAATTATATTTATAACTTTTATCCTCGTGATGGAGAGAGTATTTCTCAAGCGTGGGGAGATTGAAGTCACTAATGCTCAAATGTCCCATTCATGAGCTCCCCGTAATGTTATTGTTAACAATTTTTATGCGAGACTTTCAGGACAACACAAGGACTATCTGGACGCGTGTTCGGAGGGATCTTTCACAAGCAAGGAGGTTGAAGCTAGGTGGGATCTTCTTGATCGGATTGAGGACAACGCTGAAGGATGGGAGAACGACAAAGGTAAAGAGTCGGGTATAAATTATGATTATGAATGCATTGAAGCTTTTATGGATACCGATAAATTTCGAAATATGAGTGCTACTTATGGTCTTGACTCTCAAGTTGCTGCAAATCTTTATAAAGCCTTTGCTTCTCATTTTGAATTGCCTAGGAAGAATTTTGATAAGTATCATGAACCTTTTAAAGAGGCTTGCATGAAGAATGAAATTGTTGTTAATTATTGCCATAAGCATGCTCAAACTCCTAAGAATGCTATTTCCTATAAGCATGTTAATTTTTGTGGAATACATAGACCTTGTGGAATTAATCAAATCAAAGATGAATATTGTATCCATCATGCTAATGAAAAAACTAGAAAGTGGTTTAGGGCTCTAGATGATCTTGGTAAAAAAGTTTGTGCCCTCTATCCTTTTATTTGTGAAGTTTGCCATGAAGTGGGTCATTTTAATTTTCAATGCTCCTCCAATGATAATTTGAACCCAATGAGTGCTGCAAATTTGTATTGTGATGATGAAATTACTCCTAATCAGCATGATGAACTTACTTTATTTTTGGGGTGTGAAGAAGCTGTCGAGAAAAATCTCTTTGTTACATATGAGTGATCTTGATATTGATGATGTCCTGCATGGGTGTTTTTCTTATTGCATTGATAATAGCCATACAAATACTTACATACAAAATATTTTAGAAGATGACACCTTGCCAAAATATGATAGGACCGATGTGTGTTTTCAACTAATTAATGAAAAGGAGGGATTCTCCCAAGTTTCTTCTATTGTTTCTGAAAGTAAATCAGGTTATGCGGACAAGCCACCCTTCAAGCCTTTTCCTCCTAAAGAAGGGAATGAGAAGAAGGGAACGAAGAAGAAGAAGAAGAAGGGGAGTAAAAAGAAAGAGGTAACAGCATATCCCCATGTATATGAGATAACGATAGGTAACCGTAAGTATGTTGCTCCTAATGATTATTGTGATAACGAATCTGAATACGATGATCTCCCTATGCCCTTTACATACATTAGCAATCATGATTTGAATGAGCACACTACTTTTGATATTGCAAATCTCTGGGAAACTAATTCTGAAAATGATGATGACAATAATTGCCATAGTGTCAGTGCTATCCATGCTTCCTCCCATAATGATATAGAAAGCTCTAAGCTTGGGGAAGAGGTGTTTGAAAATCCTTTTGCTACTGGTCATTATGTTCTTGATACATCTCCTTCTAATAACAATGATGGTATGGACACGGATAAACCGATCTGTGAAAGATAACTATTATATTTCTTATGATGACACCGTGCCTCCGATCTTTGATGATTATTATAAAGAATGCTATGATATAGGTTATAATTATCCTTATGAAACTTTTCATAGTCATGATTGGATTACCAAAAACAATTCTTTTAATATGCAACTTGTTTACCATGTTCGGATTCTTGATAATAATCTTGCTCCAATTACTACTAATGAGATTAACTCTTCTTATGCCAAAATTAATGATACTTCTATGCATATGAACCATGATAAGAATGTTTTAAGTGATGGGTATATTGTGGATTTCATCAATGATGCTACTGAAAGTTATTATGAGAGAGGGAAATATGGTTATATGCATCTTAATAATATTAAATTTCCCCTCTTTATGTTGAGAATCTTGAAGTTACTCGTGTTTTATCCTCTTATGCTTGTCACTTTGTTCTTCATGAATTCATTTGTGTACAAGATTCCTCTTCATAGGAAGCATGTTAGACTTAAATTTGTTTTGAATTTGCCTCTTGATGCTCTCTTTTGCTTCAAATACTATTTCTTGGGAGTGCATCATTAAAACTGCTGAGCCCATCTTAACGGCTATAAAGAAAGAACTTCTTGGGAGATAACCCATGTGTTATTTTGCTACAGTACTTTGTTTTATATTTGTGTCTTGGAGGTTGTTTACTACTGTAGCAACCTCTCCTTATCTTAGTTTTGTGTTTTGTTGTGCCAAGTAAAGTCTTTGATAGTAAAGTAAGTACTAGATTTGGATTACTGCGCAGAAACAGATTTCTTTGCTGTCACGAATCTGGGTCTAATTCTCTGTAGGTAACTCAGAAAATTATGCCAATTTACGTGAGTGATCCTCAGATATGTACGCAACTTTCATTCAATTTGAGCATTTTCATTTGAGCAAGTCTGGTGGCCTAATAAAATCCATCTTTACGGACTGTTCTGTTTTGACAGATTCTGCCTTTTATTTCGCATTGCCTCTTTTGCTATGTTGGATGAATTTCTTTGATCCATTAATGTCCAGTAGCTTTATGCAATGTCCAGAAGTGTTAAGAATGATTGTGTCACCTCTGAACATGTTAATTTTTATTGTCCACTAACCCTCTAATGAGTTTGTTTCGAGTTTGGTGTGGAGGAAGTTTTCAAGGGTCAAGAGAGGAGGATGATATACTATGATCAAGGAGAGTGGAAGCTCTAAGCTTGGGGATGCACCCGGTGGTTCGCCCCTGCATATATCAATAAGACTCAAGCATCTAAGCTTGGGGATGCCCAAGGCATCCCCTTCTTCATCGACAAATTATCAGGTTCCTTCTCTTGAAACTATATTTTTATTCGGCCACATCTTATGTACTTTACTTGGAGCGTCCGTGTGCTTTTGTTTTTGTTTGTGTTTGAATAAATTGGATTACATCATGCTTGTGTGGGAGAGAGACACGCTCCATCTGGTTCGAATGAACACATGTGTTCTTAGCTCATAATATTCATGGCGAAGTTTCCTCTTCGTTAAATTGTTATATGGTTGGAATTGGAAAATGATACATGTAGTAATTGCTATAAATGTTTTGGGTAATGTGATACTTGGCAATTGTTGTGCTCATGTTTAAGCTCTTGCATCATATACTTTGCACCCATTAGTGAAGAAATACATAGAGCATGCTAAAATTTGGTTTGCATAATTGGTCTCTCTAAGGTCTAGATAATTTCTAGTAAGGTGTTTGAACAACAAGGAAGACGATGTATAGTCTTATAATACTTGTAATATGTCTTTTATGTGAGTTTTGCTGTACTAGTTCATCCTTGTGTTTGCCTCAAACAACCTTGCTAGCCTAAACCTTGTATCGAGAGGGAATACTTCTCATGCATCCAAATACTTGAGCCAACACTATGACATTTGTGTCCACCATACCTACCTACTACATGGTATTTCTCCGCCATTCCAAAGTAAATTGCTTGAGTGCTACCTTTAAACAATTCAAAATTTATTACCTCTTATTTGTGTCAATGTTTTATAGCTCATGAGGAAGTATGTGGTGTTTATCTTTCAATCTTGTTGGGCAACTTTCACCAATGGACTAGTGGCTTCATCCGCTTATCCAATAATTTTGCAAAAAGAGCTGGCAATGGGATTCCCGAGTCCCAAATTAACAAACTAAAAATAGACACTCCTCCATGGTATGTGATTGTTGGACGGCACCCGAAGGATTCGGTTAGCCATGGCTTGTGTAAGCAAAGGTTGGGAGGAGTGTCATCATAATAAAACTAAAATAAAAAGGTACTCCTTCATGGTATGAGATTGTTGGCGAGGCACCCGAGGATTCGGTTAGCCATGGTTTGTGAAAGAAAGGTTGGAAGGAGTGCCATCCAAAAATAAAATAAAATGGGCGCCGCTCTTTGAAGGTTTGTATGGCAAGGGGGTTAGAGTACCCGCTACCATTCGTTGACAACAACAAACACCTCTCAAAACTTTATTTTTATGCTCTCTTTATGTTTTCAAAATCAAAGCTCTAGCACAAATATAGCAATCGATGCTTTCCTCTTTGAAGGACCATTCTTTTACTTTTATTGTTGAGTCAGTTCACCTATTTCTCTCCACCTCAAGAAGCAAACACTTGTGTGAACTTTGCATTGATTCTTACATATTTGCATATTGCATTTGTTATATTGCTTTGCATTGACAATTATCCATGAGATATACATGTTATAAGTTGAAAGCAACCGCTGAAACTTAATCTTCCTTTGTGTTGCTTCAATACCTTTACTTTGAATTATTGCTTTATGAGTTAACTCTTATGCAAGACTTATTGATGCTTGTCTTGAAAGTGCTATTCATGAAAAGTCTTTGCTATATGATTCACTTGTTTACTCATGTCATATACATTGTTTTGATCGCTACATTCACTACATATGCTTTACAAATAGTATGATCAAGGTTATGATGGCATGTCACTCCGAAATTATCTTTGTTATCGTTTTACCTGCTCGGGACGAGCGGAACTAAGCTTGGGGATGCCGATACGTCTCCAACGTATCGATAATTTCTTATGTTCCATGCCACATTATTGATGTTATCTACATGTTTTATGCACACTTTATGTCATATTCGTGCATTTTCCGGAACTAACCTATTAACAAGATGCCGAAAGGCCGGTTCTGTTGTTTTCTGCTGTTTTTGGTTCCGGAAAGGCTGTTCGGGCAATATTCTCGGAATTGGACGAAATCAACGCCAAACCTCCTATTTTTCCCGGAAGGCTCAGAACACCGAAGAAGAGTCGGAGAGGGGCCAGGGGGCCACCACACCACATGGCGGCGCGGGCCAGACCCTGGCCGCGCCGGCCTAGGGTGTGGCGCCCCCAGGTGCCCCCCTGCGCCGCCTCTTCGCCTATAAAACCCCTTTCGACCTAAAAAGCAGTA
This sequence comes from Lolium rigidum, assembly GCF_022539505.1. Lineage (NCBI taxonomy): Eukaryota > Viridiplantae > Streptophyta > Magnoliopsida > Poales > Poaceae > Lolium > Lolium rigidum. The sequence continues at coordinate 78,859,225 of NC_061508.1, read as the reverse complement.
CCAATTGACGAAACTCCAGAAAGACTCCAGGGGCGCCGCCGCCATCGCGAAACTCCAATTCGGGGGACAGAACTCTGTTTCGGCACCCTGCCGGGACGGGGAATTGCCCCCGGAGCCATCTCCACCGCCGTCTTCACCGCCATCTTCACCGCCATCGCTGCCTCCATGATGAGGAGGGAGTAATCCACCCCGAGGCTGAGGGCTCCGCTGTAGCTATGTGGTTCATCTCTCTCCCATGTACCTCAATACAATGATCTCATGAGCTGCTTTACATGATTGAGATTCATATGAGTTTGTATCACAATTTATCTATGTGCTACTCTAGTGATTTGTTATTAAAGTAGTTTATTCCTCCTGCATGTGTGCAAAGGTGACGATGCGTGCACCGTGTTAGTACTTGGTTTATGCTATGATTATGATCTCTTGTAGATTATGAAGTTAACTATTGCTATGATAATATTGATGTGATCTATTCCTCCTACATATGCATGAAGGTGACAGGTGTGCATGCTATGCTAGTACTTGGTTTAGTCTCGTTGATCTATCTTACACTAAAGGTTACTAAAATATGAGCATTATTGTGGAGCTTGTTAACTCCGGCATTGAGGGTTCGTGTAATCCTACGCAATATGTTCATCATCCAACAAAAGTGTAGAGTATGCATTTATCTATTCTGTTATGTGATCAATGTTGAGAGTGTCCACTAGTGAAAGTGTAATCCCTAGGCCTTGTTCCTAAATACTGCTGAGTTACTACTGCTTGTTTACTGGTTTTACTTGCGTTACTACTCGCTGCAATACCACCACCATCAACTACACGCCAAGCACTTTTCCGGCACCGTTGCTACTGCTCATACTTATTTATACCACCCGTATTTCACTATCTCTTCGCCGAACTAGTGCACCTATTTGGTGTGTTGGGGACACAAGAGACTTCTTGCTTTGTGGTTGCGGGGTTGCATGAGAGGGATATCTTTGACCTCTTCCTCCCTGAGTTCGATAAACCTTGGGTATCCACTTAAGGGAAACTTGCTGCTGTTCTACAAACCTCTGCTCTTGGAGGCCCAACACTGTCTACAGGAAAGGAGGGGGAACGTAGACATCAAGCACCTAGTGATCAACTTGTGCAAGAGGTCCTTGTAGGTAATACAAATCTTCAACCACTAGAGGGTCCGAGATTGTCTTGACAAATGTCGAACATATTAGATAGATGCCATCGGCTAAGTAGTACCCTTTGGTATATTGCTGGACACTGATCACATAGTTGCACCCTAGAGCATTACCTTCAGTAAGTCTAGTGAACCGCCAAGAGCGCTGCAACAATGATTCATAATCTTTCAAAGATTCAAGTATCACGTCGTACAAGCCTTGCTAAGCAAATGAAAAAAAAATCATCCCAATGCATGAAATCAATGCCTCTAAGCATCTCAAGCCCTCTCTGCTTCTTTTGTGCCAGGCTCCGAGTTATGTCTGCTTCATTTGGTGGTATGAAATAGGTTGGTTCAACCACTATCACCACCACCCTACAAAATTGGACTCCGGCATGCATAGCTAGCTATATTGTGTATCTGCAGGAGCTCCACATGTAAGAAGCCTCATTGTAGCGGTGCATTTTTTGAATTGATGAGAAACCATACATTCCAGCGAAGTCTAGGGCGTGGGGTTGGTATCCAGCGCGACGGAGATCCAGAGTATAGGCCGGATCCACGGTCTCTCTTCCCAGATTGAGGAGGGTGTTAGATCGCTCGAGGTGGACTACCGACGAGTGGCGCTATAGAGGAGGTGGGTGTGGCGTTGATGACGGTGACAAGGACTCCCACAAGCAACTATCGAGACTCGTGAGTTCTAGTCTGAGTCCTCTCCTGCGCCATCCCGCTGGTCCTCCTTGAGGCAGCGCCAAATGTAATATCCAAATATATTTTTAATGTCTATGATAATAACCAGAAGCAAGATATTTGATTCTTTATTTGTTGCTTGAATTTTCGCATAATACTGATCTAAAAATAAAGTAAAAGAAAAGATAAAGTAACTGGCAAGTAACCTAAAAATATCTAGATCAGTAGATAATCCCTTAACTCAAAAATATCTAACCTAACCAGAGGTAACTTGACCATCGATTAAATCCACCGCTTTCCTTCGTCGCTAACCTGAACAGGTGTCTAGCTCTCCCCTATCTTCCCCAGCTATAAATAGCCTTTGTCCCCCGCACAGTGCCTCACACCACAAACCACAGTAGAAATCGCCCTAGTTTTCTCGGAAGAGCTGGTACGATTTGGGAAGTGAGCAGTGAGCAGGCAGGGGGCAGGTATGGCAGCAGCTTGACCCTATTCTTCATTGCTGTTCTTGAGCATGCAAGTATCTGGCAGTGATTGCTTTTCTAGCTGCTGTAGCTTCTCTCTCTCTTAGATCTGCATGTCCTTTCCATGGATTCGGGTGGGATTTTAGTTGTTCTTGATACAATCAGTTGAAATGGAGAGTATTGCTCTTAGGAAGATGGATTGATTAGGTACTGGTGCTTCATATGTACACTAGATCCATGCACTCACTACTAAATCTACTACTAGTACTCCCTGCTACTGATATTTCGGTCCATGGCATAGCACTAATTTTACTTGCTATTTTGCAATAACTAAGAATTACAACTAGTACTACTTCTTGCTGTTAAATGAGTACTATACTTGCTACTGCGGAATCAATGAATAAAACTAGTTGCTACTGAATTTGTACTACGTAGACAAGTAGATCAACTAGATTGCTTGCAATAATAACCAATACAGCTATCTAGTAGTACCCTGTGTTGTGCATGTGTACTGTATACTCTAAACAAATAATAATCTGCTTGCATGCATAGACTTGCATGGTCGATGGATTTCTCCTATAAATGTTCCAAGAGTACCCGCCCCCAGGAGGCCTCAAAAGGGGCAAAACCATCGTGGTCGTCCGATTTACCCTGTACAGTGAATTCGCGAGCCGACGTTTCACCCTGGCCGTTAGATGCGGTATTTTCTTTTTCGACCTGACGCTACTCATTAACGGTCCATGACACTCGGGCCCGAAAGCGTGCGGGGCCGCCAACAAGAGACAGATACGGCAGCATTTCGCGTCGCCTTCGTTTTCTTGGACGCCCCCCACCTCCTCTCCTCCTCCCCCAATCAGCCGCCTCCTCCAATCCCCTGGCTCTCCCATTCCTCTCCCTCCCGCGCCGCCATCGCCGTCTCCTCGCGCGCTCTCCCTCGCTGTGCCTGCGCCGCCTCTCCTCTCAAACTAGATCGGGAAACTACTCACCAATGTGCAGCCTCCGCTTCTCTCCAATCCTCCTCTTCTCTCCAATCATGGCCTCCTCTGCTCCTCCCCCAATCCGAGTGGATGGCGTCCATTGGGCGGCGGATGTGCGGCGGTGTGGTTGACTCGCGATGCTGGTCCGGGCGGAAACGCGGTGGTGTGGTGGATGCGGTGCTAGCGCGGCGGTGGTTTGGCGGCGACGAGAAGAGGATCTTGCACGGGGGAGACCAGAACCGGCGACGGCGCATCGACTAGCAGCGGCGACGGCGCATCCCCGGCTTCGATTCCCCTGCCAGCGTCGCTTGACGCGGGAGCCGGCGGCGGCAGGGACCGCGCGTTGAGCGACGGCGGCTGCTGGACGCGGCAGCAGCGGTGGCACGCGATGCGCGCCAAGCTGGCGGCGGCGACCTTCTGCGTGGCCACGAGTGCGGCATCGAGTTCGGGCGTGGAGAGGCCGTGGAGCTGGTGCGGGCCGTCGGGGGAGAGTGCGGGAGGAGCGAGGAGGAGGGAGCGGAGGAGCACGCGGCGTGGCGCCGCTCCTTCTCTTGAGCGAGGCTGGCCCTGGATGCGGTCAAGAAACCTGCGGCGGCGGCGCCCATCGACCATCGGCACGGTACACATTCAAGCCGGGCGCACTTCTCTTGTCGTTCAAGGGAGGCACCTTCGTTTGTTCGAGCCTTCTTGTGCTGCTCGCTGGTTTCCGTTTCTTGATTTTTACTTGTCGATTGTTTGGTGAATCCGTTGAGCTGATTTGGTCTTTTCCCTTTTTATATACGTGCAGCGGCGGGCTTTGAAGGATCCGCAATGAGCTCGAGTAGGGATTGTTCCGTTCATCTTTGGTGACTTGTGCCTACTGCGGCATCCTCTGTATTTCTATCAATGGGTGATTTTCGGAATATAGGTTGGTTGCGAAATTGGCTTATTAAAGTTTATAAATTAAAGTCCATGACTGCTCGATTACCTGTAAGAATTAGATGTAGTTGGAATAACGGGATTGTTGCTCATTTAGAGATTTTGTTGCATCATCATTATTTTTCTAATGTTATGTGGTGGATTCATCTATCGTGTTGCATAGTCGGGCCTAATATTGGATGAATTGGATGGGGCGATGTCGGGTGGGAGCAGAGTCCCGAAGCGCGTCCGCGAGATGGGCGGCGGCGTGGAGGATGACCGGCGAGCGCGATGGAGGCGGACGAGACGATGGTGGTGGCGGGCGAGAGGAGGCACTGCCGGAGCGCGTCTCGTGGAGGGTGGCGACGGCCGGTCTTTGCACAAGGTCGGAGAAGAGCATCCCATTTGACACAACCGAGCTCCTTCTCTCCCCCGGGAGCATCATCTTCTCTTTATTTTTACTCGACTCCTTTTGATTCCTTCCACCCTAATTTTATTTTATTTCGCGGCTAGAGTTTGGATGTCTAGGGATTCACCGAGAGCGACAACAACCACCATTGGCCTTCGTGGACTCCATTGCTGCCCCGAGTGTGCTCATCCTCTTCTCTCTAGCTTTTCCCTGTTTATTCTCATGTACTCTATCCAACTACATATGATATTTCTCAAATATGTGCGCTCTCTCGTCAGGTTGCTTGTTTTCTCTGAATGTTAATCTTAAAATTAAAAAGGCCGAACTGCCAAAAAGAGGCCAATGCTTGATTTTGCTCGCTATTCAGATGCCTATGGTCTATAATTGTTGTGTTTTGATTGCAGTTTCGTTACCGGGTTTGCTTTGGCACATAGAGTGCTTACAGATCAAGCCCTCTACTTGGTTGCTTTGAGGTGAGCCCTTTCAGTCCCTCCGCTTTTTAAGCTGCTGAGTGAAACCAGGAACTTTCATATGACAATCAATTCTGCCATTAATTTATATTTATATAATTTGTAGTTTCAGCTACATTGGTCTACCCTCAAATTTAATTTTCTTCGCATGTTCACCAAATTGAATACTTGATAATCTTTGTAGTTATTTTCAGTTTTGTTTAATCTATCTCGCTTTTTTGCCTCTAGATTGGTTGCGTAGTAAGCAATAATGACTAGGAGTAGCATCTTTTTACCATACTTGTTTCCCCTGTCCAAGCATGCATCTTATGGTTGGTGTGTGATTTGAGTCGACACATTAATTTACTGAAAATAACATATATTTTGTGTGCCGGTGACATCGGCTGGTGTTGGTTGGGGGCAGACAACGGCATGTTCTGCAGCTCGGGGAGTCGTCGGCGGCGGCAGATGGGTCCTGCACCTTCAAGGTGTTGTGCTGCCTCTCTGCTTCCTGATTACGTTAATTAGGCCATGTGTGCCATGTTGGTAATCTTCTCTTTCTTAATAGATGGCCCCATTTTACTGCCCTCATAGAGAGCCACGTCACCGCATAAAAAATGTCACCTACATACGCTCATAGTCGGCCCGATGGCGGCAGACTACACGCCCGTCGTCGCCACGACACGCACGCCCGTCGTAGCCAGGCTCAGACGCACACGCCCCTTGGCCCCAACGCGTGTGGACGAGATGCCCGTCCTCGCCAGGCGCAGACGCACACGAGCGATGGCCCCAAGCCGCGTCCGCCAGATGGGCCGACGGCCCATCTACCGGCCAATTCTCTTCCTCTTCCTGGCGCCCCCTTCCTCTGTCCCCATCGATCCCTCATACCCCCGCTCCGCCTCGGCCGCCTCGGTTCGTATTCGTCCCCCACCACCGCTCCGCCTCGCTTCGTCTTCTTCGATCGCCACCGCTCTGCTCTCCTGCCAATCTCCTCGCATTAAACACAATAAATCCGTCTTGAAGGTAATAGAAACTGCTCGGAAAAATTCTTCCGCCGCCGCCGTCTTAAAGGCACGCGATGGTGCTGTCCGCCCCCACAACGCACCGGCCAAGCTACGCCGCCCGATGGTGCCAGCAGATTCGTTTTAGGAAGACAACGCCATATGCTCATCTCCGTGACTCCACCATCCCGCGTCTGGTTTCGTATGAGCCGTTGCTCTAGGTCTGGACAGAGGAGGAGGTCGGGATGGGGAGCTACAATCGAGGACGTGAAGGTACAATAACCATGGCGGGTGGCGGCGGACTAATGTCTCTTCTCTCTACCTACCTAGCTCATGTCTCCCCTCACACAGGTACTACAGATCTGAATCTTTCTTCTTGCATAATTTTTGCTCATTCATGTTCAGCTACCTGTTTAGGTCTCTAGCCATCTAAATACTCCTTGGTTCCTTCTTTTTTGTTGTGAAACTGACAACTGAATTTCGAATGATTTCTGCAGATCATTTGGAGTTAACTTTGTTCATTCTCGTGGTCTGAGTATCTTCTTGAAACGGCTGCTACGTTTTCCTGTTTTTTTTTCAGAATACAGTGTGCTTCTGTTCCATGGAGTTTCTCTATTGCCATATTAGGATCACCACATGTTCCCAGCTAATGCAGCATCTGCATCTGAGGACAAATTTTGTAGTGCTACTTTTTCGATTGCAATATATGTACAGAAGAAGGTGAAGTGTCCAATTCAGATATTGGCATGTATCTTTTCCTATTTCTTTATGATCATATATCATGTGAATTGAATTTATGAAGATCTTTAAGGCATTGGTTCCATTAATTAATCGCATATGTCTACTAATCTCCTCGAACAAACTAAACGATTGTGTCTTCTTTTTAGTTTCTATTGTTGATGGCTCAGATTAGCTGAAAGTATCGGTTAACAAGTTTTAGTGAGAAGGGGTATATTTTTACTATTTGATAAGAGATCTTCCTGGTTGAACTATCTAGGAGAGTGTTGGTGATGAAAATCTAAATTGTTGATTTTATCTTGCTTACCATGTTCCCCGGTATATCCATGTTTATCTTTGTTCAGTCCTGAGTCCTGACTCCTTATAAGCACACAGACAATTTAATAAAGAGATGGATATTTGTACAGTAGCTCTTTTTGTTGTATACTATCATTCATGCATATATTTTTATAGCTGCTATATTTTTTATACCCGATGTGAGAAGGTTCATTATTTTGTTCTTGCCAGCTTCAACCCAGTATCAATGTTGATGCCTTCGTGGGATTTGATGCACATATAACGGCCAACTCGTGCGACTATTTGATAACTCATAGCACTGAAGTGAATATTCTATGATTAATTATGTAACTTAGTGCTTGCTCTTTGTTTTAGAGAACATATAACAGATTTGTTTTTTTACTACAGTTTATGATTTAATAAATTTTGGACCATGCTAAGGAGCTTTATTTAGATATTTTGAAAAGCTTTTGTTGCAGCTGCTATTTCACCGTTTAAGCTTCGGTTAGTTCAAGAATATTGTGGGAGTAAAGTCTCCTTCCACCTCATTTGAGCTTACGTACGAGTTGTTCCCCTTTTTCTTGATGTCCTTTTACTTCATGCTTTACATTTTACTTGGCTTCAGTTAGCTGAATGGACAATATGGTCTGTGATCATCTATCATGATATTGAGTTCAAAGATTGATATGGAAATGGACCTTTTATCACAAAGTTTGAGCTTACATACAAATTTTTATTTTTTGGAGCTGCTCTTTTCTGTCAGGTTTGCAGGAGCTACAAGAATAAGATACCTGTGATTCTTTCATCTTTGAGCTTTCATACATTAGTATCAAAAAAATTCCTAGCATGGTTTGGGCCGTGTACCTTTTTATATATAATTACTACATTTGCCAGTTGTCCAATTACTCATTCGTTAGTAGCATCATGTACTGTTAATATGTTTATTTTTTACATTGTAATTCAATTTGATCAACGAGGGACAAGGAGTAAAATGTTGAAGGTAATGCTGTTGCTTACAAGTTTGCAGGTTTCATGATAGAAAAAAAATCTCTACAAGTTCTCGCAGCAACGCGCGGGGTATCATCTAGTATTTTTAGTAGTGCTTCTCGCATACTGGTTTTTACACTTCACTTTATGGTGTTGGAAATATAAATAGTGATCATGAAGATATCAATAGCAGATGAATCAAGGAAACTTAGTTTGTATACTTTAGTTTATAGTATATTTTGGATCATTTGTGGGAGTGAGTAGTACTTTCTTGCGGAGGCCCGGAGGTGGCGGCGGCCAGAATGGAAGGGCATGGACCTCACAGCTCCTCTTCCGTGCGCTGGAGAGAAGCAGCACGGCCACGGGTGCCGCCGCCTCGTGCCTCGCGGTAAAACCGAGATCTCGATCTGCCAAAAATATCTGGCCACCTCTCTCCCGTTTTCGAGCTCGGCGGCGCGGAGGGTGAGTGGTGGGCGAGAGCGCTGTCCCGGAGGAGGCTGGCGGCGCGGGCGGCGAGGGGATTGAGGCGGCGGTCGGCCTCCCAGGCACCCACGACCTCGCGAGGACGAGATGGCTTGGCCGCGCCCTTGACGCGCTCGCCGGCGGCTAGCGGGCCGAACCGGTTGGGACAACCGGCGGCGACCGCGGATCCACCGCCGCACATCGGAGGCGGCGCTCGTTCTTCTGCTCACTACCCACAAGGCACCAGCCCCCAATCCTCTGTCTCATCTGAGCGGCCAGAGGAGCGGCAGCACAGAACGGGCGAGCAGCAAGGGTTGGTGGTGGAGAATGGCGGTTGCTTGGCGGCGGCAGCGGGCGGACGATGGCGTTTGTTTAGAGACGGCAGCAAGTGGGTGACGGCAGCCTCGGGTGATTGAGGACGGTTGCCTGGTACCAGCGTGATTCCTCGGGGAGCTTTGCTGGAGGCAGCGGTTGTACTGGAGAGGGGCGGCAGTGCAGAACGCTCAAGTAGGTGCACACACAATCTTCTCCGCTTTTCTGATTTTTGCCTCCTTGTGCCATGCTCTAGAGCTTCTCTTTCTTGTCTGTGCATATTTGTTTCTCTACGCCTATTGTGTGTTCAATGGAATTCCAATGAGGCTGGGCCAGGCTTGATCTATGTAATCCATGTGAGTTCTACACATGCATAAGAAGAATCCATGGGGTACTTACGGTTTCTTTATATTTTCCTTGCCATTAGGTCAAGTGGATATTTCTTCGAGTAAATGCTTGAGTTAGTTTGATAATTTCAGTAGCATGTATCAGATTGGGTTATGTTCGTTCTAATACGGTTTGTGTTTTCAGATATTTTGCGTATTAGCTAAGAGCTCCTAATAGTTGTTTTTTCCTCTTTGCAGCTACTATTTCAGTAAAATATTTTATGTGCTAAAACAATAATGTGGAGATAAGTTGTTTCTCCAATGAAAAATAATAGGTACAACTATTTTTTTAGGTTTTCAATACCATTTCAGGCTTTAGTTGGCTAAAACGGAATATATCGACCAATGTTGGACAACGTGGTTGTGCTTTTCCTGGTCAATGAGGTGGCTGAGCCAAATTAGTAATACATCAGCTAGATGAGTGGCATATTCTAGATTGTTGCAGTAGGTACATAATTGATATGTTTGCTTCCCTCATTTGCAAGTGACCCTCATTTGAGATTATTTTCACTGGAAACCTGATATCGTGTTCTGTATACCAGACAGTTCAGTAGGTATAATTGATAGGTTTGCTTTCCACATTTGCATATGGTCCTAATTTCATATGATGTTCATTGGAAATCCGATATTGTGTTGATTGTTGCAGTATGGATATTGTGATGACATGGCAAATTTGTTGCCCGTTTCTCTCCTGGTTGTTCCTTTTCTGTAGACTTGTGTGGTTATATAGATACTTTGTTTCCAGGATTAGGTGTAAAACACGTATCAAGGATTTGAAGAAAATAGCTGATAGTTTACTAACTTAACCATTGTTAGTCATCAAAGAATAGTGTCAGAACATACCAGTAGATACAATAATTTGGTTGTAGTCCTTCACAGTAAATATTATCTGTGTGTTTATTGTGCTCCATGTAAATTACCATGGCCAAGAAATGGCCTCACACGCATATTCCAGAGGAGTCGCTCAATGTTTACACCATTGCGCCTTTGTATTCAGTGTCTTCCATATGTAAACTAACATGATAACATCCTGTTACTTCTTTCTTTTATTTGGGTAGATTCACGGTCTTCGATTACTCAGTTCTTACAGTATCATCACTAACATATTGGGTCTTTGCTTTATATATCATAACAATCTCGGCTTGTGTTCTTCTTTACCAACTAAGACCCGTAAACAATGTTCATGTCACCCGAAAATTCTTGCCCAGAAGTTCCACCAGGTTGAAAGCAGCTACATGTTGCAGCTGAATATGAATGTTTATTTGCTGGAGTACAATTATCTCTCAAGGAAAAGATTAGCCCATATTACAGGATCAACGCCAAATCCGGGTCATTTTGCTGTCGGAAAGGAAGTTGCAGAAATTTGTGGTAAGAATTCATTTCAGCAACGGTAGACATGCTTTTCACATATTGCTGGAACAAAAATAATGTATTTGTACTTGTCGTTCTATGCACGACTTTTGTTCTTGTAGTTCAAATTCATATTGACATAAAATAGGTCCATGTATGTGGGCATCTCATATTTGCTACTGAGATAAAGACTCAAGTTAATTGATGCATCACAAGTTGGTGAAAACTGATTTGTCTAGGTGGATGCAAAAGTACACGAGTTTATCCTGAAGCAATGCCATATGAAAAATATCTACTTTCCATAATGACTTTTTAGCGCTTTGCTTCTGAATATCAAGCACGGGAAATTGACATTCGGGGATTTAGAGAGCCGATACTTTAGGTATTGTTTTATTGGCATGTGTATAGGTCTGTCATGAGCAGCCATTTTTTCCCATTTTCTTCTCTTCTTGGGTTTATGGGTGCTGAATAATATGTGTGCTCAATCCCGGATTTTCAGTGTCACTATAAAAAACTAACATTTGTTTGTGCTATGCTTGGAGTAGCTTTACATGTTTGTTTCTCTTCAGCCAATGGCTTACAGAATTAGAAAAGCCAATTGGTCTCTCAGGTTTACAGAATATAGTCTATGCATATAGAAAGTGGATATACATAACCTGATTTGAGTTTGTCGTTCAACTTGTAAGAGAGAAAGTGATGTAAATTTGCTTTCTCCGAGTCGCCATAGCATGGTAGATCAATTCATTCCAGACATTGTGGACATTAATACGGTGCACAATTTTTTTTGGCATAGAAATCATTGGTGTCAACCTTTTTCTTGATATTAATAATGGATAGTGTATTTACTCCTATTGCTAAATTCTGGACTGTGATATCTTTGTGGCAAGAAGATAATGGCAAGTTTTTAAAGCACTGGTTACTGATAAGAACAGAGATATTCCAATTTTCGGTTAACTGACAGCTTTCTATTATTTTTTGAAGTGACATATGATTTTAGCTGAATATTCAGTGCTCATAGAACATCATTTCATCCGTGGATACAGTTCATCATGTATAAATCACTTCAATTACACAATTTCTTTTGTCATTTCAATGATTGCCGTACTGCTATTTTCAGTCTACTGCAATCCATATGCATAGTCAGCTGATTCTCTTCTTTACGTTTGTGTCTGCAAAATATGGTGTAAATCATCCTCTTGAACTCGTACTATATAATTAAGACGTGATTTGATATTTTAACAGCTATTTGTTTTGATATATAGAGTCAGGGCTTGCTAAGAACTGCTATTATAGCTGATTCTGATACAATAACACAACAAAAAATTTGAAAAATTTATATGTAGTGGTTGATTTAGTGATACTACTAAATTGTACGTTGTAGTACTTGATATCCATGATTTACACATGTGCAGACTTTAGTAGACACATACATCATGAGCAGATAAAGTTCAGGCTCTGTCTGTTCCTTTAAAAATAGCCTTGCATACATGTATAACCTGGTTTACAGTCTCGTTTTTAGTTATCTCGTATACAATTTGGGACATTAAACCAGATCTTGAAAAGCGATCTTCATAAATCCCATAGTCCAGCAGCTGGAAATTAAGGTCAACTGCGCTGCAAGCAAAAGCCAAAGCCATCATTACAAGTGTTGATTTCAAATTTCCGTCGGCGTGATTTTTTACTGGTTTGCTCTGCTGAAGAGAACCATTGAATAAGTTCTATTCAATTTTTTCCTCCTAACTGATAATACACCATTAAGTAGCATATTAGCCTCTTATGTTCTTTTTGTTTGATAACCTAGAACATAATACTTCTTAATGTTCTTGATTCACTTTGCCCTTGATATATGCAGTGCTTCACCATGAAAAAAAAACCTGGTTTACTTATTATACGCAAAGACATCAGCTCAGCAGTAGGCGATGTCGATGATGACATGGGATCCCCAGATCCAGGCATTGTAGATTCCGATGGCATCACTGTTGATGAACCGTTGGTGGAGAGTGAGGGGTACGAAGAGGTCAAGCTCGAGAAAGACCATGCCGCGGAGGAGTGAAAGCCCCTAAGGGGAAGATGGCAGCTTTGAGTGATGGTTTGAAGGCAGTGGACATCGGGATGGAAGAGTTGAAGTTGAGTGTGAAGAATAATGCACAAGCTATGCATCATATAGTGAATGCACCATGGTGACTGTCAACAATATGTGCACGGCTTCAGTAACATAATTTGTTTCTGTTTTGAGAACATGTTTGGGAACATTTTTGTTTTGGTTTGAGAACAACTTCACTTACTATGGTACTGTTTTTGGTGCACATGAAAAATCAACAAAAATATAGATTTATGCATGAAAATAAATTAATTGTTAAATTACCATCCTAATGTGAGCATCCATTTGCGTATTAAACGCTTTCATTTGCACTTCGGCATTTCTTGCTCTAAAAGCACATGGTTAGCGGTTCATGTACTGATTCTGTCATTTGCGTGGTACCGCAACGGGTAATTTAGAGGATACTTAATAAACGTCGTATTTGATATGTATATAGCAAGTAAAGGCATGTAAATCCTGTATATTAGCATCTATTGGCATATTATTAATACGTTTTTGTTTGCACTGATTTAGCTATTTTTTACACTTTGCACTGATTTAGACATTTCTTGCACCGGAAACACGTGGTTAGCGGCTGCCATTTGCGCGATAGCGCAACAGGTCATCTAGTGTGAAGAATAGCTGCCATACTAGTAATAGTACTAGCTACTCAAGTTCTATGTTCATACCCCACTCTTCTGCTACTAGTACTATGCATGAAATAATGACTGATTATACAAACCTGTTTAGGTTGGAGCCAAGTAATCAAGGAGAAATCATTTGAAGGCAAAGCTGTGCATACCAACTTCCTCTAAAATTAAATCGTATCGATATTTAATTGTGATGCTTTATCAGTATAAATGCTTAGACTTTATACATGTGATATGGTGCTGACTATGGATGAATGTTTGAGGTGAATTAATGTTGTTCATAATTTACGTGAGAGCGATCGCCGTCGTAATCATGGTATGTATGGGATATCTAGCCCGAGACGGTCGATACCTGAAATAACGATACGTGATCATGCCGGTATCAGTGTGAGATGGGTTTGCCTCACACAAGTAGGGGACTCGATGTCGTGATTCTCGGAGAGGGATATAGCCATTGGTGGAGGTTACGGCGGTTGTTAGCGTGTCTCTGCAGAGGTCACTTAATTAGGTTTGCGCTAAGGGACTAGTTTTCATATATGTGTTTATACTCATGTACCTACAGGAGACTTGTTTCCACCATCTAAATCAATCTAAATTTATTACTTGTTATATCTTTGTTAATATTTCATTTTCCTTGCTGAGTATGTTTAACATACTCACAGCCAGTCTCTTTTCTCTGGTATGCACAGAGGGTGAGCAACATGAATTTGACGGGGATGGAGCGGAAGCATAGTTATGTCTAGCACATAGGGAAGGAGTATTGGGATTAGGAGATTTACTCTGATCCTACATAAATATTGTTCAAATAAATGATAAGGATGCATCGTACATCTGTCCATGCATGCTCTAGTAGAAATAGCTAGCTTGCTAACTAGCCTGGTGCTATACTTGTAAGCTATATTGTACTACTATTACTACTACTAAGGAATAAATGGAACCTGGTTCTTCTTATGCTTTTAAGTTCATGATACTTATGCCTTGTATGCTTATGAGGTATTTATCTCGTAAGGATACGGCGAGCTGTCGCACTTAGTCCCTTCGCTTAGTTGGGGCGTGACACCAGAGGCTGACGAGCAAATCGCCTATGACCGGAAATGGTTCCTGGGGTTCGTTGGGCTTGGCCCATTGGGGGCGTGCGAGACAATGCATCGGACGAAGGATTGTTTAAGGAAAAGGAGTTGACGTAGTGGCAGAAAACGAGATACGTTCATCCTTTTCAGGTAGCAGAGATGATCCGTTTTGGCCCATCAAAATTTGTTCAAGTATAGTTTTTTTAGTTCCAAGGGTTTTACATTTTGTGGTCATCACCTCTTTTGGTTATTTAATTTTTGATTTGTAAATTTATTTCCTACTATAAAGTTGTTCTTGTTAATGCATTTTCATCACCTCTTATTTGTCAACTCGAATTTTGTTGACAAGTTTAGAAAAAATGATTGAGCTATTTTTAGGCCTTTCAATTATAGGGTGTATGTTCTTTTTTTTGGAGAATATATATAATTGCCATATTTTATTTTTACTACTTTTGGACTTTTGGCACATTCAAATTTGTTCAAGTTCATATTTTTGTTAGTAGTTATAGTTCTAAACATATTTTACCTACGAGTATTTTTAGTCTACTCTTTTTTACATTCGAGTCGCGCGCCACTGCCGCAACCGTGCCTCTTCCCGTGTTCTTCCCCACCCCGGCATCGACATTAATCTTCAGCATGCCCTGTGGGGGTGGTATCCACGCCGGTACTGCCGCATTGGCCACCACCGACTGGCGTCGCCTTCCTTCCTCCGTTTGGTTAAGATCTGCGATAAACTTCTCCACAAACAGGTGGACCGAGAGGGGACTTCTGTACTCCTGTTCGTGTATCGCCTTCCTCCTCGCATGCCATATCGCCCAAAGGGTGACGAAAACCCTAGTTTGGTCGCTATGGCTGAGGGTCTTTGTCATAGTTGCTAGCCATTCTCTCGCGTTTCCTTCTTCCGACCTATGCATGTGTTCCGTCACTTCCTCGTCGGCAAGCGCCCACACGCAGCGCGACATAGTGCAGTCGATCAAAGCATGGCGCCATGTGTCTTGGGCACCACAGAGCTGACATCGATCATCTTCCGCCATCTTGCGATGGTGCCGAACCCAATTCGTTGGCAGCGATTGTTTCGCCAGCCTCCATAGGAACAACCGCACCTTTGATGGTACCTTGCACCGCCACAACTGGGACCACTCCTTCGCAGTCGCCTCTCTGTCAGAGCTCGATGCCCTGCCGTTAAGCCAGGCCTCCCGCCTGTCCTTCATATCAACCAGCATTTTGTACGCTGATCTTACCGAGAACATGCCCCTACGATTGTAATGCCATGCCCAAAAATCGCCTTGCTGCCTTGAACATAGAGGGATTTTCATAATTTGCTCAACGTCCATTGGTAGCATATGCTGGCATAGTTTGTCTTCGTTCCACTCACCCCTTCCCCTGTCGATGAACTCCGACACGCGGGCCGGCGGTGCCCCTGACGCCTCCGTCAGGCATGCTAGTGGCCTGAGCATCCCATCACGTGGAATCCAAGGATCGTTCCACGGATCGGTGGATTCGCCGTCTCCGATCCTTCTTATTAACCCCTGTTTCAGGACCTGCAGGCCCTCGTGGAGAGACCTCCAAATCTGCGACGGGGCTGCACCCACCTCAGCGCTCAACAGATGTTTCCCTGGGTAGTACCGTGCTTTGAGCACTCGAGCGCTCAATGTATTTGGGTTCTGGAGCATCCTCCACCCCTGCCGGGCCAGCAGAGCCAGGTTGAAGATCTCAATGTCCCTAAACCCCAATCCGCCCATATGTTTAGGCTTACACATCTCCTTCCAGGAGACCCATGATGGCTTCCGCTCTCCGTCGCGACAGCCCCACCAGAACTTCCTCACCATCGAGTTAATGTGTAGACATAGTCCCCTCGGCAGTTTGAAACATGACATGGAGAAAATGGGAATTGCTTGCACCACAGATTTGATGAGTACATCCTTTCCTCCAACTGACAATAGCTTCTCAAGCCACCCCTGTATTCTGCTCCAAATTCTGTCTTTGATATACTTAAAAGCACTACTCCTTGAGCTTCCAACATCAGTCGGCATTCCCAAGTATTTCTCATTGAGTGTTGATGCGTGTAGTTGACACGTCCGTTGGGAACCCCAAGAGGAAGGTGTGATGCGCACAGCGGCAAGTTTCCCTCAGTAAGAAACCAAGGTTTAATCGAACCAGTAGGAGTCAAGAAGCACGTTGAAGGTTGATGGCGGCGGGATGTAGTGCGGCGCAACACCAGATATTCCGGCGCCAACGTGGAACCTGCACAACACAACCAAAGTACTTTGCCCCAACGAAACAGTGAGGTTGTCAATCTCACCGGCTTGCTGTAACAAAGGATTAACCGTATTGTGTGGAAGATGATTGTTTGTAAGAGAATGGTAAAACAAGTATTGCAGTAGATTGTATGCGATGTAAAGAATAGGACCGGGGTCCACAGTTCACTAGAGGTGTCTCTCCCATAAGATAAAAGCATGTTGGGTGAACAAATTACAGTCGGGCAATTGACAAATAGAGAGGGCATAACAATGCACATACATGTCATGATAAATATAGTGAGATTTAATTGGGCATTACGACAAAGTACATAGACTGCTATCCAGCATGCATCTATGCCTAAAAAGTCCACCTTCAGGTTATCGTCTGAACCTCTTCCAGTA
Organism: Lolium rigidum; assembly: GCF_022539505.1. Taxonomy (NCBI): domain Eukaryota; kingdom Viridiplantae; phylum Streptophyta; class Magnoliopsida; order Poales; family Poaceae; genus Lolium; species Lolium rigidum. The sequence continues at coordinate 78,842,241 of NC_061508.1, read as the reverse complement.
TTAAGTTGCAAAACAACAGACAATTGCATTAAGTATGGTGCGTAATGTAATCAATAACTACATCCTTAGACATAGCATCAATGTTTTATCCCTAGTGGCAACAAGACATCCATAACCTTAGAGGTTTCGTCACTCCCAGCATTCACGGAGACATGAACCCACTATCGAGCATAAATACTCCCTCTTGGAGTTAAGAGCGAAAACTTGGCCGAGCCTCTACTAATAACGGAGAGCATGCAAGATCATAAACAACACATAGGTAATAACTTGATAATTAACATAACATAGTATTCTCTATCCATCGGATCCCGACAAACACAACATATAGCATTACAGATAGATGATCTTGATCATGTTAGGCAGCTCACAAGATCCAACAATGAAGCACAATGAGGAGAAGACAACCATCTAGCTACTGCTATGGACCCATAGTCCAGGGGTGAACTACTGATACGTCTCCGACGTATCGATAATTTCTTATGTTCTATGCCATATTATTGATGATACCTACATGTTTTATGCACACTTTATGTCATATTCGTGCATTTTCTGGAACTAACCTATTAACAAGATGCCGAAGTGCCGTTGTCGTTTTCTCGCTGTTTTTGGTTTCAGAAATCCTAGTAACGAAATATTCTCGGAATTGGACGAAATCAAAGCCCGTGGGCCTATTTTTCCACGAAGCTTCCGGAAGTCCGAAGGAGAGACGAAGAGGGGCCACGGAGGGGCCACACCCTAGGCGGCGCGGCCCCCCCTTGGCCGCGCGGCCCTGTGGTGTGGGGCCCCCGTGCCGCCTCTTGACCTACCCTTCCGCCTACTTAAAGCCTCCGTGACGAAACCCCCAGTACCGAGAGCCACGATACGGAAAACCTTACTGAGACGCCGTCGCCGCCGATCCCATCTCGGGGGATCCAGAGATCGCCTCCGGCACCCCGCCGAGAGGGGAATCATCTCCCGGAGGACTCTACGCCGCCATGGTCGCCTCCGGAGTGATGAGTGAGTAGTCTACCCCTGGACTATGGGTCCATAGCAGTAGCTAGATGGTTGTCTTCTCCCCATTGTGCTATCATTGTCGGATCTTGTGAGCTGCCTAACATGATCAAGATCATCTATCCGTAATTCTATATGTTGTGTTTGTCGGGATCCGATGGATAGAGAATACTATGTCATGTTAATTATCAAGTTATTATACATGTGTTGTTTATGATCTTGCATGCTCTCCGTTTCTAGTAGAGGCTCGGCCAAGTTTTTACTTTTAACTCCAAGAGGGAGTACTTATGCTCGATAGTGGGTTCATGCCCGCATTGACACCGGGACAAGTGACGAAAGTTCTAAGGTTGTGTTGTGCTGTTGCCACTAGGGATAAAACATTGGCGCTATGTCCGAGGATGTAGTTGTTGATTACATTACGCACCATACTTAATGCAATTGTCCGTTGTTAGCAACTTAATACCGGAGGGGGTTCGGATGATAACCCGAAGGTGGACTTTTTAGGCATAGATGCAGTTGGATGGCGGTCTATGTACTTTGTCGTAATGCCTAATTAAATCTCACTATACTTATCATGTCATGTATGTGCATTGTTATGCCCTCTCTATTTGTCAATTGCCCGACCGTAATTTGTTCACCCAACATGCTTTTATCTTATGGGAGAGACACCTCTAGTGAACTGTGGACCCCGGTCCATTCTTTTAATACCGAAATACAAATCTGCTGCAATACTTGTTTTTACCGTTTTCTCTCGCAAACAATCATCTTCCACACAATACGGTTAATCCTTTGTTACGAGCAAGCCGGTGAGATTGACAACCTCACTGTTTCGTTGGGGCAAAGTACTTTGGTTGTGTTGTGCAGGTTCCACGTTGGCGCCGGAATCTCCGGTGTTGCGCCGCACTACATCCCGCCGCCATCAACCTTCAACGTGCTTCTTGGCTCCTCCTGGTTCGATAAACCTTGGTTTCTTTCCGAGGGAAAACTTGCTGCCGTGCGCATCATACCTTCCTCTTGGGGTTGCCCAACGAACGTGTGAAATACACGCCATCAAGCATATTTTCCGGCGCCGTTGCGGGGAGATCAAGACACGCTGCAAGGGGAGTCTCCACTTCTCAATCCCTTTACTTTGTTTTTGTCTTGCTTAGTTTTATTTACTACTTTGTTTGCTGCACTAAATCAAAATACAAAAAAATTAGTTGCTAATTTTACTTTATTTGCTATCTTGTTTGCTATATCGAAAACACAAAAAAATTAGTCTACTTGCATTTACTTTATCTAGTTTGCTTTATTTACTATTGCTAAAATGGCCAACGCTGAAAATACTAAGTTGTGTGACTTCACTAGCACAAATAATAATGATTTCTTATGCACACCTATTGCTCCACCTGCTACTACAGACAGGATTCTTTGAAATTAAACCCGCTTTACTTAATCTTATCATGCGAGAGCAATTTTCCGGTGTTAGTTCCGATGATGCCGTTGCCCATCTCAATAATTTTGTTGAACTATGCGAAATGCAAAAATATAAAGATGTAGATGGTGATATTATTAAACTAAAATTGTTCCCTTTCTCATTAAGAGGAAGAGCTAAAGATTGGTTGCTATCTCTGCCTAAGAATAGTATTGATTCATGGACTAAATGCAAGGATGCTTTTATTGGTATATATTATCCCCCTGCTAAAATTATATCTTTGAGGAGTAGCATAATGAATTTTAAACAATTAGATACCGAACATGTTGCTCAAGCTTGGGAAAGAATGAAATCTCTCGGTTAAAAATTGCCCAACCCATGGACTGACTACTTGGATGATCATCCAAACCTTCTATGCAGGACTAAATTTTTCTTCGCGGAATTTATTGGATTCAACTACTGGAGGTACCTTTATGTCCATCACTCTTGGTGAAGCAACAAAGCTTCTTGATAATATGATGGTTAATTACTCCGAATGGCACGCGGAAAGAGCTCCACAAGGTAAGAAGGTAAATTCTATTGAAGAATCCTCCTCCTTGAATGATAAGGTTGACGCACCACCCTTCGATAATACTTGAGATACACTTTCCGCGCCTAGCCGAAAGGCGTTAAAGAAAAGCGCTTATGGGAGACAACCCATGTTTTTACCTACAGTACTTTGTTTTATATTTGTGTCTTGGAAGTTGTTTACTACTGTAGCAACCTCTCCTTATCTTAGTTTTATGTTTTGTTGTGCCAAGTAAAGTCTTTGATAGAAAAGTAAGTACTAGATTTGGATTATCGCGTAGAAACGCATTTCTTTGCTGTCACGAATCTGGGTCTAATTCTCTCGTAGGTAACTCAGAAAATTATGCCAATTTACGTGAGTGATCCTCAGATATGTACGCAACTTTCATTCAATTTGAGCATTTTCATTTGAGCAAGTCTGGTGGCCTAATAAAATCCATCTTTACGGACTCGCTCTGTTTTGACAGATTCTGTCTTTTATTTCGCATTGCCTCTTTTGCTATGTTGGATGAATTTCTTTGATCCATTAATGTCCAAGTAGCTTTATGCAATGTCCAGAAGTGTTAAGAATGATTGTGTCACCTCTGAACATGTGAATTTTTATTATGCACTAACCCTCTAATGAGTTGTTTCGAGTTTGGTGTGGAGGAAGTTTTCAAGGATCAAGAGAGGAGTATGATGCAATATGATCAAGGAGAGTGAAAGCTCTAAGCTTGGGGATGCCCCGGTGGTTTACCCCTCGCATATATTAAGAAGACTCAAGCGTCTAAGCTTGGGGATGCCCAAGGCATCCCCTTCTTCATCGACAACATTATCAAGTTCCTCCCCGAAACTATATTTTTATTCGGCCACATCTTATGTACTTTGCTTGGAGCGTCGGTTTGTTTTTGTTTTTGTTTTGTTTGAATAAAATGGATCCTAGCATTCACTTTATGGGAGAGAGACACGCTCCGCTGTTGCATATGGACAAATATGTCCTTAGGCTCTACTCATAGTATTCATGGCGAAGTTTCTTCTTCGTTAAATTGTTATATGGTTGGAATTGGAAAATGCTACATGTAGTAACTCTAAAATGTCTTGGATAATTTGATACTTGGCAATTGTTGTGCTCATGTTTAAGCTCTTGCATCATATACTTTGCACCCATTAATGAAGAAATACTTAGAGCTTGCTAATTTGGTTTGCATATTTGGTTTCTCTAGAGTCTAGATAACATCTAGTATTGAGTTTTGAACAACAAGGAAGACGGATGGAGTCTTATAATGTTTACCATATGTCTTTTATGTGAGTTTTGCTGTACCGTTCATCCTTGTGTTTGTTTCAAATAACCTTGCTAGCCTAAACCTTGTATCGAGAGGGAATACTTCTCATGCATCCAAAATACTTGAGCCAACCACTATGCCATTTGTGTCCACCATACCTACCTACTACATGGTATTTACCCGCCATTCCAAAGTAAATTGCTTGAGTGCTACCTTTAAAATTCCATCATTCACCTTTGCAATATATAGCTCATGGGACAAATAGCTTAAAAACTATTGTAGTATTGAATATGTACTTATGCACTTTATCTCTTATTAAGTTACTTGTTGAGCGATAACCATGTTTCTGGGGACGCCATCAACTATTCCTTGTTGGATATCATGTGAGTTGCTATGCATGTCCGTCTTGTCTGAAGCAAGAGAGATCTACCACCTTCATGGTTGGAGCATGCATATTGTTAGAGAAGAACTTTGGGCCGCTAACTAAAGCCATGATTCATGGTGGAAGTTTCAGCTTGGACACATATCCTCAATCTCATATGAGAATAATAATTGTTGCCACATGCTTATGCATAAAAGAGGAGTCCATTATCCGTTGTCCATGTTGTCCCGGTATGGATGTCTAAGTTGAGAATAATCAAAAGCGAGAAATCCAAAATGTGAGCTTTCTCCTTAGACCTTTGTACAGGCGGCATGGAGGTACCCCATTGTGACACTTGGTCAAAACATGTGCATTGCAAAGATCCGGTAGTCCAAGTTAATTAGGACAAGGTGCGGGCACTATTAGTATACTATGCATGAGACTTGCAACTTGTAAGATATAACTTTCATAACTCATATGCTTTATTACTACCGTTGACAAAATTGTTTCATGTTTTCAAAATAAAAGCTCTAGCACAAATATAGCAATCGATGCTTTCCTCTTTGAAGGACCATTCTCTTTACTTTTATGTTGAGTCAGTTCACCTATTTCTCTCCACCTCAAGAAGCAAACACTTGTGTGAACCGTGCATTGATTCCTACATACTTGCATATTGTACTTGTTATATTACTCTATGTTGACTATTATCCATGAGATATACATGTTACAAGTTGAAAGCAACCGCTGAAACTTAATCTTCCTTTGTGTTGCTTCAACACCTTTACTTTGATTTATTGCTTTATGAGTTAACTCTTATGCAAGACTTATTAATACTTGTCTTGAAGTACTATTCATGAAAAGTCTTTGCTTTATGATTCACTTGTTTACTCATGTCATCACCATTGTTATGATCGCTGCATCCACTACATATGTTTACAAATAGTATGATCAAGGTTATGATGGCATATCACTTCAGAAATTATCTTTGTTATCGTTTTACTCGCTCGGGACGAGCGTAACTAAGCTTGGGGATGCTTGATACGTCTCCGACGTATCGATAATTTCTTATGTTCTATGCCATATTATTGATGATACCTACATGTTTTATGCACACTTTATGTCATATTTGTGCATTTTCCGGAACTAACCTATTAACAAGATGCCGAAGTGCCGATTGTCGTTTTCTGCTGTTTTTGGTTTCGTAAATCCTAGTAACGAAATATTCTCGGAATTGGACGAAATCAAAGCCCGGGGGCCTATTTTTCCACGAAGCTTCCGAAGTCCGAAGGAGAGACGAAGAGGGGCCACGGAGGGGCCACACCCTAGGGCGGCGCGCCCCCCCCCTTGGCCGCGCGGCCCTGTGGTGTGGGGCCCCCGTGCCGCCTCTTGACCTACCCTTCCGCCTACTTAAAGCCTCCGTGACGAAACCCCCACATCGAGAGCCACGATACGGAAAACCTTACCGAGACGCCGTCGCCGCCGATCCCATCTCGGGGGATCCAGGAGATCGCCCTCCGGCACCCTCGCCGGAGAGGGGAATCATCTCCCGGAGGACTCTACGCCGCCATGGTCGCCTCCGGAGTGATGAGTGAGTAGTCTACCCCCGGACTATGGGTCCATAGCGAGTAGCTAGATGGTTGTCTTCTCCCCATTGTGCTATCATTGTCGGATCTTGTGAGCTGCCTAACATGATCAAGATCATCTATCCGTAATTCTATATGTTGTGTTTGTCGGGATCCGATGGATAGAGAATACTATGTCATGTTAATTATCAAGTTATTATACATGTGTTGTTTATGATCTTGCATGCTCTCCGTTTCTAGTAGAGGCTCTGGCCAAGTTTTTACTTTTAACTCCAAGAGGGAGTACTTATGCTCGATAGTGGGTTCATGCCCGCATTGACACCGGGACAATGGATGAAAGTTCTAAGGTTGTGTTGTGCTGTTGCCACTAGGGATAAAACATTGGCGCTATGTCCGAGGATGTAGTTGTTGATTACATTACGCACCATACTTAATGCCATTGTCTGTTGTTAGCAACTTAATACCGGAGGGGGTTCGGACGATAACCTGAAGGTGGACTTTTTAGGCATAGATGCAGTTGGATGGCGGTCTATGTACTTTGTCGTAATGCCCAATTAAATCTCACTATACTTATCATGTCATGTATGTGCATTGTTATGCCCTCTCTATTTGTCAATTGCCCGACTGTAATTTGTTCACCCAACATGCTTTTATCTTATGGGAGAGACACCTCTAGTGAACTGTGGACCCCGGTCCATTCTTTTAATACTCGAAATACAAATCTGCTGCAATACTTGTTTTTACTGTTTTCTCTCGCAAACAATCATCTTCCACACAATACGGTTAATCCTTTGTTACGAAGCAAGCCGGTGAGATTGACAACCTCACTCGTTTCGTTGGGGCAAAGTACTTTGGTTGTGTTGTGCAGGTTCCACGTTGGCGCCGGAATCTCCGGTGTTGCGCCGCACTACATCCCGCCGCCATCAACCTTCAACGTGCTTCTTGGCTCCTCCTGGTTCGATAAACCTTGGTTTCTTTCTGAGGGAAAACTTGCTGCTGTGCGCATCATACCTTCCTCTTGGGGTTGCCCAACGAACGTGTGAAATACACGCCATCAACTACTCACTCATCACTCCGGAGGCGACCATGGCGGTGAAGAGTCCTCCGGGAGATGATTCCCCTCTCCGGCAGGGTGCCGGAGGAGATCTCCAGAATCCCCCGAGATGGGATTGGCGGCGGCGGCGTATCAGTAAGGTTTTTCGTATCGTGGCTCTCGGTACTGGGGGTTTCGCGACGGGGGCTATTTGTAGGCGGAAGGGTAGGTAAAGAGGCGACACGAGGGGCCCAGACGACAGGCCGGCGCGGCCAGGGCCTGGGCCGCGCCGCCCTGGTGTCTGGCCACCCCGTGGCCCCACTTCGACTCTCCTTCGGGCTTCTGGAAGCTTCGTGGCAAAATAGGACCCTGGGCGTTGATTTCGTCCAATTCCGAGAATATTTCGTTACTAGGATTTCTGAAACCAAAAACAGCAGAAAACAGCAACTGGCTCTTCGGCATCTTGTTAATAGGTTAGTGCCAGAAAATGCACGAATATGACATAAAGTGTGCATAAAACATGTAGATATCATCAATAATGTAGCATGGAACATAAGAAATTATCGATACGTCGGAGACGTATCAGCATCCCCAAGCTTAGTTCGCTTCGTCCCGAGCAGGTAAAATGATAACAAAGATAATTTCTGGAGTGACATGCCATCATAACCTTGATCATACTATTTGTAAACATATGTAATGAATGCAGCGATCAAAACAATGGTAATGACATGAGTAAACAAGTGAATCATAAAGCAAAGACTTTTCATGAATAGTACTTCAAGACAAGCATCAATAAGTCTTGCATAAGAGTTAACTCATAAAGCAATAAATCAAAGTAAAGGTATTGAAGCAACACAAAGGAAGATTAAGTTTCAGCGGTTGCTTTCAACTTATAACATGTATATCTCATGGATAATTGTCAACATAGAGTAATATAACAAGTGCAATATGCAAGTATGTAAGAATCAATGCACAGTTCACACAAGTGTTTGCTTCTTGAGGTGGAGAGAAATAGGTGAACTGACTCAACATAAAAGTAAAAAGAATGGTCCTTCAAAGAGGAAAGCATCGATTGCTATATTTGTGCTAGAGCTTTTATTTTGAAAACATGAAACAATTTTGTCAATGGTAGTAATAAAGCATATGAGCTATGTAAATTATATCTTACAAGTTGCAAGCCTCATGCATAGTATACTAATAGTGCCCGCACCTTGTCCTAATTAGCTTGGACTACCGGATCATTGCAATACACATGTTTTAACCAAGTGTCACAATGGGGTACCTCCATGCCACCTGTACAAAGGTCTAAGGAGAAAGCTCGCATTTTGGATTTCTCGCTTTTGATTATTCTCAACTTAGACATCCATACCGGGACAACATGGACAACGGATAATGGACTCCTCTTTAATGCATAAGCATGTGGCAACAATTATTATTCTCATATGAGATTGAGGATATATGTCCAAAACTGAAACTTCCACCATGAATCATGGCTTTAGTTAGCGGCCCAATGTTCTTCTCTAACAATATGCATGCTCCAACCATTAAGGTGGTAGATCTCTCTTACTTCGTACAAGACGGACATGCATAGCAACTCACATGATATTCAACAAAGAATAGTTGATGGCGTCCCCGTAAACATGGTTATCGCACAACAAGCAACTTAATAAGAGATAAAGTGCATAAGTACATATTCAATACCACAATAGTTTTTAAGCTATTTGTCCCATGAGCTATATATTGTAAAGGCGAATGATGGAAATTTTAAAGGTAGCACTCAAGCAATTTACTTTGGAATGGCGGAGAAATACCATGTAGTAGGTAGGTATGGTGGACACAAATGGCATAGTGGTTGGCTCAAGGATTTTGGATGCATGAGAAGTATTCCCTCTCGATACAAGGTTTAGGCTAGCAAGGTTTATTTGAAACAAACACAAGGATGAACGGTGCAGCTAAACTCACATAAAAGACATATTGTAAACATTATAAGACTCTACACCGTCTTCCTTGTTGTTCAAAACTCAATACTAGAAATTATCTAGACTTTAGAGAGACCAAATATGCAAACCAAATTAGCAAGCTCTAGGTGTTTCTTCATTAATGGGTGAAAAGTATATGATGCAAGAGCTTAAACATGAGCACAACAATTGCCAAGTATCAAATTATTCAAGACATTTTAGAATTACTACATGTAGCATTTCCCGATTCCAACCATATAACAATTTAACGAAGAAGATTCAACCTTCGCCATGAATACTATGAGTAAAGCCTAAGGACATATTTGTCCATATGCAACAGCAGAGCGTGTCTCTCTCCCATACAGTGAATGCTAGGATCCATTTTATTCAAACAAAAACAAAAACAAACCGACGCTCCAAGCAAAGTACATAAGATGTGACTGAATAAAAATATAGTTTCAGGGGAGGAACCTGATAATGTTGTCGATGAAGAAGGGGATGCCTTGGGCATCCCCAAGCTTAGACGCTTGAGTCTTCTTAGAATATGCAGGGGTGAACCACCGGGGCATCCCCAAGCTTAGAGCTTTCACTCTCCTTGATCATATTGCATCATACTCCTCTCTTGATCCTTGAAAACTTCCTCCACACCAAACTCGAAACAACTCATTAGAGGGTTAGTGGACAATAAAAATTAACATGTTCAGAGGTGACACAATCATTCTTAACACTTCTGGACATTGCATAAAGCTACTGTACATTAATGGATCAAAGAAATTCATCCAACATAGCAAAAGAGGCAATGCGAAATAAAAGGCAGAATCTGTCAAAACAGAACAGATCCGTAAAGATGGATTTTATTGAGGCACCGGACTTGCTCAAATGAAAATGCCCAAATTGAATGAAAGTTGCGTTACATATCCGAGGATCACACACGTAAATTGGCTTAATTTTCTGAGTTACCTACGGAGAATTAGGCCCAGTATTCGTGACAGCAAAGAAATCTGCTTCTGCGCAGTAATCCAAATCTAGTATTCACTTTACTATCAAAGACTTTACTTGGCACAACAAAACATAAAACTAAGATAAGGAGAGGTTGCTACAGTAGTAAACAACTTCCAAGACTCAAATATAAAACAAAAATACTGTAGTAAAAACATGGGTTGTCTCCCATAAGCGCTTTTCTTTAACGCCTTTCAGCTAGGCGCAGAAAGTGTGTATCAAGTATTATCGAGAGATGAGGCATCGATATTACCTTGGACTTTACCCTTACCTTTCTTGTTCTTTTTCTTACTCTTTGTCTTAGGGAATATATGACTACCCCCGGGTGTAGAGGTGAATTTTAGGGTGCCTTCTCTCATGTCTATGACTGCTCCCAATAGTTTCAGCAGGGATCTTCCGAGTGTGATTTGTCCTGTTCCTGCGCATTCAATGACACGATAATCAATGGATATTATTCTCCCAAGAATGGTTGTATGCACACCCGCAGCTATTCCTTTAGGAATTATAACAGAGTTATCAATAAGAGTTATTCCTTCTCCCCCTTCAGCGAATTCCCAAAGTTTCAAAGATTTATGAATACTCTTAGGCATTAGGCAAAATTCGAGTCATAATATCACAATTAGCATGAAGAGTTTGGTCACCTATGACAATTTTAATAGTGGGATCCCATAATGAAGGTTCAGAGTTCACTAAAACTTGATCAAGACGGTTACGAATATATCCATAATTTTCATTTAAGCAAGATGCACTTGTCTCAAGAGTGTTTAATCTATTATAAATGCTAATAAGGGCTGAATCGAAGTTATTAGCTGAATCATGCGATGCAACCAACTTCTTTATGGCATTAAAAGCTTGATCCCCATTGCAATGAAGGAAATCTCCTCCCACTAGAGCATCCAAGGCATATCTATAGCGAATCATAAGACCAAAATAAAAATTACTAAGGAGCAAACTTAGAGTCATTTGAGGTTCAGCTTTTCGATAAGAAGTAAAAATCATGGACCAAGCATCTTTAAAACTTTCCTCATCCCCTTGTTTAAAAGTAAAAACTAATTTCTCAGGTGAAGAAGTAACAGGTACAGAGCTAGACATGATAACAAAAGTAAACTAAATGCAAGTAACTAATTTTTTTTGTGTTTTTGATATAATGCAGCAAACAAAGTAGTAAATAAAATAAAGCAAGACAAAAACAAAGTAAAGAGATTGGGAAGTGGAGACTCCCCTTGCAGCGTGTCTTGATCTCCCCGGCAACGGCGCCAGAAATTTGCTTGATGCGTGTAGTTGACTGATGTCTACGGGAGCTTCTAATCTTGTAGACAGTGTTGGGCCTCCAAGAGCAGAGGTTTGTAGAACAGCAGCAAGTTTCCCTTAAGTGGATTACCCAAGGTTTATCGATCTCAGGGAGGAAGAGGTCAAAGATATCCCTCTCATGCAACCCCGCAACCACAAAGCAAGAAGTCTCTTGTGTCCCCAACACACCTAATAGGTGCACTAGTTCGGCGAAGAGATAGTGAAATACGAGGTGGTATGAATAAGTATAGCAACGGCACCAGAAAAGTGCTTTGCCCAGGACAAGTAAACAAGCAAGTAGTAACGCAGTAGAAACAAGAAACAAGCAACGATAGCGATATTTAGGAACAAGGCCTAGGGATTAGACTTTCACTAGTGGACACTCTCAACTTTGATCACATAACAGAATAGATAAATGCATACTCTACACTCTCTTGTTGGATGATGAACACATTGCGTAGGATTACACGAACCCTCAATGCCGGAGTTAACAAGCTCCGCAATAATGCTCATATTTTAGTAACCTTTAGTGTAAGATAGATCAAAAGACTAAACCAAGTACTAGCATAGCATGCACACTGTCACCTTCATGCATATGTAGGAGGAATAGATCACATCAATATTATCATAGCAATAGTTAACTTCGCAATCTACAAGAGATCATGATCATAGCATAAACCAAGTACTAACACGGATGCACACACTGTCACCATTACATCGTGCGGGAGGAATAGAACTACTTTAATAACATTGCTAGAGTAGCACATAGATAAATTGTGATACAAACACATTGCAATCATAAAGAGATATAAATAAGCACCTCACTATGCCATTCAACAGTGAATAAGTATTCCGTGAAATATAGCCTAAGAGACCCACACGGTGCACACACTCGTCACCTTTACACACGTGGGACAAGGAGTCTCCGGAGATCACATAAGTAAAACTCACTTGACTAGCATAATGACATCTAGATTACAAGCATCATCATATGAATCTCAATCATGTAAGGCAGCTCATGAGATTATTGTATTGAAGCACATAGGAGAGAGATGAACCACATAGCTACCGGTACAGCCCCGAGCCTCGATGGAGAACTACTCCCTCCTCATGGGAGCAGCAGCGGTGATGAAGATGGCGGTGGAGATGGCAGCGGTGTCGATGGAGAAGCCTTCCAGGGGCACTTCCCCGCTCCGGCGGCGTGCCGGAACAGAGACTCCTGTCCCCCAGATCTTGGCTTCGCGATGGCGGCGGCTCTGGAAGGTTTCTGTGGGTTTCGTCCTTCGTATCAGGGTTTTCGCGACGGAGGCTTTAAATAGGCGAAGAGGCGGCGCAGGAGGGCTGAAGGGGCGACGACACTATAGGGTGGCGCGCCCAGGGCCTGGGCCGCGCCGTCCTATGGTCTGGGGGCCCAGTGCCCCCCCTCTGGTCCTTCTCGTGTGTTCTGGATGCTTCCGGTGAAAATAGGAACCTGGGTCTTGATTTCGTCCGATTCCGAGAATATTTCGTTACTAGGATTTCTGGAACCAAAAACAGCAGAAAACAAGAACTGGCACTTCGGCATCTTGTTAATAAGTTAGTTCCAGAAAATGCACGAATATGACATAAAGTGTGCATAAAACATGTAGGTATCATCAATAATATGGCATAGAACATAAGAAATTATCGATACGTCGGAGACGTATCAAGCATCCCCAAGCTTAGTTCGCTCGTCCCGAGCAGGTAAAACGATAACAAAGATAATTTCTGAAGTGATATGCCATCATAACCTTGATCATACTATTTGTAAACATATGTAGTGGATGCAGCGATCAAAACAATGGTAATGACATGAGTAAACAAGTGAATCATAAAGCAAAGACTTTTCATGAATAGTACTTCAAGACAAGTATTAATAAGTCTTGCATAAGAGTTAACTCATAAAGCAATAAATCAAAGTAAAGGTATTGAAGCAACACAAAGGAAGATTAAGTTTCAGCGGTTGCTTTCAACTTGTAACATGTATATCTCATGGATAATTGTCAACATAGAGTAATATAACAAGTACAATATGCAAGTATGTAGGAATCAATGCACAGTTCACACAAGTGTTTGCTTCTTGAGGCGGAGAGAGATAGGTGAACTGACTCAACATAAAAGTAAAGAGAATGGTCCTTCAAAGAGGAAAGCATCGATTGCTATATTTGTGCTAGAGCTTTTATTTTGAAAACATGAAACAATTTTGTCAACGGTAGTAATAAAGCATATGAGTTATGTAAATTATATCTTACAAGTTGCAAGTCTCATGCATAGTATACTAATAGTGCCCGCACCTTGTCCTAATTAGCTTGGACTACCGGATCTTTGCAATGCACATGTTTTAACCAAGTGTCACAATGGGGTACCTCCATGCCGCCTGTACAAAGGTCTAAGGAGAAAGCTCGCATTGTATTCTGGATAGTGTCATCCGCATTTCTGCTTATTCTCAACTTAGACATCCATCACTGGGACAACATGGACAACAGATAATGGACTCCTCTTTAATGCATAAGCATGTGACAACAATTATTATTCTCATATGAGATTGAGGATATATGTCCAAAACTGAAACTTCCACCATGATTCATGGCTTTAGTTAGCGGCCCAATGTTCTTCTCTAACAATATGCATGCTCCAACCATAAAGGTGGTAGATCTCTCTTACTTCAGACAAGACGGACATGCATAGCAACTCACATGATATTCAACAAAGAATAGTTGATGGCGTCCCTGAAGCATGGTTATCGCACAACAAGCAACTTAATAAGAGATAAAGTGCATAAGTACATATTAAATACCACAATAGTTTTTAAGCTATTTGTCCCATGAGCTATATATTGCAAAGGTGAATGATGGAATTTTAAAGGTAGCACTCAAGCAATTTACTTTGGAATGGCGGAGAAATACCATGTAGTAGGTAGGTATGGTGGACACAAATGGCATAGTGGTTGGCTCAAGTATTTTGGATGCATGAGAAGTATTCCCTCTCGATACAAGGTTTAGGCTAGCAAGGTTATTTGAAACAAACACAAGGATGAACGGTGCAGCAAAACTCACATAAAAGTCATATTGTAAACATTATAAGAATCTACACCGTCTTCCTTGTTGTTCAAAACTCAATACTAGATATTATCTAGACTCTAGAGAAACCAAATATGCAAACCAAATTAGCAAGCTCCAAGTATTTCTTCATTAATGGGTGCAAAGTATATGATGCAAGAGCTTAAACATGAGCACAACAATTGCCAAGTATCAAATTATCCAAGACATTTTAGAGTTACTACATGTAGCATTTTCCAAATCCAACCATATAACAATTTAACGAAGAAGAAACTTCGTCATGAATACTATGAGTAGAGCCTAAGGACATACTTGTCCATATGCTACAGCGGAGCGTGTCTCTCTCCCACAAAGTGAATGCTAGGATCCATTTATTCAAACAAAACAAAAAACAAAAACAAACCGACGCTCCAAGCAAAGTACATAAGATATGACGGAATAAAAATATAGTTTCGGGGAGGAACCCGATAATGTTGTCGATGAAGAAGGGGATGCCTTGGGCATCCCCAAGCTTAGACGCTTGAGTCTTCTTGAAATATGCAGGGGTGAACCACCGGGGCATCCCCAAGCTTAGAGCTTTCACTCTTCTTGATCATAGTATATCATCCTCCTCTCTTGACCCTTGAAAACTTCCTCCACACCAAACTCAAAACAAACTCATTAGAGGGTTAGTGCACAATAAAAATTAACATGTTCAGAGGTGACACAATCATTCTTAACACTTCTTGACATTGCATAAAGCTACTGGACATTAATGGATCAAAGAAATTCATCCAACATAGCAAAAGAGGCAATGGGAAATAAAAGGCAGAATCTGTCAAAACAGAACAGTCCGTAAAGATGGATTTTATTAGGCCACCAGACTTGCTCAAATGAAAATTCTCAAATTGAATGAAAGTTGCGTACATATATGAGGATCACGCACGTAAATTGGCTTAATTTTCTGAGCTACCTACAGGGAGGTAGACCCAGATTCGTGACAGCAAAGAAATCTAGAACTGCGCAGTAATCCAAATCTAGTACTTACTTTACTATCAAAGACTTTACTTGGCACAACAAAACATAAAACTAAGATAAGGAGAGGTTGCTACAGTAGTAAACAACTTCCAAGACACAAATATAAAACAAAGTACTGTAGCAAAATAACACATGGGTTATCTTCCAAGAAGTTCTTTCTTTTTAGCCATTAAGATGGGCTCAAGCAGTTTTAATGATGCACTCGCAAGAAATAGTAGTTGAAGCAAAAGAGAGCATCAAGAGGCAAATTCAAAACACATTTAAGTCTAACATGCTTCCTATGCATAGGAATCTTGTAAATAAACAAGTTCAAGAAGCATAATGCAACAAACATAGAAAAACTAGACAAGCTCAACTTCAAGATTTTAAGCATATAGAGAGGTGTTTTAGTAACATGAAAATTTCTACCACCATATTTTCCTCTCTCATAATAACTTTCAGTAGTGTCATGAGAAAACTCAACAATATAACCATCACATAAAGCTTTCTTATCATGAGTCTCATGCATAAAATTATTACTCTCCACATAAGCATAATCAATTTTATTAGTAATAGCGGGAGCAAATTCAACAAAGTAGCTATCATTATTATTCTCTTCAAGTGTAGGAGGCATAGTATAATCACAATAAAATTTACTCTCCATAGTAGGTTGTACCAAAAGACCACTATTATAATCATCATAAATAGGAGGCAAAGTATCATCAAAGAAAATTTTCTCCTCAATGCTTGGGGGACTAAAAAGATCATGAAAACCAGCTTCCCCAAGCTTAGAACTTTCTACATTATTATCAACAATGGTGTTCAAAGCGTTCATACTAATATTACTACCAGCATGCAAATAAGATTCCATAGGTTTTTTAATTTTCTCATCAAACAATCCATGTTTTAAATCAGGAAATAGAATAAGAAGCTCATTGTTGTCCATTATGCCAAACTAGTGTAAACAAGAAACAAAAAGATGCAATTGCAGGATCTAAAGGAAATAGCTTCGAGCACAAACACAATGGCGCCAGAAAAGTACTCGTTACCTGAAACCGGAGTATGAGTGCCTTTTTACCTTTCCTCCCCGGCAACGGCGCCGTAAAAGTGCTTGATGTCTACGGGAGCTTCTATTCTTGTAGACAGTGTTGGGCCTCCAAGAGCAGAGGTTTGTAGAACAGCGAGCAAGTTTTCCTTAAGTGGATTACCCAAGGTTTATCGATCTCGGGGAGGAAGAGGTCAAAGATATCCCTCTCATGCAACCCTGCAACCACAAAGCAAGAAGTCTCTTGTGTCCCCAACACACCTAATAGGTGCACTAGTTCGGCGAAGAGATAGTGAAATACATGTGGTATGAATAAGTAGTAGCAACGGCACCAGAAAAGTGCTTTGCCCGGGACGAGTAAACAAGCAGTAGTAACGCAGCAGTAGTAACGCAGATAGAAACGAGTAAACAAGCAACGATAGCGAGTATTTAGGAACAAGGCCTAGGGATTAGACTTTCACTAGTGGACACTCTCAACTTTGATCACATAACGAGAATAGATAAATGCATACTCTACACTCTCTTGTTGGATGATGAACACATTGCGTAGGATTACACGAACCCTCAATGCCGGAGTTAACAAGCTCCGCAATAATGCTCATATTTTAGTAACCTTTAGTGTAAGATAGATCAAAAGACTAAACCAAGTACTAGCATAGCATGCACACTCGTCACCTTCATGCATATGTAGGAGGAATAGATCACATCAATATTATCATAGCAATAGTTAACTTCGCAATCTACAAGAGATCATGATCATAGCATAAACCAAGTACTAACACGGATGCACACACTGTCACCATTACATCGTGCAGGAGGAATAGAACTACTTTAATAACATTGCTAGAGTAGCACATAGATAAATTGTGATACAAACACATTGCAATCATAAAGAGATATAAATAAGCACCTCACTATGCCATTCAACAGTGAATAAGTATTCTGTGAAATATAGCCTAAGAGACCCACACGGTGCACACACTGTCACCTTTACACACGTGGGACAAGGAGTCTCCGGAGATCACATAAGTAAAACTCACTTGACTAGCATAATGACATCTAGATTACAAGCATCATCATATGAATCTCAATCATGTAAGGCAGCTCATGAGATTATTGTATTGAAGCACATAGGAGAGAGATGAACCACATAGCTACCGGTACAGCCCCGAGCCTCGATGGAGAACTACTCCCTCCTCATGGGAGCGAGCAGCGGTGATGAAGATGGCGGTGGAGATGGCAGCGGTGTCGATGGAGAAGCCTTCCGGGGCACTTCCCCGCTCCGGCGGCGTGCCGGAACGGAGACTCCTGTCCCCCGGATCTTGGCTTCGCGATGGCGGCGGCTCCGGAAGGTTTCTCGTGGGTTTCGTCCTTCGTATCGTGGTTTTCGCGACGGAGGCTTTAAATAGGCGAAGAGGCGGCGCGAGAGGGCCGAAGGGGCGATGACACTATAGGGGCGGCGCGGCCAGGGCCTGGGCCGCGCCGGCCTATGGTCCGGGGGCCCGGTGCCCCCCTCCGGTCCTTCTCGTGTGTTCGGATGCTTCCGGTGAAAATAGGAACCTCGGGTCTTGATTTCGTCCGATTCCGAGAATATTTCGTTACTAGGATTTACGGAACCAAAAACAGCAGTAAAACAGGAACCGGCACTTCGGCATCTTGTTAATAGGTTAGTTCCAGAAAATGCACGAATATGACATAAAGTGTGCATAAAACATGTAGGTATCATCAATAATATGGCATAGAACATAAGAAATTATCGATACATCAGAGACGTATCATTGACACGTCCGTTGGGAACCCCAAGAGGAAGGTGTGATGCGCACAGCGGCAAGTTTCCCTCAGTAAGAAACCAAGGTTTAATCGAACCAGTAGGAGTCAAGAAGCACGTTGAAGGTTGATGGCGGCGGGATGTAGTGCGGCGCAACACCAGAGATTCCGGCGCCAACGTGGAACCCGCACAATGATACGTCTCCAACGTATCGATAATTTCTTGTGTTCCATGCCACATTATTGATGTTATCTACATGTTTTATGCACACTTTATGTCATATTCGTGCATTTTCTGGAACTAACCTATTAACAAGATGCCGAAGTGCCGCTTGCTGTTTTCTCGCTGTTTTTGGTTTCAGAAATCCTAGTAAAGAAATATTCTCGGAATTGGACGAAATAAAAGCCCGGAGGCCTATTTTCTCACGAAGCTTCCAGAAGACCGAAGACGAGACGAAGAGGGGCCACGGGGTGGCCAAACCCTAGGGCGGCGCGGCCCCCCCTTGGCCGCGCGGCCCTGTGGTGTGGGCCCCCCGTGCCGCCTCTCGACTTGCCCTTCCGCCTACAAATAGCCTCCGTGACGAAACCCCCGCACCGAGAGCCACGATACGGAAAACATTACCGAGACGCCGTCGCCGCCGATCCCATCTCGGGGATCCAGGAGATCGCCTCCGGCACCCTGCCGGAGAGGGGAATCATCTCCCGGAGGACTCTACGCCGCCATGGTCGCCTCCGGTGTGATGTGTGAGTAGTCTACCCCTGGACTATGGGTCCATAGCAGTAGCTAGATGGTTGTCTTCTCCCCATTGTGCTATCATTGTCGGATCTTGTGAGCTGCCTATCATGATCAAGATCATCTATATGTAATTCTATATGTTGCGTTTGTTGGGATCCGATGAATAGAGAATACTTGTTATGTTGATTATCAAAGTTATGCTTATGTGTTGTTTATGATCTTGTATGCTCTCCGTTACTAGTAGATGCTCTGCCAAGTAGATGCTTGTAACTCCAAGAGGGAGTACTTATGCTCGATAGTGGGTTCATGCCTCGCATTGACACCGGGACGATGTGACGAAAGTTCTAAGGTTGTGTTGTGCTTGTTGCCACTAGGGATAAAACATTGATGCTATGTCTAAGGATGTAGTTGTTGATTACATTACGCACCATACTTAATGCAATTGTCTGTTGTTTGCAACTTAATACTCGGAGGGGTTCGGATGATAACCCGAAGGTGGACTTTTTAGGCATAGATGCGGTTGGATGGCGGTCTATGTACTTTGTCGTAATGCCCAATTAAATCTCACTATACTCATCATGATATGTATGTGCATTGTCATGCTCTCTTTATTTGTCAATTGCCCAACCGTAATTTGTTCACCCAACATGCTTGTTCGTCTTATGGGAGAGACACCTCTAGTGAACTGTGGACCCCGGTCCAATTCTCTTTACTCGAAATACAATCTCATCGCAATACTTGTTCTACTGTTTTCTCTGCAAACAATCATCTTCCACACAATACGGTTAATCCTTTGTTACAGCAAGCCGGTGAGATTGACAACCTCACCGTTTCGTTGGGGCAAAGTAGTTTGGTTGTGTTGTGCGGGTTCCACGTTGGCGCCGGAATCTCCGGTGTTGCGCCGCACTACATCCCGCCGCCATCAACCTTCAACGTGCTTCTTGGCTCCTCCTGGTTCGATAAACCTTGGTTTCTTTTCGAGGGAAAACTTGCTCGCTGTGCGCATCATACCTTCCTCTTGGGGTTGCCCAACGAACGTGTGAAATACACGCCATCAAGCTCTTTTCTGGCGCCGTTGCCGGGGAGATCAAGACACGCTGCAAGGGGAGTCTCCACTTCTCAATCTCTTTACTTTGTTTTTGTCTTGCTTTATTTTATTTACTACTTTGTTCGCTGCACTAAATCAAAATACAAAAAAATTAGTTGCTAGTTTTACTTTATTTACTGTCTTGTTTGCTATATCAAAAACACAAAAAAAATTAGTTTACTTGCATTTACTTTATCTAGTTCACTTTATTTACTATCGCTAAAATGAGTAATCCTGAAGTTGAAGTTCGTTCATTTAAGCAACAAGGGGGAGAATGTTTAAAAGGTGCTTGGTATAGAATTAGTGATGCCCATAATAGGTGCACTAAGAAACACTCCACCACTATCCTACTCAGGAATTTTTATGTTGGTATCTCTAGCTGGAATAGATATGTTCTTGATTGTCTCGCGGGAGGTAACTTCCTAGGTGCTCCCGCTTTAGAAGCTAGTTGCATTATTGAGAGTTTATTTGGAACACCACCTGTTAATGAAACTAAAAGTGAAACCTCCCTTGAGGATGTTATGAAAAAATTGGAAACCATAGAGAAAAATTGTAGCGAAACTAAAATGGAAATATTACTGGATAATACTGATAAACTTGATAAAATCCTAGGAGGAATTAATGAAAGAATTGCTACTCTAGAAACTTGTGCTATCCATGATAATCAAACCCATAGAATTGGTAAACTTGAAGAAGCTATGAGAAAATTGGGTTCAACTTTTTCTTCTCTTAAATTTAATGAGAAAGCTTATGTGGGTAAGGAGCAAAAATTCATGTATGTCTCTAAGGTGCCTAAACCAAAGAATTACTATAGGCCTAAAATTGATAAAACTCCCAACACCGCTGGTAATGATGTTGATGCTTCACCCTTCGATAATACTTGATACACACTTTCTGCGCCTAGCTGAAAGGCGTTAAAGAAAAGCGCTTATGGGAGACAACCCATGTTTTTACCTACAGTACTTTGTTTTTATTTTGTGTCTTGGAAGTTGTTTACTACTGTAGCAACCTCTCCTTATCTTAGTTTTGAGTTTTGTTGTGCCAAGTTAAGCCGTTGATAGAAAAGTAAGTACTAGATTTGGATTACTGCGCAGTTCCAGATTTCTTTGCTGTCACGAATCTGAGGCCACTGCCCTGCAGGAAGCTCAGAAAATTATGCAAATTTACGTGCATGATCCTCAGATATGTACGCAACTTTCATTCAATTTGAGCATTTTCATTTGAGCAAGTCTGGTGCCATTTTAAAATTCGTCAATACGAACTGTTCTGTTTTGACAGATTCTGCCTTTTATTTCGCATTGCCTCTTTTGCTATGTTGGATGAATTTCTTTGATCCACTAATGTCCAGTAGCATTATGCAATGTCCAGAAGTGTTAAGAATGATTGTGTCACCTCTGAATATGTCAATTTATATTGTGCACTAACCCTCTAATGAGTTGTTTCGAGTTTGGTGTGGAGGAAGTTTTCAAGGATCAAGAGAGGAGTATGGTGCAACATGATCAAGGAGAGTGAAAGCTCTAAGCTTGGGGATGCACCCGGTGGTTCACCCCTGCATATATCAAGAAGACTCAAGCGTCTAAGCTTGGGGATGCCCAAGGCATCCCCTTCTTCATCGACAACATTATCGAGTTCCTCCCCGAAACTATATTTTTATTCCATCACATCTTATGTGCTTTTTCTTGGAGCGTCGGTTTGTTTTTGTTTTTGTTTTATTTGAATAAAATGGATCCTAGCATTCACTTTATGGGAGAGATACACGCTCCGCTGTAGCATATGGACAAGTATGTCCTTGGTTTCTACTCATAGTATTCATGGCGAAGTTTCTCCTTCGTTAAATTGTTATATGGTTGGAATTGGAAAATGATACATGTAGTAATTGCTATAATGTCTTGGGTAATGTGATACTTGGCAATTGTTGTGCTCATGTTTAAGCTCTTGCATCATATGCTTTGCACCCATTAATGAGGAAATACATAGAGCATGCTAAAATTTGGTTTGCATAATTGGTTTCTCTAAGGTCTAGATAATTTCTAGTATTGAGTTTGAACAACAAGGAAGACGGTGTAGAGTTTTATAATGTTTTCAATATGTCTTTTATGTGAGTTTTGCTGCACCGGTTCATCCTTGTGTTTGTTTCTAACAAGCCTTGCTAGCCTAAACCTTGTATCGAGAGGGAATACTTCTCATGCATCCAAAATACTTGAGCCAACCACTATGCCATTTGTGTCCACCATACCTACCTATACTACATGGTATTTTCCCGCCATTCCAAAGTAAATTGCTTGAGTGCTACCTTTAAAATTCCATCATTCACCTTTGCAATATATAGCTCATGGGACAAATAGCTTAAAAACTATTGTGGTATTGAATATGTAATTATGCACTTTATCTCTTATTAAGTTGCTTGTTGTGCGATAACCATGTTTATCGGGGAACGCCATCAACTCATTGTTGAATTTCATGTGAGTTGCTATGCATGTTCGTCTTGTCCGAAGTAAGGGCGATCTACACCGAGTTGAATGGTTTGAGCATGCATATTGTGAGAGAAGAACATTGGGCCGCTAACTAAAGCCATGTTCCATGGTGGAAGTTTCAGTTTTGGACAAACATCCTCAAATCTCTAATGAGAAAAGAATTAATTGTTGTTGAATGCTTAAAGCATTAAAAGAGGAGTCCATTATCACGTTGTCTATGTTGTCCCGGTATGGATGTCTAAGTTGAGAATAATCAAAAGCGAGAAATCCAAATGCGAGCTTTCTCCTTAGACCTTTGTACAGGCGGCATAGAGGTACCCCTTTGTGATACTTGGTTAAAGCATATGTATTGCGGTGATAATCCAGGTAGTCCAAGCTAATTAGGACAAGGTGCGGGCACTATTAGTACACTATGCATGAGGCTTGCAACTTATAAGATATAATTTACATGATGCATATGCTTTATTACTACCGTTGACAAAATTGTTTCATGTTTTCAAAATCAAAGCTCTAGCACAAATATAGCAATCAATGCTTTTCCTCTGAGAGGACCATTCTTTTACTTTCAATGTTGAGTCAGTTCACCTATTTCTCTCCACCTCAAGAAGCAAACACTTGTGTGAACTGTGCATTGATTCCTACATATTCGCTTATTGCACTTATTATATTACTCTATGTTGACAATATCCATGAGATATACATGTTACAAGTTGAAAGCAACCGCTGAAACTTAATCTTCTTTTGTGTTGCTTCAATACCTTTACTTTGAATTATTGCTTTATGAGTTAACTCTTATGCAAGACTTATTGATGCTTGTCTTGAAGTGCTATTCATGAAAAGTCTTTGCTTTATGATTCACTTGTTTACTCATGTCATCACCATTGTTTTGATCGCTGCATTCTCTACATATGCTTTACAAATAGTATGATCAAGTTTATGATGGCATGTCACTCCGAAATTATCTTTGTTATCGTTTTACTCGCTCGGGACGAGCAGAACTAAGCTTGGGGATGCTGATACGTCTCCAACGTATCGATAATTTCTTGTGTTCCATGCCACATTATTGATGTTATCTACATGTTTTATGCACACTTTATGTCATATTCGTGCATTTTCTGGAACTAACCTATTAACAAGATGCCGAAGTGCCGATTCTTGTTTTCTGCTGTTTTTGGTTTCAGAAATCCTAGTAAAGAAATATTCTCGGAATTGGACGAAATAAAAGCCCGAGAGGCCTATTTTCTCACGAAGCTTCCGGAAGACCGAAGACGAGACGAAGAGGGGCCACGGGGTGGCCAAACCCTAGGGCGGCGCGGCCCCCCCTTGGCCGCGCGGCCCGTGGTGTGGGCCCCCGTGCCGCCTCTCGACTTGCCCTTCCGCCTACAAATAGCCTCCGTGACGAAACCCCCAGTACCGAGAGCCACGATACGGAAAACATTACCGAGACGCCGTCGCCGCCGATCCCATCTCGGGGGATCCGGGAGATCGCCTCCGGCACCCTGCCGGAGAGGGGAATCATCTCCCGGAGGACTCTACGCCGCCATGGTCGCCTCCGGTGTGATGTGTGAGTAGTCTACCCCTGGACTATGGGTCCATAGCAGTAGCTAGATGGTTGTCTTCTCCCATTGTGCTATCATTGTCGGATCTTGTGAGCTGCCTATCATGATCAAGATCATCTATATGTAATTCTATATGTTGCGTTTGTTGGGATCCGATGAATAGAGAATACTTGTTATGTTGATTATCAAAGTTATGCTTATGTGTTGTTTATGATCTTGTATGCTCTCCGTTACTAGTAGATGCTCTGGCCAAGTAGATGCTTGTAACTCCAAGAGGGAGTACTTATGCTCGATAGTGGGTTCATGCTCGCATTGACACCGGGACGAGTGACAGAAAGTTCTAAGGTTGTGTTGTGCTGTTGCCACTAGGGATAAAACATTGATGCTATGTCTAAGGATGTAGTTGTTGATTACATTACGCACCATACTTAATGCAATTGTCTGTTGCTTGCAACTTAATACTGGAGGAGGTTCGGATGATAACCTGAAGGTGGACTTTTTAGGCATAGATGCGAGTTGGATGGCGGTCTATGTACTTTGTCGTAATGCCCAATTAAATCTCACTATACTCATCATGATATGTATGTGCATTGTCATGCTCTCTTTATTTGTCAATTGCCCAACTGTAATTTGTTCACCCAACATGCTCGTTCGTCTTATGGGAGAGACACCTCTAGTGAACTATGGACCCCGGTCCAATTCTCTGTACTCGAAATACAATCTCATTGCAATACTTGTTCTACTCGTTTTCTCGCAAACAATCATCTTCCACACAATACGGTTAATCCTTTGTTACAGCAAGCCGGTGAGATTGACAACCTCACTGTTTCGTTGGGGCAAAGTAGTTTGGTTGTGTTGTGCAGGTTCCACGTTGGCGCCGGAATCCCTGGTGTTGCGCCGCACTACATCCCGCCGCCATCAACCTTCAACGTGCTTCTTGGCTCCTCCTGGTTCGATAAACCTTGGTTTCTTTCTGAGGGAAAACTTGCTGCTGTGCGCATCATACCTTCCTCTTGGGGTTGCCCAACGAACGTGTGAAATACACGCCATCACACAACACAACCAAAGTACTTTGCCCCAACGAAACAGTGAGGTTGTCAATCTCACCGGCTTGCTGTAACAAAGGATTAACCGTATTGTGTGGAAGATGATTGTTTGCAAGAGAATGGTAAAACAAGTATTGCAGTAGATTGTATGCGATGTAAAGAATAGGACCGGGGTCCACAGTTCACTAGAAGTGTCTCTCCCATAAGATAAAAGCATGTTGGGTGAACAAATTACAGTTGGGCAATTGACAAATAGAGAGGGCATAACAATGCACATACATGTCATGATAAATATAGTGAGATTTAATTGGGCATTACGACAAAGTACATAGACCGCTATCCAACATGCATCTATGCCTAAAAAGTCCACCTTCAGGTTATCGTCCGAACCCCTTCCAGTATTAAGTTGCAAAACAACAGACAATTGCATTAAGTATGGTGCGTAATGTAATCAATAACTACATCCTTAGACATAGCATCAATATTTTATCCCTAGTGGCAACAGTACATCCATAACCTTAGAGGTTTCTCATCACTCCCCGCATTCACGGAGACATGAACCCACTATCGAGCATAAATACTCCCTCTTGGAGTTAAGAGCGAAAACTTGGCCGAGCCTCTACTAATAACGGAGAGCATGCAAGATCATAAACAACACATAGGTAATAACTTGATAATTAACATAACATAGTATTCTCTATCCATCGGATCCCGACAAACACAACATATAGCATTACGGATAGATGATCTTGATCATGTTAGGCAGCTCACAAGATCCAACAATGAAGCACAATGAGGAGAAGACAACCATCTAGCTACTACTATGGACCCATAGTCCAGGGGTGAACTACTCACTCATCACTCCGGAGGCGACCATGGCGGTGAAGAGTCCTCCGGGAGATGAATCCCCTCTCCGGCAGGGTGCCGGAGGAGATCTCCAGAATCCCCCGAGATGGGATTGGCGGCGGCGGCGTCTCAGTAAGGTTTTCCGTATCGTGGCTCTCGGTATTGGGGGTTTCGCGACGGAGGCTATTTGTAGGCGGAAGGGTAGGTAAAGAGGCGGCACGAGGGGCCCAGACGACAGGCCGGCGCGGCCAGGGCTCAGGCCGCGCCGCCCGGTGTCCGGCCACCTCGTGGCCCCACTTCGACTCTCCTTCGGTCTTCCGGAAGCTTCGTGGCAAAATAGGACCCCGGGCGTTGATTTCGTCCAATTCCGAGAATATTTCGTTACTAGGATTTCGAAACCAAAAACAGCGGAAAACGAGAATCGGCTCTTCGACATCTTGTTAATAGGTTAGTGCCAGAAAATGCACGAATATGACATAAAGTGTGCATAAAACATGTAGATATCATCAATAATGTAGCATGGAACATAAGAAATTATCGATACGTCGGAGACGTATCAAGTGTCTCACTCTGGACATCGAGGGCCAGCTTGACACTCTCCTTCACGGTTCCCGGGCATCCCTTACCGAAGAAAATGGATGATTTCTCCCGGTTAATCCGCTGACCCGAGGCCATACAATACAGGTTCAACAGTTGCTGAACTTTTTCCGCACTCCCTGTATCCGCTTGATGTCTACGGGAGCTTCTATTCTTGTAGACAGTGTTGGGCCTCCAAGAGCAGAGGTTTGTAGAACAGCAGCAAGTTTCCCTTAAGTGGATTACCCAAGGTTTATCGAACTCAGGGAGGAAGAGATCAAAGATATCCCTCTCAAGCAACCCTGCAACCACAAAGAAAGAAGTCTCTTGTGTCCCCAACACACCTAATAGGTGCACTAGTTCGGCGAAGAGATAGTGAAATACATGTGGTATGAATAAGTAGTGGCAACGGCACCAGAAAAGTGCTTTGCCCAGAACGAGTAAACAAGCGGTAGTAACGCAGCAGTAGTAACGCAGAGTAAAACAAGTAAACAAGCAGCGATAGCGATATTTAGGAACAAGGCCTAGGGATTAGACTTTCACTAGTGGACACTCTCAACATTGATCACATAACAGAATAGATAAATGCATACACTACACTTTTGTTGGATGATGAACACATTGCGTAGGATTACACGAACCCTCAATGCCGGAGTTAACAAGCTCCACAATAATGCTCATATTTTAGTAACCTTTAGTGTAAGATAGATCAAAAGACTAAACCAAGTACTAGCATAGCATGCACACTCGTCACCTTCATGCATATGTAGGAGGAATAGATCACATCAATATTATCATAGCAATAGTTAACTTCATAATCTACAAGAGATCATAATCATAGCATAAACCAAGTACTAACACGGTGCACACACTGTCACCTTTACACACGTGCAGGAGGAATAGAACTACTTTAATAACTTTGCTAGAGTAGCACATAGATAAATTGTGATACAAACACATTGCAATCATAAAGAGATATAAATAAGCACCTCACTATGCCATTCATAACAGTGAGTAAGTATTCTGTGAAATATAGCCTAAGAGACCCACACGGTGCACACACTGTCACCTTTACACACGTGGGACAAGGAGTCTCCGGAGATCACATAAGTAAAACTCACTTGACTAGCACAATGACATCTAGATTACAAGCATCATCATATGAATCTCAATCATGTAAGGCAGCTCATGAGATTATTGTATTGAAGCACATAGGAGAGAGATGAACCACATAGCTACCGGTACAGCCCCGAGCCTCGATGGAGAACTACTCCCTCCTCATGGGAGCAGCAGCGGTGATGAAGATGGCGGTGGAGATGGCAGCGGTGTCGATGGAGAAGCCTTCCGGGGGCACTTCCCCGCTCCGGCAAGGTGCCGGAACAGAGACTCCTGTCCCCCAGATCTTGGCTTCGCGATGGCGGCGGCTCTGGAAGGTTTTCCGTATCGTGGTTCTTCGCATCAGGGGTTTCGCGACGGAGGCTTTAAGTAGGCGGAAGGGCAGAGTCGGGGGCCTGACGAGGGGCCCACACCATAGGGCGGCGCGGGCCCCCTCTTGGTCGCGCCGCCATGTGGTGTCGCCACCTCGTGGCCCCACTTCGTATGTTCTTCGGTCTTCTGGAAGCTCCGTGGAAAAATAGGCCCCTGGGTCTTCGTTTCGTCCAATTTCGAGAATATTTCGTTACTAGGATTTCTGAAACCAAAAACAGCGTAAAACGGAACCGGCACTTCGGCATCTTGTTAATAGGTTAGTTCCGGAAAATGCACGAATATGACATAAAGTGTGCATAAAACATGTAGGTATCATCAATAATATGGCATAGAACATAAGAAATTATCGATACGTCGGAGACGTATCAAGCATCCCCAAGCTTAGTTACTGCTCGTCCCGAGCGAGTAAAACGATAACAAAGATAATTTCTGAAGTGATATGCCATCATAACCTTGATCATACTATTTGTAAACATATGTAGTGGATGCAGCGATCAAAACAATGGTAATGACATGAGTAAACAAGTGAATCATAAAGCAAAGAATTTTCATGAATAATACTTCAAGACAAGTATTAATAAGTCTTGCATAAGAGTTAACTCATAAAGCAATAAATCAAAGTAAAGGCATTGAAGCAACACAAAGGAAGATTAAGTTTCAGCGGTTGCTTTCAATTTGTAACATGTATATCTCATGGATAATTGTCAACATAGAGTAATATAACAAGTACAATATGCAAGTATGTAGGAATCAATGCACAGTTAATCACAAGTGTTTGCTTCTTGAGGTGGAGAGAGATAGGTGAACTGACTCAACATAAAAGGTAAAAGAATGGTCCTTCAAAGAGGAAAGCATTGATTGCTATATTTGTGCTAGAGCTTTTATTTTGAAAACATGAAACAATTTTGTCAACGGTAGTAATAAAGCATATGAGTTATGTACATTATATCTTACAAGTTGCAAGTCTCATGCATAGTATACTAATAGTGCCCGCACCTTGTCCTAATTAACTTGGACTACCGGATCTTTGCAATGCACATGTTTTGACCAAGTGTCACAATGGGGTACCTCCATGCCGCTCGTACAAAGGTCTAAGGAGAAAGCTCGCATTTTGAATTTCTCGCTTTTGATTATTCTCAACTTAGACATCCATACCGGGACAACATGGACAACGGATAATGGACTCCTCTTTAATGCATAAGCATGTGGCAACAATTATTATTCTCATATGAGATTGAGGATATATGTCCAAAGCTGAAACTTCCACCATGAATCATGGCTTTAGTTAGCGGCCCAAAGTTCTTCTCTAACAATATGCATGCTCCAACCATGAAGGTGGTAGATCTCTCTTGCTTCGGACAAGACGGACATGCATAGCAACTCACATGATATCCAACAAAGAATAGTTGATGGCGTCCCCGAAACATGGTTATCGCACAACAAGCAACTTAATAAGAGATAAAGTGCATAAGTACATATTAAATACCACAATAGTTTTTAAGCTATTTGTCCCATGAGCTATATATTGCAAAGGTGAATGATGGAATTTTAAAGGTAGCACTCAAGCAATTTACTTTGGAATGGCGGATAAATACCATGTAGTAGGTAGGTATGGTGGACACAAATGGCATAGTGGTTGGCTCAAGTATTTTGGATGCATGAGAAGTATTCCCTCTCGATACAAGGTTTAGGCTAGCAAGGTTATTTGAAACAAACACAAGGATGAACGGTACAACAAAACTCACATAAAAGACATATGGTAAACATTATAAGACTCCACACCGTCTTCCTTGTTGTTCAAAACTCAATACTAGATGTTATCTAGACTCTAGAGAAACCAAATATGCAAACCAAATTAGCAAGCTCTAAGTGTTTCTTCATTAATGGGTGCAAAGTATATGATGCAAGAGCTTAAACATGAGCACAACAATTGCCAAGTATCAAATTATCCAAGACATTTTAGAGTTACTACATGTAGCATTTTCCAATTCCAACCATATAACAATTTAACGAAGAAGAAACTTCGCCATGAATACTATGAGTAGAGCCTAAGGACATATTTGTCCATATGCTACAGCGGAGCGTGTCTCTCTCCCATAAAGTGAATGCTAGGATCCATTTTATTCAAACAAAACAAAAACAAAAACAAACCGACGCTCCAAGCAAAGTGCATAAGATGTGACGGAATAAAAATATAGTTTCAGGGGAGGAACCCGATAATGTTGTCGATGAAGAAGGGGATGCCTTGGGCATCCCCAAGCTTAGACGCTTGAGTCTTCTTATAATATGCGAGGGGTGAACCACCGGGGCATCCCCAAGCTTAGAGCTTTCACTCTCCTTGATCATATTGCATCATACTCCTCTCTTGATCCTTGAAAACTTCCTCCACACCAAACTCAAAACAACTCATTAGAGGGTTAGTGCATAATAAAAATTCACATGTTCAGAGGTGACACAATCATTCTTAACACTTCTGGACATTGCATAAAGCTACTGGACATTAATGGATCAAAGAAATTCATCCAACATAGCGAAAGAGGCAATGCGAAATAAAAGGCAGAATCTGTCAAAACAGAACAGTCCGTAAAGATGGATTTTATTAGGCCACCAGACTTGCTCAAATGAAAATGCTCAAATTGAATGAAAGTTGCGTACATATCTGAGGATCATGCTCGTAAATTGGCTTAATTTTCTGAGCTACCTACAGGGATATAGACCCAGATTCGTGACATCAAAGAAATCTGGAACTGCGCAGTAATCCAAATCTAGTATTAACCTTTCTATCAAAGACTTTACTTGGCACAACAAAACATAAAACTAAGATAAGGAGAGGTTGCTCGGAAATTCAATTCGGCTCCCGGGTGCGTATGCTCCCTCTACCAAAAAAAACATATTTTGAACTGTCAAAAAAATTGACAAAAAATTCTACATGTACATCTGCATGATATATGTGCGTTCGTCAAGTTTCACGAAAAACTAATATTTTTTGTGGTCTATGTAAAAATGAAAAAATTTATCTTGTCAAAAGCTTTATTTTAAGCACTGAATTTTGTCTTTTTCACACACATCATATGATAAGTTGATTTTTTATGAAACAACTTTGTGAGCGCATAACACGTGAAGATGAACGTGCAAATTTTTTGTTTCAATTTTTTTGAAATTCAAAATGTGTGCAAGATGCAATTCAAAATATAGGGAGCATATGCTCCCATGTTCCAAAACACCACTCCCGAGGTTGCTACAGTAGTAAACAACTTCCAAGACACAAATATAAAACAAAAATACTGTAGCAAAATAACACATGGGTTATCTCCCAAGAAGTTCTTTCTTTATAGCCGTTAAGATGGGCTCAGCAGTTTTAATGATGCACTCGCAAGAAATAGTAGTTGAAGCAAAAGAGAGCATCAAAAGGCAAATTCAAAACACATTTAAGTCTAACATGCTTCCTATGCATAGGAATCTTGTAAATAAACAAGTTCAAGAAGCATAATGCAACAAGCATAGAAAAACTAGACAAGCTCAACTTCAAGATTTTAAGCATATAGAGAGGTGTTTTAGTAACATGAAAATTTCTACCACCATATTTTCCTCTCTCATAATAAATTTCAGTAGTGTCATGAGAAAACTCAACAATATAACCATCACATAAAGCTTTCTTATCATGAGTCTCATGCATAAAATTATTACTCTCCACATAAGCATAATCAATTTTATTAGTAATAGCGGGAGCAAATTCAACAAAGTAGCTATCATTATTATTCTCATCAAGTGTAGGAGGCATAGTATAATCACAATAAAATTTACTCTCCATAGTAGGTTGTACCAAAAGACCACTATTATAATCATCATAAATAGGAGGCAAAGTATCATCAAAGAAAATTTTCTCCTCAATGCTTGGGGGACTAAAAAGATCATGAAAACCAGCTTCCCCAAGCTTAGAACTTTCTATATCATTATCAACAATGGTGTTCAAAGCGTTCATACTAATATTACTACCGAGCATGCAAATAAGATTCCATAGGTTTTTTAATTTTCGCATCAAACAATCCATGTTTTAAATCATGAAATAGAATAAGAAGCTCATTGTTGTCCATTATGCCAAACTAGTGTAAACAAGAAACAAAAAGATGCAATTGCAGGATCTAAAGGAAATAGCTTCGAGCACACACACTACGGTGCCAGAAAAGTACTTTACCTGGGACCGGAGTATGAGAGCCTTTTACCTTTCCTCCCGGCAACGAGCGCCGGAAAAGTGCTTGATGTCTACGGGAGCTTCTATTCTTGTAGACAGGTGTTGGGCCTCCAAGAGCGAGAGGTTTGTAGAACAGCAGCAAGTTTCCCTTAAGTGGATTACCCAAGGTTTATCGATCTCGGGGAGGAAGAGGTCAAAGATATCCCTCTCATGCAACCCTGCAACCACAAAGCAAGAAGTCTCTTGTGTCCCCAACACACCTAATAGGTGCACTAGTTCGGCGAAGAGATAGTGAAATACATGTGGTATGAATAAGTATAGCAACGGCACCAGAAAAGTGCTTTGCCCAGGACAGTAAACAAGCAGTAGTAACGCGACGTAGTAACGCGATAGAAACAATGAAACAAGCAACGATAGCGATATTTAGGAACAAGGCCTAGGGATTAGACTTTCACTAGTGGACACTCTCAACTTTGATCACATAACAGAATAGATAAATGCATACTCTACACTCTCTTGTTGGATGATGAACACATTGCGTAGGATTACACGAACCCTCAATGCCGGAGTTAACAAGCTCCACAATAATGCTCATATTTTAGTAACCTTTAGTGTAAGATAGATCAAAAGACTAAACCAAGTACTAGCATAACATGCACACTGTCACCTTCATGCATATGTAGGAGGAATAGATCACATCAATATTATCATAGCAATAGTTAACTTCATAATCTACAAGAGATCATAATCATAGCATAAACCAAGTACTAACACGGTGCACACACTCGTCACCTTTACACACGTGCAGGAGGAATAGAACTACTTTAATAACTTTGCTAGAGTAGCACATAGATAAATTGTGATACAAACACATTGCAATCATAAAGAGATATAAATAAGCACCTCACTATGCCATTCATAACAGTGAGTAAGTATTCTGTGAAATATAGCCTAAGAGACCCACACGGTGCACACACTTGTCACCTTTACACACGTGGGACAAGGAGTCTCCGGAGATCACATAAGTAAAACTCACTTGACTAGCACAATGACATCTAGATTACAAGCATCATCATATGAATCTCAATCATGTAAGGCAGCTCATGAGATTATTGTATTGAAGTACATAGGAGAGAGATGAACCACATAGCTACCGGTACAGCCCCGAGCCTCGATGGAGAACTACTCCCTCCTCATGGGAGCAGCGAGCGGTGATGAAGATGGCGGTGGAGATGGCAGCGGTGTCGATGGAGAAGCCTTCCGGGGGCACTTCCCCGCTCCGGCAGGGTGCCGGAACAGAGACTCCTGTCCCCCAGATCTTGGCTTCGCGATGGCGGCGGCTCTGGAAGGTTTTCCGTATCGTGGTTCTTCGCATCAGGGGTTTCGCGACGGAGGCTTTAAGTAGGCGGAAGGGCAGAGTCGGGGGCCTAACGAGGGGCCCACACCATAGGGTGGCGCGGGCCCCCTCTTGGCCGCGCCGCCATGTGGTGTCGCCACCTCGTGGCCCCACTTCGTATGTTCTTCGGTCTTCTGGAAGCTCCGTGGAAAAATAGGCCCCTGGGTCTTCGTTTCGTCCAATTCCGATAATATTTCGTTACTAGGATTTCGAAACCAAAAACAGCGAGAAAACGAGAACTGGCACTTCGGCATCTTGTTAATAGGTTAGTTCCAGAAAATGCACGAATATGACATAAAGTGTGCATAAAACATGTAGGTATCATCAATAATATGGCATAGAACATAAGAAATTATCGATACGTCGGAGACGTATCACCGCTCTGAAAAGCAACAAGCTATCATCTGCAAAAAGGAGGTGACTCACCGCCGGGGCCGACGAGCTCTGATGAAAGACTATGATGTTTTAAAAGGCACGAAAGGCCCTCTGCTGCCAACAGAAACAGATACGGGGATATTGGGTCTCCCTGACGAACCCCTCGGGAGGGTATAAATTGTTGTAGCTTTCCTCCTACCTGGAAGGATACCGTAGTAACCAGCCGCATGACCATCTGAACCCAAAGGCGATGGAAGCCCAGCTTGAGCATGACAGCCTCCAAATACCTCCACTCAAGGCGGTCATATGCCTTTCGCATATCCAACTTAAGGGCACAGA
The DNA here is from genome assembly GCF_022539505.1 of Lolium rigidum. Classification (NCBI taxonomy): domain Eukaryota; kingdom Viridiplantae; phylum Streptophyta; class Magnoliopsida; order Poales; family Poaceae; genus Lolium; species Lolium rigidum. The sequence goes on along the minus strand of NC_061508.1, from coordinate 78,807,785 downwards.
AACGATTCTTTTTTGCCCTGTTCCGCTTCATGAAATGTAGACACTCATAAGCGGTAATGATATTGTCAGTAATCAGCCGACCAGGAACAAAAGCCGACTGCTCTTCCGCAATGATCTCCGGTAAGCACTCCTTCAGTCTGTTAGCCAACGTCTTGGATGCAATCTTGTAGATAACATTACATAAGCTAATCGGCCTAAACTGACCCAGCTCCTCCGGCCTTGCAACCTTTGGAATTAAGACCAAAAAAGTCTGATTGATGTCTCGCATGTCATCCTCCCCCTTCAGCACTCGTATGACCGCCGAAGTCACCTCTTCGCCACATAGTTCCCAGTGAGTTTGGAAGAAATATGCTGGGAAGCCATCTGGCCCCGGGGCCTTTGTCGGGAACATCTGGAAGAGGGCGTTTTTAACTTCCTCCTCCTTGAAAGGCTTTAACGAGTCGTCGTTCATCACCGATGTCACCTTTATCGGTATCACATCTATCACCTCTCCCAGATTCGAAATCCCCTCGGTCTGGTACAACTGCTCATAAAAGGCCCTTGTCATATCCGCCATCTCTCCCTCCTCTTCGGTCACTGTCCCATCATTTCTCGTGAGCCGAGAGATCTTGTTTTTCTTCTTCCGTTGACTCGCCCTAAGGTGGAAAAATCGCGTGTTCTTATCCCCCTCGGCCAGCCACTGGACCCGCGACCGTTGTCGCCACATCAGCTCCTCTCTGTCATAGAGCTCGACCAGACGTCGCGTAACCTGGACCTCCTCGTCCGAAGGCTCCTGCCGCAAGGGCGCATCCCGCAACATCTCAAGGCGTTTGGTAAGCGATCTGATCTCGCGTTGGACACTCCCAAAGGTGTCCCTTCCCCAGCTCTCAAGCGATCCAGAAATTCTGGCCAGCTTTTGTTGCAGCTGTCCCATTGACACTGCCTTCCCCTCCGCCTGCCATGATTCATCGAGGAACGGCCTGAACTGGTCATGCTTTTCCCACATTACCTCATACCGAAAGATTTTATCCTCGTTTACTTTCCGCTGCCTGATGACCCACAAGTATAGGGGGTGTATCGTAGTACTTTCGATAAATAAGATTGTCGAACCCAACGAGGAGCAGAAGGTGTTGACAAGCAGTTTCGATGAAGGATTCACTGTAAATGCTCACAGACAAGTATTCAGGGGGTTTTAGTATAGCAGTTGAATAAAGTACAAGTAAGTAAAGTGCGAGAGAAATAATTGCAGCGAGTGGCCCAATCCTTTTTAGCACAAAGGACAAGCCGGTTTGTTTACTTATAATGACCAAACGTTCTTGAGGACACACGGGAATTTAGTCTAGTGCTTTCGCTTCATATAGCTGATTAATCTTCATTGTTTTGATAAGTGTTGTGTGGGTGAACCTATGCTAATGCACTCGCCCTTCCTAGGACTAATACATACTTGTGATTATACCCCTTGCAAGCATCCGCAAATACAAGAAAGTAATTAAGATAAATCTAACCACAGACCTTAAACTCCGAGATCCCGCTATCCCTCCTGCATCGATATACCAACGGGGGTTTAGGTTTCTGTCACTCCGGCAACCCCGCAATTAGCAAACTAATACAAGATGCACTCCCCTAGGCCCATAAATGGTGAAGTATCATGTAGTCGACGTTCACATGACACCACTAGAAGAATAACCCCACAACTTAAATATCATAACATTGAATACTAACCAACATAATTCACTACTAACATTTAGACTTCACCCATGTCCTCAAGAACTAAATGAACTACTCACGAGACATCATATGGAACATGATCAAAGGTGATATGATGATGAATAACAATCTGAACATAAACCTTGGTTCAATAGTTTCACTCAATAGCATCAATAACAAGTAGAAATCAACACCGGGGAGTTTCCCTATCAAACAATCAAGATCAAACCCTAATTGTTACAGCGGTGACGAGGTGCAGCGGTGGAGATGGCGGTGATGATGATGGATATGATGGTGATGATGATGGAGATGATGTCCAGCTCGATGACGATGACGATGGCGTCGATTTCCCCCTCCGGGAGGGAATTTCCCCGGCGGATTTCAGCCTACCGGAGAGCTCTTTTCTCTCTGGTGTTCTCCGCCCCGCAGAGGCGGCCGTGACTCTTCGCGACTATCCTCTGGAGCTTAGGTTTTCGGGATACGCGAAAGAGAGGAGGCCAGAGGGGGCTGTGGGCCCCCTCCTCACAAGGCGGCGCGACCAGGCCTTGGCCCGCGCCGGCCTATTAGGTGGGCCCACGGCGGCCCTCCTCGGCTCCCCCTTCTGGCTCCCTTCGTCTTTTAGAAAAATAGGATTTTTCATATAATTTCCGTCAACTGTTGATCTTCCGAAATATTGCATTCTGACGACGCTTTTTCCAGCAGAATCCTGACTCCGGTGCGCGATCCTCCAATAATCATGAAACATGCAAAATAGATGAAATAACATAAGTATCATCTCCAAATATGAAATATATCAATGAATAACAGCAAATTATGATATAAAATAGTGATGCAAAATGGACGTATCACCGCCTAGTGTTTTCCCTCCAGCGAAGCAAGATCGGACCATGATCCGATGTGACCCCTGTCAAGTTTGTCACCGTGGCCAACGAAAACCGCGTACTCCAGGTTGTCGTAGCCAACGCTCTGTCCAGCCTCACTCTACAGAAAGAGCCACCTGCCACCCGCTTCTCGTAAGTCCAACTTCTCCCCTCGTAGCCGAGGTCAGCTAGACCACAAACGTCGGTTGTTTCCCTGAAGCCCGCAATCTGTGCTAGGCTCCTCTCCGCTGTTCCTTCATGCTCGTGCTGATGAAGTACCTCATTAAAGTCGCCAATGCACAACCATGGCAGCGGGTTAGACGACTTTATATGCTTCAGCATATACCATGTTTTGAAACGTTGGGAAACCTGCGCCTCCCTGTAAACACATGTGAGCCTCCACGGCTCGTTGTCCCCCTCCTTCACCCGTGCATCAATGTGATACTGCGAGAAAGGCAAAATGTCGATGGTAATATCATTGTTCCAGTACATCCCCAGGCCTCCACTCCGGCCTGAACTACTTACAGCAAAAGAATTATCAAAACCTAGCGATCTAGCTAGTCCTTCCACCCGGGATTTGTGTATTTGCGTCTCCACTACACACATCACGGTAGGTTCGAAGCGTCTTACTAGCTCACGGAGCTCCCTAACTGTCGCGTCGCTTCCCAAACCGCGACAGTTATACGACATGCAACTCATTGTTCCTGGCGGTGCTCCTCAGAGCCCGCCTGTTCAGTTTCGTCCCCATTCTTCCGAGGCCGTTTGGGGTCCGGCTTTACCGGCGATCCCCCGGTGCTATTTGCAGCTGCGCCCTCTCTCAGCGCCACTTCCAGGTTCTTCTTCGCCCCACTACCCTGGACCTTTCCTTCCTGTCCTGGATCCGCCAAGATCAGAGGCATGCCAGGCACAGGGCCCTTGGCCCCTGGAGGTTTCCCTGCTGGTGAGCCTCCTTGAGGTCGTTTGCGAGAATTCACGTCTGCCTTGCCACTCCCTCCTCGGCGACCCTCGCTCGCCGGTGTTTTCACACTCAAACCCGGGGTCTGGGGATGCCAGTCCTCGTAAGGTGCAATCATCCACGATCCATATTGCTTTGCTTGTTCCTCGTGTACTCCATCTCCACACTCCATCTGGTCATGTCTAAACAAGCCACACACCTCACAAACCCTAGGCAGCTTCTCATACATCACCTGGAAATGCAACCTCTCATTCCCTTCCGGGTGGAGGCCAACAAACCTCGTAAGAGGCTTATTCACATCCAGCTTCATCCTCAAACGCACGAAACTGGTACCGCTTGCCCCCATTGCATACAGATCCACGCTCTGTACTTCCCCGATACGGGCTGCCATATCTCTGACTATCCCCTCCTTCCTGAACAGCGGAGGAACTCCCCTGATCTGAACCCATGCATACATGCGGTCCAGGATCACCGTCTTTGGGTCAGCTATTCCTTCATATGGCTCCAACAGCACGCCTTGCTGCCTAAAAATCCATGGCCCTTCCAACATCGCCCTGTTCCAATCACCTAGGCACGACACCTGGAGGATAAACAAGTTGTCCTCCACAGGCCTGATTGTCCATGTACGCGCAAAGCCCCACGCGACATCCATCTTCTGGAAGAACGGCTGGTTACCAAAGTGCTTTGTGGTATGCACCTTCACCACCGCCATCCAGCGCGCTTCCTCTCGGAGGGAATTGAACTCCTCCTTCGGGAGCACCACATCGTCTAGTTCCTCGTCCTTGAGCACGAGTTTCTTCATCATCTCTTTCAGATCCACTACCTTCCTAGGGTTCGAAGAGCCCCCTTCTTTCGGGATCCTCGCCGCCATTGTCCCAGTTGAGACTCCTGCCCCGACCCGATCTCCCCGCCCCAGACCCTCCTCCTCGCGCCGCCAAGGCCGGGTAGACGGGCCATCCGTCCCCTGAATCAGCCCGAGCGAGCAGCAGAGGTGAGAGGGAGCGGAAGGATTCAATCGGCGGTGAAAACGTCCTTCCGCCGCGTGATCGCCGGCGAGAGTCAGAAACCCTAGAAAAACCTAGGTCCGTGTCCTATTTTTTTTAGTCTACTCAAGTTTTTCTTTGCCGGACATAATATTCTGCATCGAGCTTCAGTGGGCCGACAGCCCACCTGCGTCGGTGGCACCCTCCCGTTTTCCACGTGCGACTTGCTCGCCGCCGCCAAGGGAGAATGGAGAAGGAAACAGACAGGCGAGTGGCCAACGACTCCTCCTCGCCCCATCCCACCACCACCGTCCTCCTCCGACGACCTCTCTGACCGGATCCCGGGCCACCTCCGAACCCGACGCGACCATGGCCGCCGCAGCAGCGCACGCCCAGCTCCGCGGATCTCCGGCGGCGGCGAGCAGGAGGTGGCCGGCCCCCTCCCGCGCCGCCCTCGTCCGCCCCGTGCCGCTCCCCGCCTCTACCAGGCTCCTCCGCTCCGGTGGCCTTTTTCCGGTTAGCTTGGCCACCAAGGTGCGTCCTCGCCCTTCTCGCCGCTTGGATCTACAACCGCCGTGATGTACATGTGCTGCAGAGCGTGTCCTCCTGTGATCTGGGCTTGGGGGATCGCGTTCTCGCCGAGAAATGGTTTACCAAGTACTATTGCTAAGGGGGACGACCCCTGGCTAGATTTTAGTGATCTGGTTCGGTTGGGTGACAGGGGAAGTGGTAGGGCCAGAACGCATTAGTTCATTGCATTTAGTTCTAGAAAGGGATGTAGCTATGAACATCAAAGTATGTATGTATCCGAAGTGTGAACCAAGTGATGATCTTAAGGTACTGCATCTTGCTAGGCTCCTATATCGATTGTCTGGTTCCGCCTAGGCAAATATCAATTTTATTCAGGCCAAAGCTTAAAGAAAATGCCAGCTCTCACCTCCCTCCGTGCTAAGATAGTTAGGACATATTTTTTTATATCACACTGCCGTGTTTGTAGTTGTCTTTGGAGGAGTATAATTCTGACCAAAACAATCTTTAGTTGCGCCCCATGAATTTTATTCATGTATTTTCTGTTCTCGTAGCACTCTCCCTTTCTTGAGATGTCCCCCCATATTTGCGTACGACCTAACTTGATAATTATCGCTGTGGAGACCTATTCCTCTTTTGACAGTGTAGCTTGTGGTCTTGCAGCCGTTGACGGCGATGTGCATGAAGTCAAAATGTACTGGTACTCCCGTCGAACACGTCACTGCTCCTGAGCATACAGAAGATGAAATTCCGGAGCCAACCACCGCGGTGGCTGCTACTGAAGAGGTAGATACTGACCTGGGAGATGCTCCACAACAGAAGAGTGCGATAATACACGACTTCTGCCTCGGGATCCCTTTTGGTAATGATGGCAACTTCTACCTTTTATAGCAAAGTTCAGTGTGACTCGCAGCTTGGATGACAAGCTAGTCGTTATTTGAGTCTTGAAGTAACCTGATTATTTTGGCTTAGCCCTTGCATCCACTCAGTAAAATGTCTCCAAATTTCTTGTATTACACCTGACATGCCATGTTTTGTGAAAGCTGCTAAACACTCTGTTATGTTATCCGTATCTGATGCCTGATTTACCTGATCTGGGCACATTTAGATTTGCTTGCGTATTGATTACAGTTTCCCCAATCCAGGCGGGTTATTATTTTCCATGGGCCTTGTTGGATTTCTTTTCTGGAGGAGTCCTGTAAGTTTAACTTTCGGTGTTGCACCTGGGCTTGCTATATTGGCACTTGCTGTGCTTAGTCTCAAGGGCTGGAGGAGTGGAAAGTCCAGCTTGCCATTTATACTGGCACAAGGAGGTATTGTAGTTTTCCTTAACATCCTAATAATTCTGATAATAACGGCGCGCCTTTCCAATATTGATGCTTATAGAAATATTTCATCCTGGACCTGGTAGTCTGCTACTCCCTCTGATCCATACAAGTGTCGGAGATTTTGTACTAATCTAGTACAAAATTTATAGTAAGTCACCGACACTTATTTTGGATCGGAGGGAGTGCTATAAACCAAACTGAAGTGCCACATTGTGGAAAAAATGTATGCTAATTAACTTGCTCTGCTCATCATTTACAGCTGTTGCTGCTGCAGTAGCATGGAAGCACTGTCAGGCGTACACCGTAGTAAGTAACACTGCCAATTTTCTGTGAGAAAACTGCTGAATCTGAATCGCATCCTGATCAATCCACTCTCTTTGGACAGACGAAGAAACTGCTTCCTTGGGGCTTTTACGCCGCACTCAGGTAGTCCTCGATTGCCCCTTGTTAGTATCATGTTTCAGCTGCCCATTGCACTCTTCTGCCCCCCCTGACAACTTCTCTTGGCACCAGTGCTGCGATGATCTGCTTCTACTCGTATGTCTTGCTTGCTGGAGGGAATCCGCCGCCAAAGAAGAAGAAGGCAGCAGCTGCTCCTGCTCTATAAGTCGAGCCTTTAGTTGTGTTTCTATCTGAGGTTGTGCTCTAGTAAATGTACTGATGATATATGGTTTGTTCTGTTTCTTTTAATTATAGAAAACCCGGGAAATAACAGGTTCTGTTGTAGCATAGTTCATCTGGTCTTTCTGTTAATTGATGGAAGAGCTAGAGTAGGTTAAACTTGCCCTGGTTCTGCATGAACTTTTGTTCCTGAACATTGTTCTTATGCCTGAACAAAGTTTTGCTTTTATTCCACTGCATGTCCAGATATTGCCTTGTACTACCAAAACCACAAATGTAGTACTTACATGTAACGCATGTTCCTTATTTTCCTGTCCGCAAAAGCAACATAGGCATGCCAATACGTACAGCTTACGCGTGTCTTGGCGATAAAGCGTTAGGTTTCCAACTATCTGAAACTTCAGGCCTGTAAATTAGCCTCCGTTCACAGGTTCAGTTCCACAGCACCACAGACGGTCAGAGTTGCTTGCTACTCCCTCCGTCCCGTTTTAATCAACGCGGGAGGAGAAAAACAGTTCATTAATCTCATTTTACAGTCCAATCCTTAACAAAAAAACAGTAACCTCCATCTAGCACTGGAGTAGATCCGTAGAAATCTTGTACGTCCTTAATTTGGCCAAATGGCTGGCCTTGTTGGTCAAGCAAACGGAGCATCTCTTGCACCTGTAATATGCGATGGCTAATTATATATCTGACCTCAGTTAGTGTACTTCAGGAACCGTGGAAATGTCGACGTTCAATTCAATGCCATATGTAAGCCGTTCGTGCTGATTCGGACTTGCACTTAACTCAAGATATCAATTAGAGAACTATGAGATTCAAGCATAAGCACACATAGTCCACCGGTTGCTGAGGCAAATTCATCATATTCCAATTACTTGATGCTATCTCTATACAGTTACAAAGGAGTAAAAGAGAGAGAGAAAAAACGAGTGTAGATCTTTGTAGGAGCATTTGATAATATCAGAGTTCTAACTAAACATAACTCCGTCTCCTCCCGTGAAAGAAAAAGAGGCGGCGGCTAGGGTGGAAACCCCTAGCAGCTGCCGCTATCTGCCTCGTTCTCGTCGTCTACGACCGGGAATCAACGGGTCCCCGCCTCCTTTGCTAGCTGCTCCGCCGGCTGGAGGGGGTGGGGATCTTGGACCTGCGTTCGACGCTGTAGAAGTCAATCGACGTCGTTGTTACGGTGGCTATGACGGTGTTGTGCGGGACAATAATAAGGTATACCTGCCTCCTCATCCACCTCGTCGGCGGCGATCTCGCCGGTGGATCTCGTCTAGTCTACGTGTGCTTTAGGTTTGGTATTAGAAGATCAGATCAATTTAAGGATTCAATGGTGACAACTTCAGCTCTGGGGCGCTGGTCCTCAGGGCACGTGCATGAAGCCTTCCTAACTGTCATCAACAACGTCAGGCTGGCTACAGTAAAGGAGCGGCGATAGCAGCGGCTCACTCCGGCGGCGATAGTGGTCTATAGGTGGTCCAAGGACCTCGATGTAATTTTACTATGTTTGGGGTACTTTATATGTTTTATGAATTTATGTAATAGATGCGAATCTTTCTTGCAAAAAAATAATACATCAGAGTTCTCACTTGCTGACCTCATGGATGAGCTGATAAAAAGTTTTACTCCATTCGTCCAATAAAGAATGTCTCAACTTTATCAAAATTTAAATGTATCTATACGCTAAATTATGTCTAGATATATTTAAATTTAAATAAACGGATCCATTGTTGGATGGAGGGAGTACTTGTTTCTCATAAAATAGTCCGATTGGAGAGCCCAAAATGTGAAGAACAGGTGGTGATTGTTTATCGTCACCGGACGCAAATGCCACGTTTTCTCTACGCGTGGAGGCCGTCCATTGGGTAGAGACACGCCACCACCGTCCACCCTGGCACGACCACCACAAAGTACACCGGCCGCCGCCGCCGCCGCTGTGCAGACCTTCTCCTCTCCGACTCCGGCCGTCCACTCCTCTTGCATCTCCCGTCCACTCCACGTTGGAACACCCTTGATGCTACCGTCCATGGCGTCCCGTTTCATGTAGAGTCCCCTTCCTACCCAATCCAACCAATCAGGCCCCCCAAACCCACCGGAGGAAACAAGGCTTCCGCCGCCGCCCCCAGTGCCTATGCCTCCGAGGGAGTGAAAGGCGCGCAGACAACCCCCCGTCGCCAATTCGCCGGCGACTACCGCAGCAGCTCCCCGCCCAATCACTCCCGGAATCCTCCCACCGGTAAGCGACCACGAACTCAACCATTGTCTGATGCAAATCACCGCGAAATTCGACGAAAATCCCTCGCGGATTGGGCCTCTGACTCCCGCCTTCTGCTCCAGGTCGAGCGAACTCGCGGCGGCGGAGATGATCCGGCTACGGACCTACGCGGCGTTCAGCCTGCTGGCGACGACGACCGCCGTGTACCACGCCTTCAGCACGCGGGGCCAGTTCTACCCGGCGATGGCGCACCTCGCGGCCTCCAAGCCCTGCCTCGTGCTGCTCCTCAACGCGGGCCTCGTCGCCATGTGCGCCGCCTGGCAGCTGGTCCGCCGCGCCTTCCTCGGCCCGCTCCGGGAGGCCGAGGCCGAGCGGCTCAACGAGCAGGCGTGGCGGGAGGCCGTCGAGGTGCTCTTCGCCGTCACCATCTTCCGCCAGGAGTTCTCCCTCGCCTTCCTCGCCATGGTCGCCGCGCTGCTCCTCGTCAAGGCGCTGCACTGGCTCGCGCACAAGCGGGTCGAGTACATCGAGACCACGCCCTCGGTGCCGGTGCTGTCGCACGCCAGGATCGTCTCATTCATGGCCTTCCTTCTTGTTGTGGACTGCATCTTCCTGTGGAACTCGCTCGGCTCGCTCATTCAGAAGCGGGAGGCATCTGTTGCGATCTTCTTTTCCTTTGAGTAAGTTCTGAAAACATACTTCTAGTTCAACTTTCAACACTTAACACAAACTCAGGTAGGTAAGTTCATAATTCGAACAAACAGCAAAGCAAAACTTCACATCCAGTTTCAGTGAGGTTTTATTTCATTGATGCAGACTTTTATGATTTTGAGAAATTGAAGGATGCCAATCTGTTTGCAGTTGGTCATATCTGGGCACTTTATAACAATAATCTGGCCTGCCAAGATGTTATGCTACAATAAAACATTTAGATGCCCCTGGCTTCAGAGTTCATCTCACTTGGCATTCATGTTTAGCAGAATGAGTACAATGCTTAGCAACAGAAGCATTATCACTAAACATTTCCTCTTATCATTACAGGAGTCCATGTATATTTTTTTCTCTTATATTTACCGAATCAAGCTTATTATCCCTTTCATTTATATGTTATGGTTGTTTATATGCCAAGATCTGCGTCCATGAACTTGTTAAATTATCTTTGTAATAATTCTAAGCAATACTTGTAAGTGAATGCCACGCAGCTCATTTGCTCTGAGTTGTTTAAACTGCAGTAAAAACTCAGCTATAGAACGTCTTTGCCGAGTATTGCTCTTAAAGCATAGGACATGCCTTTTCAGATAATCTAACAACCATAATGAGTTATTGACTAATGTTGCATTTACCTCAGGTTAAACTTCTATTGTCTACTGTTCTCAATATTTGTAGATGATTCTTGTCAATATTTTATAGATGATTCTTGATGTATTATATTTCTACATATTGAGGTACATGGTAGCTCAAACATGTTTAAATCTTGTTTCAGGTATATGATACTAGCAACATCCACAATATCGACATTCGTAAAGTATGTATTCTATGTCAGCGACATGCTAATGGAAGGTCAATGGGAGAAAAAGGCAGTGTATACGTTTTATTTGGAGCTTATCAGTGACCTTGTGCACTTGTCTTTATATATGCTCTTCTTCATAGCAATCTTCCTGTAAGTTGTTCGAAGATGTTCATTCCCATTAGTATACTGTAGTTTGAACTTCTGTGGGTGATCCTCTATACTGAAATCAGGAACTACGGAGTCCCACTGCACTTGATCCGTGAGCTCTATGAGACCTTTCGCAACTTCAGAATCCGCATATCAGATTATGTACGCTATAGAAAGATAACTTCCAACATGAATGAGCGATTTCCAGATGCTACAACAGATGAACTCACTGCGTGAGTTATTTGATATTTTGATTCCATTGGCACTATTTCAGTTGATTCGGCAAAGAACTTCTCTATAATGTAGATTCTTTATATATTCAGGAGTGATGCCACATGTATTATTTGCCGTGAAGAGATGACCACAGCAAAGAAGTTGCTTTGCGGGCACTTGTTCCATGTACATTGTCTTAGGTCATGGCTAGAGCGCCAACATACTTGCCCCACATGTAGAGCTCCAATTGTCCCTCCGGACAATGGACGTGCAGCATCATCAGCACAGCAACATGGAGCTCAACCTGGTGAGCTTCTGGCCTTTTGAATTTCGCACTTAACCACTTTTATCAGTTAGTACTAGATGAAGGCAGTTCTATATGTCATTCCTGATTCAATACAAGGAAAACAGCTGCAGGCACTGGTACTTCAACTTCAGGAGGAGCACCAAGTGAGAACGTGAACATGCGCCAAGCAAAACTTGAGGCTGCTGCGTCAGCTGCTTCTGTGTATGGGAGATCATTTGCTTATCCTCCAGCAAGCACTTTGAATAGGTATATTTTTCTGGAGTAGCTTAAAAGGCAAAGCTTGTCATGATCCTGTTAGAGATCCATTAGTTATGATAATAAATGATTATTATTTTTGGTTAATTTGAAACTTCCTTAGTTTATAGACATGTCATTTGCAAGCTGGCGACATTGCTAACTTGGAACATATCCCCAAAATTTGCCAGTTTGGTTATGAATTGTTCAGATTTACCTAATCTATGTTGTTGCTGGTTTAATATTCTGCATGAAAATGGCCAAATATGTTGTTTTTCCTTGATAAATGCTCTTGGTCTTTGGAATAATTTTCTTTTTGCCACTAAGCCTTTTGGTCTGGAATAATGTGTGGGTTGTGACATATTTATTTTGTTTCTGCACCGGTTGTCTGATTGATCTGTTGACCCAAACAGTGCAACATGGCAACAATGGGATGAACACTCAGCCTTGTGCTTTTTTTGAACTTGGAACACATATTAACGGTTATGGTATTCAAGATTAAGTTAACATGCTTTATTCAGTTTTGGGCTTTGGTTTTTTTACTAGTTATTATGTGGCATACATAGAATCTGCTAGGACTAGGTGGTTACCATTTTTCTAACTTTTTTTTTTTGATGAAGAACTGTGGGGCAAAACCCCCACAGCATTTTATTAAACCCTCAACTTTACATCAGAAATATGTACAGGAAGAAAGAAAAAGACTATACAAAAATTACAACAGGGTGTCTATCCAGGACTTGAAAGAGTCAGAATGCTTGTCTTTAATCCTGTGAGCATGCAGTGTAACTTCATGCTTGAATTTACTTGTCCATGCCCTGAAAGAAGGTCTCACATGATTGAAAATAAAATCATTTCTCACTTTCCAAATATGCCAGCAGGCCAGAATCACTATCTCAGTGAAGAAAGGTTTGGCAAATGCTGCTCTAGCCCTAATAAACATGAGTTCCACATTATCTGCTTGCTCCCAGTCAATCTGTAAATAAGTCCAAATTCTTCTGCTAAAGTTGCATTCAAAGAAAAGGTGAATCCAGTCCTCAGTGACATGACATGGACATAGCACACAACTGTGATCATTGGTAACATTCCAATGTTTTCTTCTCAACATATCCTTTGTATTCAGTCTATCACTCACCAGAAGCCAGGCAAAAACTTTGATTCTCAAAAGCACTTTGCATTTCCAAATCCATGTGTAAAAGCACTTTGCATTTCCAAATCCATTTTTCTAACTTAGCTACCTGAGTTTGTGTTAGTCACTGTGTTTCAGCTACCTGAGATTGGGTTAGTCACAGTGTTTACCAGTTTTTATTATTTGACTGATAGAGTATGAAACAACGGCATTTACTTTGTACGGTGCATGCTAACACTGATAACACAAATTACTTTTCATTCAATCCTCAGACATTCAGGACCTATGCATGCTGCACCAAGTACTTCACAGTCAGGAGAAGCAAGTAGTTCCACTGGCCATCCTTTAGAACCTCAGCCTTTTTATTCACATGGTCCAGTTGGTTCTACAGCAAGCAGCAGGGACCCTGAAAATGCTCTACAAAAGGCATATGAAAAAGCTATCAGGAGCCAGATAGAGGTAATATATGAGCATCATTTCTTATAGCAATCTTCTGTAACTTGGTATTTGTATAGCCAGTGCTGCATATGAAAATGCTGCAAGGAGCCAGCTAGATTATTTTCTGAATAACACGTATGAGAATGCCCTTCTCCATTTTCTGTTAGAATCCCAGTACAAAGCAACTGTGAATTTGGGATGATTCTTAATTTATTTGATATTCAAACCAAAGTGGCTTTGCTTAATTGCATATAGTAAAAGATTTGCACTAGATATATCCCAACGTTTCTGTTATCTATGGCTTATTACCCATATTTATGTTAGTCAATAGCAGCTGCAACTGTCTGACTTATAATAGTGTGAGATCGATAGGACATCAGCCCATTTATTTTGTTATTCTAGTTATTCAGTTCCATTATTAGATTGAGATATCCTTGATTTTTGTAGAGAATAATGTGCAACATTCCAGTATATCTTATACTTTGTTCACTAATGTAAGACATTTTAGATATTTCAAAGTGAACTAGATACAGACCAATATTTGTGAATCTACACACTAAAACGTGTCTAGATACATGCATTCAAGAAAAAAAGCTGAAAGGTCTTACATTAGTGAACGGAGGGAGTAACATTCTTGATGGGAAACTATAGATCTATAATAATTATGAAACAGCTTTAGAAAGTAAAACATAGTTCATCACCTTCAAAGGATAGTCTTCTTCATTGCTTCATGATTATAATCTGCCACAGTTCTCAAGATATAAATGTTTGTCTAGTGGCAAGAACTAACAAATGCAGTGAAGTAACTAGATCTTGCTCTGTGTAAATGGCGTTGTGTGATATTTATTTCACGTTGATGCTAGCCACATGTCACTTTATCTCCAGGTGTTGCAAATCCAATTGCAAATGGTGCAGCAAAGGGCTACCACATCGGCGGCAACTAACAATTCGAGTGTTGAACATGCCTGAAATAGGTGAAGCGCTAAGTAGGCAAAGAGGGTTCTTGGATATGCAGATAATGTAGATGGAGATTGTGATAGACAAAGGATGTAGATGGAGGTTGTGCAATACCTGATGTGGAACTCTGACGAGATGTCTTGTTTATTTTGGTAGGCTCTGTCTAGTTATTTGTATATTAGCAGCCTCGGTGTCGACATCAATGTCTGTTTGTTCTATCTGGTAATTTATCTTGTTGATGAATCAAGATTATACATATGTTTGCGAGGGATAAAGATGTGATCCTCGACGTGCCATCAGAAGTTTAGACTACTCTGTTTGCCTTCGTTATGCTACTGGAACAGGGAAATTTTGGCTGCTGGGATTGAAAATGGCATTTGGATTGGTCGAGCTCATATGATTATATATGCTAGTGAAATCCTGAAACTATTGTATTGATTGATGAAGAAAATATTTTTTCATCACATGGTGTTACAGCCTAGAATCAGTACCCCTGCTGGGCCTTTTTGAACAGAATCTCACTAGCTGCATTGCGAAGCTGTTTCAGTCTAAATTCGTGTTCTTTACCGCTGAGGTTGATAGGCTAGTAGCTCCGTGTCTCCTGTTCCCTCGAGCCAACTAACTAGTTTGGAAGTTTTCTGTAGTCATGACATATTTGGCAGTAGCAGCAAAGCGTGTTTCAATCATTTGCAGGTCATCTAGCTACGTAGAATTATTTCAACACCGAGCTGCATTACCAACAAGTATAGCTCTGTCGGCAGGGTGTTTCTACATTGTTAAATCTGGAGCGAGGACCCAGCTCAACCAGTAGAACATGTTTATTCCGCGACGTCTCCCACCCCTACTGCACTCAACTTGTGTATTCCGTTCCTACTTAATTTGCTCTCCCGAGAGATAGAAAAAGGAGTATGCCACACAAACCTAAGAATGGATTTGTATGCTCATATATGTAAGGGGTCAAGGGATCGGTAAGTCTAGGTTGGTTAGGGCCCTTGCCCCTTAGTTGTTGAATAATTATGTCACTCAGCGTGGACAAATAATGAATCTTGTAATAGTACGGAACATTTCACCACTAAAGATCTCAGCTATTCATGAATCATAATTCCAGCACATGTGCACTCAATGTGCAATGGAAGAAGATTACATGTGGTAGACACACCTCTTTGAGTCCATGACACATGCCGAAAATCAGGTAAATGCATGGGTAGGTGCGTCAGATGACCCGTGTCCATGTGAAACTGCAGATGTTTGCCTCCCAATGAGGTTTGATAATCTGAACTACTTATTAGAAGTAGATTGTAGACAAACGGAGACAATCGGATTCAACTGTTGTTTATTTCATTGATGAGCATCGCTTATATCCATGGAGAACGGGCGTGAGTGAAAGAGATGTCAGTTCGAGGGGGTGCAAGGTATGACGGTTGCCATATTGCAAACCGACACAGAGAATACATGGGAGGATTATTCCTTTAATCAATCTAGTATTAATTAAATCATAACACTCTCCCTAATCCTTCCATGTCCTCGTGATTGATCATCTTTAGAATCATATTTGGAATTATCTCCTCTAAAACCCTGTGGGGTAAATGTGAGGAGTATGGTAGGATATGTCGTTAAAACTCCTTCAAATCCAGTGTGAAAAAGGAGAAAATGATACTTTGAACATGAGTAATTTAGGAAGATACTTCCCCTGATTCTTGCAAAATTTTGAAGCTGTCACATACCAATTCTACGAAAATACTTCTGGAATGTTGAATCTGGTAGAGACTTCGTGAACAGATAAGCGAGATTATCGCATGATTTGACTTGCAAGATGTTTATTCCCGACTAGAGTTCATAGAGATAAAACAATTTAGAGTCAATATGCTCAGTGATATTGCTTTTGATATATCATGTTTGCATCCATGCAACACAAGCAACATTACTGTGTAGATAATGGTTGATGATTCAAAAAAACCAATACCACGTTTGCGAGGTAGAGGGCCAGGAATCAGTACCCCTGCTGGGCCTTTTTGAACAGGAATCTCACTAGCTGCATTGCAAAGCGGTTTCCGTCTAAATTCGTGTTCTTTAGACCTATCTCCAGCCGTCTGAGGCCTCCGGGCGGAAATCTGAACATAAAATACGTCGAATTGGATAAAAAAAAGGGTGTGGGGGCAATATTTTTCCAGTCGCACCCCGTCATTCGCCTATCAGCGGGGATTAGTTTTAAAAAATAGTCTTCCCGCTACACAAAAGCATTGCTAATAGTTCGGCGATCGGATCAGCCATATTCCAGCGATCGAAACAGAAACTAGAGGACAACAGGCTCATCGGTGGTTCCTTCATGCGCCTTCTTTGCCGCGGAATCGGGCGGCGATGCATCGTCGGCCGCCGGTGTCGCAGCGGCGGGAGTGGACGTCGAAGGGGAGGATGAAGCAGTCGACGGAGGCCGGAGAATGTCTTGGCGATGGGCGTCGTACCAAGCCCTCGTCTCCTCGTCCATCTTGCCGTCGTTGCCGCCGATCAGGAACGTCAGGTCGGTGTTCCTCTTCTTCGCCGTGGAGGTTGCCTTGAGCAAGGCGATCCGGACGTCCTGGTTGGCGAGCATCTCCTTCCACCGCACATCGTACTTGTCGTACCTCCCGGCGGCGTGCGCCCTCGCGTCGGCCCAACACTTGTCGAAGGACGCCAGCAACCTTTCGGCTAGATGGCCCGCCTTCTTCAGTTCTTTTAGCTTCTTCTCGCCGAGCTCGGGGCGGCCCACCAACGCTGCAGGGGCTGGAGCGTCGGGGTTGTACTGCTCGTCCTTGTTATTCGTGAGGTTCCAGCGTATGTCCGCCCACTTCTTGCAATTCTCGATGCGGGCGAACACGTTGAGGAACTTGAACATCTGGCCGTCGGTGTCGTTGATGTACATGTCGAACACCCGCCACATCTGCAAATACAGGCCGGCGAATCAAAATCAAACCTCGGCGATCCAGGGTCCACGGACTAGACACGGCAACTGAGAATACCTTGGCCTCGAAGTCGGCGCCAAATAAACTGGGCGAGCTTCGATCTCCTCCTGTATGCCATGCCACTTGCTGCACGCTGCCTACATGATCCCCCAATGGGTGTCCATGGCCTTGTCGCTGTGTATCATCTAAATCTTGTTGAAGTAGGGATCGACGATTTTGCGCTCGTCGAACGCCAACTTCACCCGCTGCCAATACGTCTCATAGTTTTGATTGGCGCCGGTGATGCCGTTCATGGAAACGGTATTCCAAGCTTCGGCGAGGCACTGCTCTTCTTTACCCGTCCATTTGATCCGCGGCTCGGTCGACGGCGAGTTCTTCTTCCTTTTCTTCCTCCTCTTCGACATCGCCGTGGGCTCAGGCGTGTCGTCCTCCTCGTCGAGGTTGGCCTGCTCTACTTCTTCGTCGACGTCTTGGGTGCCGTCTCCAAACCCGTCGTTCCGATCGTCGATGGCACCCCGCGAGGCGACGGTTTTCGTCGCCCTTGTCTCCTCTTGTGTGAAGAAACCCGGGCTCGACGCGGCGGCCATGGACCCCGACGTGATCATCTCGTGCATCACTCTGTCATTCGGCGGCGGCATCCCGGGGTTGGAGAAGGAGAGCGGCCCACGGCGCAGGGCAGGCGAGATGCCCTCGTACTCCGGCGGCGACAGCGTAAACCTCGACATGCTGGCGATGTAGGTGTCCTAGAACATGGCCGGTGACGCTGGCGAGAAGGTGGAAGGAGAGCCGATCCTACCTTCGGTCAGCCATGGACCGGGGAATCGGCCGACGCGCGGCTGGCCCATGTTCATGGACATGGAGACATCCTCGCCTGTTCGTCCGCCGCCGCCGTCCTCTTCACCACGAGGTTCTTCTCCCTCTCCGCCCAACCGCGAGTTTTGGTCCGCCACCGCTCCACATCCGCAGCCCACCTTGCGTTTGTCCAGCCCAGCGGCCTCTCTTTCGGCGCTCGCGGCTTCCTCGCCTTTGGCACGCCGTCATCGCCGATCTTCTTCGGCGGCATGGTGGTGGAATGGAAGAGGAGGAGCTGCAACTGTGGGGGAATGGCAGTAGCTCCTCCGAATTTCGGCGGGGAAAATGTGTATATACGGCGCATTTTGGAGGAAAAACAAAATAAATGACAACGTGGGCCCGCTCGACGTTTCGCTCGTTTTTGTTTCGTTCGGAGTCCCCGACTGCGCCTCGGGAAGCCGGATGGATGAAAGCCCAAATCCGAGCGAAAACGACGATCCAGGGACGCGACTGGACTGAATAACCTGAATGAAAAAAAAAAAGACTGCCGAGGGCTTCGTCGGGAAGACGGCTGAAGATGCTCTTACATTGAGGTTGATAGACTAGTAGCTCCGTGTCTCCTGTTCCCTCGGAGCAACTACTTTGGAAGTTTTCTGTAGTCATGACATATTTGGCAGTAGCAGCAAAGCGTGTTTCAACCATTTGCTGGTCATCGAGCTACGTAGAATGCTTCAAGATAGAACTGCATTACCAAACAAGTATAGCTCTGTCTGCAGGGGTGTTTCTACATCGTTGAATCTGGAGCGAGGACCCAACTCGGTAGAAGCGTTTTTTTGAGTTATGGGGTGGCTTATCCCGGCCCAATTCAAATCCCCTGGAAACCACGACCAACCCGTTCGGTAGGCCGGTTTCGGTTGGTTTCAGCCCGTTTGACCCGTCGAATACACACCTGGTTAAGCCAGGTTGTCAGGGATCAGAAACGCTCGCCCCATCTAGCTTTTAGGAAAGGGATTGGCGTGGGATAGAATCGGAGGGGATTGGGTGGCTGGAGTGTTTCCACCAAAAACACGGTGGGTAACACTCAACAATACTCGTTGATCCCCTCCCGTCGAACAAGGCCTCAGGTAGTAGAACATGTTTATTCCGCGACGTCTCCCATTCCCACTGCACTCAACCTAGGATTGTGAATATCTCATCTCCGTTATCGTGTATTCCGATGCTACTTAATTTGCTCTCCCGAGAGATAGAAAAAGGAGTATGTCACACAAAACTATGAATGGATTTGTATGCTCATATGCAAGGGGTCAAGGGATCGGTAGGTCTGGTTGGTTAGGGCCCTTGCCCCTTAGTTGTTGGATAATTATGTCACTCGAGCCTGGACAAATAATGAATCTTGTACTAGTACGTAACATTTCATCACTAAAGATCTCAGCTATTCATGAATCGTGATTCCAGCACATGTGCACTCAATGTGCAATGGAACAGGACTAGATGGACCTAGCGCGTTCTGCTGCGCCACCCTCCAATGCCTGCGTTTAGATTTTGTGTCGCGACTCTTCTTAGGCTTGTACAGTTGTAGCTGAAGATGCCCGCCCTCCTCCAATCTAGAGCATCAGATGTGGCTCCATAAACATATCTTTGATGCTAAATAAACAGGGCATGATACTGGGCATTGTCTGCAGCTCTAAGCGTTTCTGTACTCCTGGGCGCGGGCTATCCTCTTCGGGAGAGGCAGGCATCAGATGGTCTTAGGACAGCTGCCAACCTAAGACTAAAGCACTGCGCTGCAAATCCATCGGATCCCTCGACTTCCGCTCAAAAGCTAGGGAGCTTAGAACTCTTCTGAGATTGCAGATTGTTTGATAGCATGTCAAACCTGACAGTTTGAAAAACACTTAATTAATACGTGTGGACAGCACATAGAAATCAATGTGTTCCACAAAATGATTGTTGTAAGAAACAATAACAATAGATCTAGCATCAGGGTACCATCCATACATTCTGGGATGCATGATTTGGTATTTTGACAATTTGATCACAACACATTTGACATTAGCGATTGCAACTGCATCTTTTGTTCGAATACCTATCAGGTCTCACCAGTAATCAATGTTGGTATATCTTATGTTAGTTTTTTTCACTTAAAAGCATTACATCGCCTCTCACATTCAGAATAATATTTAAGCTAAAAAACCACATATGAATTCCATCATTCACAAACAATGTAAGAACTGCAGTCCAGTTCCAGCTATTTTATCAGAGTAATCCTCCAGTGAGTTATGTGTTACCCAAATAAGGAAAACATCTAACCTCGACTATATCAGTACACAAGCTGCTTACTTTTTGTAGTGCTAAGGAACTGTGGATTATAAGCAACAAATAATTGTCTCCTGAACCATGTACCTTTAAAACATACACTGAGTTTCAGTTCTATGCACGCCTTCAAAATGGAAATATGATGCAAGAGGGAATGTGTTGAAACTAATCTAGGTTACCAAATATTATTTAGTTACTTCAGATATATGGGTATCCATCCAATACCCCTTACCTCTCTGATCTTACAGATTCTCAAACTCTTCTTCCAAGTTGTTAGCTAAACCTGGACCTTCATCAAAACAAAAGAATGACCAGTCCTATGTACTTTGTATCCTTTCCATGAGTATATCATGGGTACTTATGGTACTGTTGCTTAAAACAGCCTGTAAACTTATATGAATGGCCTATGCTTAATAAATTGCAGAGGTCGACATCACAAGTACATATACTGATGTTGCTTGAGTAGGGTGTTTTGTGTTCATTAAGAAAAACAAACTAGCACATGGTCGACTGCAGGCAAGATTCGAAATTAGTTGACATATACATTCTAAACTTCATCTACAGTTTTATTTCAGATATAACTCCACTAAGTAGTTAAAGGAAGAGAAATTGATACATTGGAAGGGGACAATGACGACCAGCAAAACATTAAGCAGGTCCTTGATCCTGCCTTAGACCGTTACTTAACCTTCCGCAAGTAGTATCTCGAAATGTTTTTGCATCTGAAAAGGTTGCCTCTGCCATGAAGCTATTTCTATTACAGTATCAGTGTCTGGTGCCCTGATAGCAGTTTTTATTTCAGCCGATATTAACAAGGCGGTATTTACCATTAGCGTTGTTACACACTATATTGTGGGATGAGCTACAACATATTATACCTTGTGGTGCCACTAGAATAATGTCTATGGATCTCATTGTGTAAGTCTTTCAGTAACTAATATAAGAGCTCATCTCCCTAGAAATGATTACTGCTTGAACCAACTTGAGTGCTTTTCTTTAGCACATCAAGATGAAGTGGGTATGCAATCAATCTAACGACTTCAGTCCCCAAAAGGAAAAAAAAATGACTACAACATCATCTGCTTCCTGAGTTCATTATGATGAGCATGATCTAATTCTGCATGTCTTGCATCGTTCAAGAAAATGCCAACAACAAATGAAGAAAATGGCAGCAGTAAATACAAAGCCATACCATGGCTGTAGAACACTGCCTCAGTCTGTGAAGCAAACTACAAAGAAACTGAGGTGTGTTCCCAAATTAATGATTAAATACAATGCACCAAATGTCATAAATTAATTATCAGGTGGGTCCACTCCTCTATACACATAGATAATAAAAAGAAACCAAAGAAATTCTAGATAATGAAGTCATACTGCTGCTAATAGCAATTATGGTATAAGTTTACAATTCATCTCAGCAAATCAACTAACAGGGTACTCACATCACAGATGCACTTGTACAACAAACATTACTTCGTTAGTCGCATGGAAAAGTATATTATCTAGGATTTTTTTGCAACTGGCACAGCTAACGAAAATACAACAAACAGAGACCCTAATATCTAGGATTTTTTTGCAACTGGCACAGCTAACGAAAATACTCCACTCTCCAACATTCCCCTGTCTCCAAACATCCAAAATGAATTAACCCTACAAATTTCCTTTCACCAATGGATGATGGTTAGGGGCAGTGCACGCATTGAGCAGGGACAAAGAAAAATACGGGCAAAAACGCCTACGGTTTCCTGTGAGAGCGAAATCTTGATCTACTTTTTGTAGGGTTCAGCCCGGAGCAAGAAAGGTCAAAATCGAGCTGTGAGTGTGCGGATGGGGTGTGCCATGAACCTTGTTGAAGGTGCTGGCCGAGGAAGGCAACCCTTGAGGCGGTGGACGTCCCGTCCAGCACTGATGCTGCGCTTCCTCATCGGCTGCGCAGGGCGAGGGCTGGCGGCCTCGTGCAGATTCCGCGTCTCGCCTTCGGCAGCCATTTCGAAAAAAAATGGTCATGGATTGTTCCAACATGCATACTTGTCTCATGTTAAAATTATTAATTGTCTTTATTTAGCAGATATTATTACAAGTATTAAATTGAGATTAATTGTCTCTATTAATTGTCTCATGACAAATTGGAGGCCAAATTGGAAGCAGGGGAGGCCGAATTGGAGTGGATAGGAGCGGCTCGCCCGGGATTCCATGGGTTCCCTGCGGCGGACGGGGGAGAAAGGCGGCATCGGTGGTCGATTAAGTGGGCCGCACTAATTCTCCATCGAGCCCGCGTTAGGAGCGCGAGCCACAGGCGAGCCCCTGTACCCCACCGCCAAGGAGGTGGAGGTGGGGCGACGGATGCGGCGACGGCCGACAAGGTAGGGGAGGCCGGGGCAGAGGCTGGTGAGGTAGGGGAGGACGGACGGCGACGCGTCCGTGTTCGCACGATCCTGGCCACGCCATGGACGCAGGTGGATTTCTTTGGGAGGGACGGCGGCTCTCGCGGGCGGTGCCGCAGGACCAACGGCAAGATATGGTGGTGCTCCAGGGGGGTTGAGCTTCAGTGACTGTCAGCTGCCGCATTAGTCGGCTACTTGTCAAGCGCAGTAGGCAATGTGGAACCCTTCATTATATGTGCCCCACATTGCCTTACTTCTAAGTGACACAAAGTCAGTGACTTTGTGGGCTGGCAAAGTCACTGAAGCTCAATCCGCTCCAGGGACGCCGTTGCCGACCAGTAGTATTGCGGCCAGAAAAAGTATGGAGACGCGATGGGGTTGGGAGAGAAATGGTTGATAAGCGTCTGATACAGCTCACAGGTGAGACCACTGATTGGGTTTTCATCTCACGGACAACAAACGTCCGTTAGACACGTGGCAGTTAGTTACCGCGTGCTCACGTATACACCTGATCACCGGGTTTCATTTGACTCGTGTAAATACATCATTCCTTCCTTGAGTCATGTTTCTAAAATTGAAGACATCATCAAGTACAATTTTTTACTTTGGCTTCACATAGAAATCCTACTCAGGCATGAGCAGACCCGCCAAGCTTGTTTACCATGAATGTTTCATACGTCTTAGTTCTTACAGCCAAATGCCTTTGATGTTCGTCAATAAAATACAATGTCTCTTGTTTGCAAGCTAATTCATATAGGCTTTCACATTGATAACTAAGACAAATCCAATATTTCAACGCCTAAACAAACATCTACAGATAAAAAAAAATATATTCTACACCTACAAAAGCTCCGCTAAAATTTTATTCATCATGTTTGCCAAACTTCTTTTGATTTTGCCCATAGGAAAACATAGAGCCCAACAATAACCGTTGTTGTTCCAAGGATGCTGCGGATAAAAAAGAAACAGTTTAATCAAGTTCTTATTCAGTAAAATGCATTATAAGGATAATGAGACTACACATTGCAAAGTACTTACTACACTAAAATATAAAGATATCTTGAAAAATGGGTAGCATTTGATGAGAAGCAAGATACCTTCCTATTGTAATATGATCCCCAATAAAGACAGAGGACAGGACAACAGTGAATACCACTGATAATGGACTGAACATTGGTGGATATGCTGGGCCTCGCTTAGAGCATGTCTAACAGGCCCCGTATATTTTCGCCCCTTAAAACGCGAGTAGAGGGCCATGTATTCACTTTTCGCCGGCCGAAAATTCGTCCAAGCTAGCAGACCCCGTATAACTAAACTGTAAAAGGGAATATTCCCAAATATGCCAAAAAAAAATTCATCTTCTTCATCCTCTCCTTCTTCCTCCTCCGGCCACGGCCACGGCCCCGCCCGGCCCGCCCCGCCCCGTCCCGGCCGGCCCCCGCCGCGCGCGCGCCGCCGGACCACGGCCGCCCGCCGCCGCCCGCCAAGGCCCCGCCCGCGCGCTCGCCCCGCGCCGCGCGCCCGCCGCCGCCGGAGCTCGCCCGCGCCCCCGCGGCCCACGGCCGCCCGCCCCCGCCCGCCGCCGCCCGCCAAGGCCGCGCCCGCGCGCTCGCCCTGCGCCGCGCGCCCGCACCCGCCCCGCGCCCTGCCTACCTCGTGCCGCCGCCGCCCGCCACGGCCGCGCGCGAGCCACGGCCGGCCACGCCCGCTCCCGCCCCGGCCGCCGCCGGCCCCGGCCGCGTGCCCCCACGCCGGCCGCGCCCGCTCCGGCTGCCCGCACGCCGGCCGCGCCCGCTCCCGCTCCGGATGCCCGCCATGGCCGCGCCGGCTCCAATGGACGAAGCGAGTTGCTAGCTGAAATTTCAGCCCGCCAAAGGTGAGGGTTGGCCCCGTATTCCCCTCCCGCCCCGCACAAGTAAGGGGCGACGACCCGCCCCGTACTCGAAAACAGCAAAAATCGAAGCGGGGGCCGATTTTACGGGGTCTGCTAGACGACCGGGTAGAGCTCTACCCCGTATATCGGCGGTTATTATACGGGTTTGGCCCTTTTAAGGGGTCTGTTAGACCTGCTCTTAGCCACAACCCACGAGTTGAGGCTATATCTTGCTGCCGTTGCAAGAGCTCCCTAGATCAACAATAATTCAAACTTGGTGATAGGGAAAAAAGGTTGTGGTGAATTTTCAGGTTTATTGCTTCAAAAACTTCTCACAATATAGTTTATTTTTAGGAATATTTGCGGCATCAGATGACTCACCGAGTACAAAATGGTCACAAGGTTCAGATCCCATCCTAGCTTCCAAGCACTTTTGTCTGTTCTTAATATTATACCAACAAGTGCTGTCTGAAATCCTCCAACTAAGCATGTCAACATGGATGACCAGTATTTGTGCGGATACACCTTGAGAACCTTTGACTGCAACAAGATATTAGAAATGTTACTCTCGCTGTGAGTACAGGATGGGCATAGAAAGAAGGACTGTGTATTTAGGGTTACCTGAATTATGTACCAGCAAGCGAACGCGAAGCTGCTGGCAACCAAGATGATTGTCCCTCTTAGCTGATTGCTTGCCACCTCCAATTGTTTGTCCTTATGGTACTCAAATATTGGACTCCAGAGATGAAGCGTCTTGCCCTTGTAAAGGCTGATAAGCATGGTGCCTCCAACAGAGAGGAAAACACCTACTATCTTAAGCGACCCTGCTGCGCTGCAAATTTGCAAGGTCTCCATTCTGACATGTTCAAACATATTTATGTTTCAGCAAAATAGAACTGGTTTCAAGTTTGTACACTGGAATGCTATGTGGCTTGAAGTTGTCACTTCAAAAAATGAGTCTGAGCATGTCATGAACGTGAAATTTTAGATAAATTATGCACCTGAGAACTAAGGAGATCACAAACGTGACCAGAGGAATTATATTTAGAAAGATGACGGCATAAGATGCCGTGGTATCCCGGAGGCCATAGTAGTATAGACTCAAAGGGACAGAGTACCTGCGTAACATGACGTGACACCACGTGAGAAAAAGCATGATATAATAAGTTCATTTTTTTTAGCAATTACGAGTAGATATCGTGTTTGCCCAAAAAATTTAACAAAAATGTAGAGACAGTCGAGCATCGTGATAAGCCAACCACATTCCAGATATCGTTAAAAGTCAAACTTTTTAAAGTATGTTTGACCAAATATGTAAAACAAATGTCACCATCCACAACATAAATCGAAACTATTAAAATAATGATAAAATATATTCCTACATTATCTGCAAAGTGTTGAGGCATGTTTCTGTACAATTCCAGTACAACCTACTCCCCGCCTAAACTCAAACGCCTTTGGTATTATAGTTGTTCATGCTTGATGAGCAATCCAAACCAACAAAAAATAGTTGTTCATGTTTTCTCTTTTTCTGACTAAACCCAGAACACATGGTACTGTAATTTTTTTTGAAATTGTCACCGGGGGGGAGAGAGTCCCCATCTGAATTTCATTGAAAAAAGGACGTTTTAGTCCTGAGAATTACAAGCTGGTCATCTCATTTAGTCCATAGATATATTTTCCACCAAAAGGATATAATACATGCTAGGTATTAGCTTAACCATACTTTGGTGTTTCTCGAAATTTAAGTTGGTTTTGCTTTTCTGAAAGTTGAACCCGCACTGTTAAAGCTGCAGTCATTTTTCTAAAGACCAGTTGCCTTTTTTTGTAATAAAACCATTGTATATACATACAGTAGACCCTATTATAATCACTACAACATTGCACTATGAATAGCTGGTGAATAATCTAACGAAAATTTAAGCAGGAGATCGACCTGTCCAAACAACATTCTGAACTTGCTCAAAACATGGAGACGCACAATTTCAACAGAAAAGGAAACAGAAAAACCACCATTGTAACAGGAAGTGAAAACATCAAATGATTACGGACGCGTGAACATATACCCGATAAACGCGTTGAAGAATATAAAACCGAACGCTCTCCAGCTCATGTCCCTCCACTTTCCCCTGCAACGAAATGGAATAAACCCATCGTCTTTTCTTGATCCAATGATGCATGAATGGTAGGCGTGAATACCTCTCGTAGACGAGCGCAAAGGGGAGGATGAAGACGGCGCCGAAGAAGCTGCGGTAGGCGAGAAGGCTGAAGATGAACATGCCGCCGCCAATGGACACCTTGGACAGCAGGATCATCCCCGTGTTGAAGAGCTGCACCAGCACCATGGA
Organism: Lolium rigidum; assembly: GCF_022539505.1. Lineage (NCBI taxonomy): Eukaryota > Viridiplantae > Streptophyta > Magnoliopsida > Poales > Poaceae > Lolium > Lolium rigidum. Next base: position 78,781,019 of record NC_061508.1, on the reverse strand, counting down.
CAAGGGCGTCTTCCACCCCGCCGAGGCCGTCGTCGGGCCAACATTGATGTCCATCCCGATCCAAGGTCCAAGTCGATCGTGTGCAAAGGGTGAGCCTAGCTTACTAGGAGAATGCTACAGGTAACTGACTGAGAAAGTGATCCATATATATATGCCCAATTTTGGGGGTAACGAGTTTGGTGCCTATGTTGTCAGGGGCAACTAGGGCATGCATACATCATGTTGCACATGAGGGGGAAAAATAAAGAATGGTTCTTTGGGAAGGAAAATGAAGGAGTCGGTGCGTGCAAACACGGCTTGGAAGTCCAAACCGTGTCCCCGTGTGCTTCACGTTCTCTATGTTGCTGGATTATTAGAAAATTCGGTGTTAGTTAAGCCACGATGTTGAGCTGAGAAAACCACATCTCTTAATCTACAACCTGCCGTAATCCTTTGACACAGAAATAGCTTTTCTTGGAAAACCATGTATTGGAATGTGGCTTGCATAGAACCTGCTGGCACTTGTTAGTGGTTGACCATGGCCGTCCCGGTTTTGCCCCAATTTGGCGACACGGAGACAAGCTCCATGGCCGACCTGGCCACCATGGAGATGAGCTCTAGGGCCGACGCGACGGAGACAAGAAGAGGCGGCAGAAGTTGACCGGATTCCGGCGAGTCCCACGGTGGAACGGCAACAGGCGGCCTGAAACTTCCCTCCCGCGAAGCACTGACCGGTTTACAGGGCACTGGTGAAATTCCCTCTCAAACTGTGAATACAAAGTTCTAGAGCGTGAATACACACTGCCCTTATAAAAAATTTACAGGTCAGTCGAGTTTTACGGTATCAATTTTTTTACCAAAACTGTAAAAGTTGGTTATTATTGTTGAAAGTAGTATCGAGAAGCAAACCAGAGAGACAACAAATGATTCAACTGATACTTTCCATTGATGATTCTAAGTATATATACACTGGGAAGGGACACGAGTAAGAGTCGCGTCTGTTCGAGGGGGTGCGAGTAGGGTCACGACTGTTGGCGAAGCAACCGTCATAGATAATTACAAGAGGAAGGATTATCCCTTTAATTAACCTATTAATTAATTCCTAACACTCCCCCTAATCCTTCCTTGACCTTGCAATCGATCATCTCTGAAATCATCTTTGGAATCATCTCCTCCAAAAACCCTGTGGGAAAAATATGAGGAGAGTAGGGTGTATGATATGTTGTTAAAACTCCTTTAAACCCAGTGGGAAAATAAGGAGAAAATGGTGCAACATATAATGGTTAGATATGCTGTTAAAACTCCTTCAAACCCTGTAGGAAAATAAGGAGAAAATAACACAACATATTATGGTCATTGCCTCTCTTAACTCAATATGAAGTAGATTCATAGAATACAGAGGATAATGAATATGTCGTATATACTTTCCTAAAAACCCCGGTGGGGAAAACAGAAAGTATGACATATGAACTCATGTAGATATTACCTCATTAAAAACCTTAATGAGAACCTGGATAGTAAACTCATAAAGGGAAAAAAGAGTGTAATATGATGCTTTGAATATGTGTAGTTCGGGAAGATTCCCCCTGATTCTTGCAACTCCCAAAGTCATCATATACCAATTTCATGAAAATATTTCTGGAATGTTGAAGTAGGTAGAGACTTTCTGAATAGACCAGCGAGGTTATCGCATGATTTGACTTGCAAGATGTTTATTCCGCGACTCTTATAGAGTTCATTGAGATAAAACAATTTAGGGGCAATATGCTTATTGATATTGCTCTTGATATACCCTGTTAGCATCCGTGCAACATAAGCAACATTATCAGTGTAGATAATGGTTTATGATTCAAGAGAACCAATACCACATGACTGGTGTATGTGGTTTACCATTCCGTGAAGCCACGCGTGTTAACATGTAGTCTTCTAATTCAGAATGATTGATAGGTATAGTCGCCAGCTGTTGGAAGACGTCAATGGAGTCACAGCTCTACCATGTAGGTACACATTGTGGGATCAGACAAGTAGCCAGTGTTAGTGTCTAATGATATTGGAGTTCAGATTTCTCTGAAATTGAAATAATTGGTCAAGATTTCTAGTGCCTTGGAGATACCGAAAGATATTCTTGATCCCTAACCAGTTGTGTTGGTGGGTCCAATGGTATTGAGATATGAAATTTTTAGTTCCCAACATCTCTTCTACATCTTCCCGTGGTTTGAGTGAATCTTTCTCTACGTCTAGAGATCGAACAACCAGCATGGAAGATGGATATGACTTGTCCATATTAAGTTTATCCAATATTTTCTATCATAGACAACTTTGGTGTACCATGATGATTGAGTGAAGGAGTTCGAGTTGTAGTCTCAAGAACTCTTTGGGTTTATCCAAATACTTCATCGCAAATTCCGTCTTTTAGATGATCACGTGCTTTAGTCATGGTAGGAGTAATCCTTGTGTATGACAAACACACATGGGTAATCATCATTGTAGGAGTAATCCTTGTGTATAAGGAACTCACTACATCGGTTGTACCAAAATATACCGACAACAATAATCCATGTTGTGACTTTTAATTTTACACAATACATGTTGCATTTGCATTTCGATTCGGATTATGGTTCCATCGGGAACCATACATATCCAAATCTAGTGATCCACATCGATATGTTGTCACTACATCTATCGACTGCATAGATAGATGATTTTGTATTGCCGATGATATAATGAGTCGGAAATAGGATTCCACTCGCGTCTGGAGATTAGGTCTCGGATCTCTGCGTAAATCCGACCTTGTGCTACAAGCCTTGCTTTCTCACTGATGACCCACAAGTATAGGGGATCGCAGCAGTCTTCGCGGGTAGTAAAACCCAATTTATTGATTCGACACAAGGGGAGACAAAGAATACTTGAAAGCCTTAACAACGGAGTTGTCAATTCAGCTGCACCTGGAAACAGACTTGCTCGCAAGAGTTTATCAGTAGTAACAGTTTTATAGCAGTAGCAGTAGTGAAATAACAGCAGCAGAGTAACGGAGACAGCAGTAGTGATTATAGTAAACAGCAGGATTAAAATACTGTAGGCACGGGGACGGATAACGGGCGTTGCATGGATGAGAGAAACTCATGTAACAATCAAGCAGGGCATTTGCAGATAATAATAAAACGGTGTCTAAGTACAAAGCAATCAATAGGCATGTGTTCCAATTATAGTCGTACGTGCTCGCAATGAGAAACTTGCACAACATCTTTTGTCCTACCAGCCGGTGGCAGCCGGGCCTCAAGGGAATCTATCGGATATTAAGGTACTCCTTTTAATAGAGTACCGGAGCAAAGCATTAACACTCCGTGAACACATGTGATCCTCACATCACTACCATCCCCTCCGGTTGTCCCGATTTCGTCACTTCGGGGCCATTGGTTCCGGACAGCGACATGTGTATACAACTTGCAGGTAAGACCATAAACAATGAATATCATGATGAAACAATAACATGTTCAGATCTGAGATCATGGCACTCGGGCCCTAGTGACAAGCATTAAGCATAACAAGTTGCAACAATATCATCAAAGTACCAATTACGGACACTAGGCACTATGCCCTAACAATCTTACACTATTACATGACCAATCTCATCCAATCCCTACCATCCCCTTCAGCCTACAGCGGGGGAATTACTCACACATGGATGGGGGAAACATGGCTGGTTGATGAAGAGGCGTCGGTGGTGATGGCGGCGATGATCTCCTCCAATTCCCCGTCCCGGCGGAGTGCCAGAACGGAGACTTCGGCTCCCGAGACGGAGTTTCGCGATGTGGCGGCGTTCGGAGGGTTTCGGCGACTTCGACTTCTCTCCGTGCGTTTTTAGGTCGAGGGCGATAAGTAGTCCGAAGGAGGGCGTCGGAGGCCGGCCGAGGGGGCCACACGCTAGGGCCGCGCGCCCCCCTCCTGGGCCGCGCCGCCCTAGGGTGTGGGGCCCTCGGGCCTCCACCTGACTTGCCCTTCTGGCTCCGTGAGTTTTCTGGGAAAATAGGGCCTTCTGTCATAAATTCCGAGGTTTTTCCTGAAAGTTGGATTTACTGCACAAAAACGAGACACCGGAACGGTTCTGCTGAAAACAGCGTTAGTCCGTGTTAGTTGCATCCAAAATACACAAATTAGAGGCAAAACAATAGCAAAAGTGTTCGGGAAAGTAGATACGTTTTGGACGTATCAACTCCCCCAAGCTTAGCTTATTGCTTGTCCTCAAGCAATTCAGTTAACAACCGAGCGATAAAAGAACTTTCACGAACACATTTGTTCATATGATGTAAATATTCTCATGCTATGGCTAACACTTAGGCAGTTCATAATAAGATACATGCAAATAAGATCATCTAATAGCTATGTCAATCATGGAAAGGTACCAACAATTAATAATAAGCATCATGAATCATGTATATAAGCAGGATTGCAATGTTCATAAAAGAGTATGATAGAGTGGTATCTCGCTTGCCCATATTTGATCAGCAAAACATAAATGCTCGGGCACCTCCGAAGTTCATAGAAAGACTAGAAATAGTGATTGTCAAAGATAAAAGCATCAAAGTTATACCACAATCAATCATATTTTGAGACAAGCATATTACACTAAGAATGACAGTTGTGCTCTCAAGAAAGTGCTCAAAGAAAGGATGGAGACACAACATAAAAGTAAAAGATTGACCCTTCGCAGAGGGAAGCAGGGATTAACATGCGCTAGAGCTTTTCATTTGTAAAGCAGGAGTAAAATTATTTTGAGAGGTGTTTGTTGTTGTCAACGAATGGTAATGGGTACACCAACTACCTCGCCAACCGGACTTCCAAGAGCGGCTCCCATGAAGGACGTTATCTCTACCAGCAAGGTAGATCATCCCTCTTCTCTTTTGTTTACACACGTATTTTAGTTTTATTATGGGTGACACTCCCCCAACCTTTGCTTACACAAGCCATGGCTAACCGAATCCTCGGGTGCCTTCCATCAATCACATACCATGGAGGAGTGTCTATTTGCAAAATTAAGTTGCTTACCGATGAATCGAGCAAAACATGTGAAGAGAATTATTAGTGAAAGTTGATTAATCGGGGCTGGGAACCCCATTGCCAGCTCTTTTTGCAAAATTATTGGATAAGCGGATGTGCCACTAGTCCATATGAAAGTCCGTCAAGAGTAAATGACAAGGTTGAAAGTTAAACACCACATACTTCCTCATGAGCTATGAAACATTAACACAAATTGAGAAGCATTTTGAAGGTTTAAAGGTAGCGCATGAGAATTTACTTGGAATGGTTTGAAATGCCATGCATAGGTATTTATGGTGGACACTCTGGAATAACTTGGTTTTCATGTGTTTGGAAGCACGAGCAGCGTTCCCGCTCAGTACAAGTGAAGGCTAGCAAAAGACTAGGGAGCGACAAATCAAGAGAGCAGTAATCGTCATAATCATGCTTGCGGCAAAATAAATTAACCGAGGCATAAAAGTGATACCAGAACTCGAAGCAATGTAAATCATTGAGGCTTAATTGACTCTTGTTCAGTCATATGCATGCGTGAGCATGTGCCAAGTTAATTCAAACGAATTATTCAGAGGAGGATACCACAATATCATACCTATCTATGAATAAAACAATGCAAGCAAACATCCATGACATGCTACTCATATTAATAAATTGGAGCTAAACATGAGAGATCATGAACTACTAGACTTTCTTAAATGACATATACCTCACATGAACCAACTAAGCATGCTCACATGGATGAGTATATGTACAAAAATGAAAACAAATAGAGTTCATACCAGCCTCTCACCACAATCAGATTGTCGAATATCGTCATTATTGCCTTTTCACTTGTGTAGCTTGGATAATATGAAATGAAAACCACGCTCCAGCCACCGAAGACCATTGAACTCATAATGAACTTTACAAAACCAAAGAAGAACAGCAAATATTTTTGGTGTTTTCGAATTTGAGAACAAGAATAAAAGGAAACAAGCAAACAAAGCAAAATCTTTTTGGGTTTTCTTATAGCAAACTAGCAATAGCAAATAAAGCGAAACAAATGCAAGAAACTAAAGTAAACAAGTGGTGAAGAGAAACAACAGAAATATTTTTGGTCTTTTTGTGTTTTAGGAAAGAAACAAAGCAAAAACAAGAAATGGCAAACTAAAAGAAACACAGAAAAGCGAGATGGCAGAAATCTGCCAAAACTTGACAGCAGTACAGAAATCGATTTTTACAAAAATCTTCCGTTGCTCAGCTCGAAAAGTGTTCAACTAATGAAAGTTAGATAACAACCTGGGGAACATGCACAAAAATTGGCAGCTCAAAATAACGTTCTGGCTGTGCGCACGAATTTTTCTAGTAACAGTCCAGAATCTGTTTTCAGGCAGCACTTCCCCAAATATCATCTCCCTCTCATTAGAAAACCACTCAAAGAAACTAAACAAGTATGTACAAGTATCCAGCAACCATAATATGCAAAGAATGAGTGATGCCGGTATACCTCCCCCAAGCTTAGGCTTTTGGCCTAAGTGGAGATCAACCCCATGGTGCCCATGAAGAAGCACCCTCGTAGTACGAAGATGGATCATATTCCGGGTATGTGCTAGAAGAAGCACCCGGATACGTGACGGTGTAGTCGTAGGAGGGCTCGGCGTCCTCGGAGTCATGCTGCTGGTGGAAGTTGTGTATCTTCAGCTTCTCATCCACCTCCTCCTTAGAGCGCGACCATGGTTTCCTGTTGATACTGAACAAATCTGGTTGGGGCAAAGGGACTTCCCTCTCTTCCCCGTCAGCAAACAACACTCTATAGACAATATTATCTAACCTAGAGTCAGCTGTAACAAATTGATGACTCTTCATAGCAGCAATATCGAGCCTCATAGGAGCTATTTTTACATCACTAGGGTCAAGAGGAAGCTCTAAATATGCTAAAACGCGCGAAGCAATAATTCCTCCAAATATGGGCCCCTTGTTAGACAAGCGGCGAGCAACAAGAGCACCAAGATGATAAGGTGTTTCCCCCGTGAGTGCAGCAATTAAGAAACCAAGGTGATAGCTAGATATGTTGCTAGTGTTCTCCCTACCAAGAATGCTAGTACCAATGTAATAAGCAAAATACTTAATGGCGGGGAGTTGAATGTTTCTTATCTTGCCACGCCGAATGGTGCGACAATCATCATTGGTGATCCCTCGATAGAGCTCCAACAATTCCCTTGGGTTGTCCTCGATCTTCCTTGCTGTACCTACAGGGACAATACCCAATGCAGCACAAAAAATTTCCAACTTCATAGTAATAGGTTTACCATAGATCTTGAATGAAACTGTCGGGTTAAAGTGCTTATTGTTGAACTTGAAGCTCTCCACAAAGATTTTAGTGAGCGTGTAGTATTGCTCACTCTCATCTCCCACATAGGTGGTCAAACTTGCCCTACCGACGAGGGTAAAGAAATCATCCAACAACCCCGCATTACTCAAAAAGTCATAACATGGAAAGGATGCAGCGTTGGGGACTCCATTGTCCTCCTCGGGTGCGAAGCTTGGTGCGATGAGATCCTCATTGTAGGATGGCCTGCATCGGGTGGATGACCTAGAGGGCCTCCCCGTGCTTGTTGTCTCCCCTTGGAACACTTCTCCAAAGTTAAAGTTGTCCATCCCCCTTTTCTGAAATTTTTCAACAAACAATATAAAACTTGATTTGGTGACATATAATCGAGGGAAACTACCATAGGAACTTGCTAGAGTACTAATCATGCATCAAAACTAGTTTCTACCACTTAGAACAAGCATGCAAGCTCACTAAACATGTTACCTACAGCAGCAAAATATGCAAGATATACTCCACCAAACAAAATTCTACTTGGATAATCGAAGGAGTCACATACCGAAGAGCAAATGTGCCAAATTTCAGACAGAAATCTGGGCTGAGCAAAGAGATCGAGAAATCTGGAGTTCTTGAGCAAAAACACGAGTGAGAGGAAGCTGGTGTCGATTTTTTCGGGAGAGAGAAGAGTGTGGGAGGAAGAGATGCTAAAGTGGGGTAAAGGGGGCCCACACACCAGGGTGGCGCGCCAGCCTGTGGGGTGCCACCCTGGGGTGCCCCACTGATCATCCCCTCCGGTTGTCCCAGGTGCCTCGTCGAAAAATAGGACCAACGGTATAATTTTTGTGAATTTTTGAAAACTTTGAAAAATGCACATTTCTGGGTATTAAGTTTATTATTACTGGCCAGGAAAATTTTTGAAATCTCTAAATAACTAAGGAACTTTGCAAAATAAAAGTGCTACAGCAACTAGAGCAAGTGGAGGAAGAAAGAGATGTTGTTTACCTCCTCTATGCATATAAAAAGTATTTGTTAACAAGGTTGATCAAGTCTTGCCACCAAATAAATTTTACATAGCATAAGAAGAAATAAACCTCAAATCAATCATGTTACCTTGAATTGTATTGATATGGATCCAATCACAAGAGTTTGATATTCTTCTTTAGGCTCATATATTGGACAATCAATAGTTCCCACTTTGATAGTTCTCACATTAGAAATAGTATTAACTCCACATGCTTTTTCAATCCTCTTGGGGAAATAGACGGTGTGCTCCTTATCATCAACATTGAAAGTAACCTTTCCTTTATTGCAATCAATAACAGCCCCTGCGGTGTTAAGAAAAGGTCTCCCAAGAATAATAGACATATTATCATCTTCAGGCATTTCCAACACAACAAAATCAGTTAATATCAAGCGGTTATTAGTAACTTGAACAGGAACATCCTCACATATACCAACAGGAATAGCAGTAGATTTATCAGCCATTTGCAAAGATATATCAGTAGGTATCAACTTATCTAAGTAAAGTCTCTTATAAAGAGAAAAAGGCATAACACTAACACCGGCTCCCAAGTCACATAGAGCAGTTTTAACATAATTATTCTTAATAGAACAAGGAATAGTAGGTATACCCGGGTCGCCCAACTTCTTTGGAACTTTGCCATTGAAAGAGTAATTAGCAAGCATAGTGGAAATTTCCTCATTGGGGATTTTCCTTTTGTTAGTAACAATATCTTTCATATACTTTGAATAAGGAGGCAATTTAATAGCATCAGTCAAAGGGATTTGCAAGAATAAAGGTTTCATCCAATCACAAAATTTATTATAGTGTTCTTCTTCCTTTGATTTTAGTTTCTTAGCAGGAAAAGGCATTTGCTTTTGCACCCAAGGTTCCCTTTCATTACCATGTTTCTTAGCAATAAAATCTTCTTTAGTATACTTTTTATTTTTATCTTGCTTTTCAGGTTCATCTTCAACTTCTTCTTTATCAGAAACATCATTCTTATCATTACCATTATTATTATCATGTTCATTACCACTTTCAGTTTCAGCATCGGAAATAGAAATACTATTAGGATCATTAACAGGTTCAGAGGATTCTACAACATTTTTATGTTTCTTCTTCTTTTTCTTAGAAGGAGCTCTAGGTTCAATGCGTTGAGAATCTTGTTCAATTCTTTTGGGATGCCCTTCAGGATATAGAGGATCCTGGGTAGAGACACCACCTCTAGTTGTTACTTCATAAGCATGTTTCTCTTTAGAATTATTTTGTAATAAGTCATTTTGCACTTTAGTGAGTTGATCAATTTGAGTTTGAACCATTTGAAAATGTTTAACAAGCATCTTAACATCATTGGAGGTTCTCTCCACAATATCATGCAAATTGCTAATAGCTTGAGAATTTTCCATTAGATGATTCTCTACTCTCATATTAAAATTTTCTTGCTTAACAATATAATTATCAAACTCATCTAAGCATTGCGCAGGAGGTTTTGAATACGGAATATCTTCCCTAGTAAAGCGTTGAAGGGAGTTTACCTCAATCATGGATGAAGGGGGAATTATCTCACATATATCTTCTATGGGAGGTAGATTCTTCACATCTTCAGATTTAATACCTTTCTCCTTGAGAGACTTCTTGGCTTCCCTCATATCTTCATCATTCAATTTAATTAAACCCCTCTTCTTCAATATTGGCGTTGGAATTGGTTCAGGCGTAGTCCAATCATCATGATTCCGGCCTATTTTAGCCAATAATTCTTCAGCTTCGTCCGGAGTTCTTTTCCGAAAACACAACCAGCACAACTATCCAAATATGCCCTAGACTCAATGGTTAGTCCACTATAAAATATATCAAGTAGATCATTCTTTTCTAAATCATGTCCAGGTCGAGCTCGATAAGAGAACAAAATCTTGCCCAAGCCTCGGGCAATTTCTCTTCATCTCCCTGGTCAAATCTATAAATTCTCCGTAAAGCAATATGTTGAGCACTAGCAGGAAAGTATTTTCGAAAGAAAACATCACGCAAATCAGTTGGATTTTTAATAGAACCAGGAGGCAAATTATTATACCAAGTTTTAGCATCATCCTTTAATGAGAAAGGAAAAATTTTAGCGACAAAGTAAGTACGCATCTTGATATCATCGGAAAACAAACTACTCATAGAAGAAAGTTCAATCATGTGTTCTACAACACTTTCTTTTTCAGTACCACAAAAGGGTGCTTTCTCTACAATAGCTATATGAGATAGATCAAGAGAAAAATCATAATCTTTATCCTTAATGCATATAGGAGATGTGGCAAATTTAGGATCGGGAGATAACTTATGTCTAACAGTATATTGTGTGAGAAACTTTTTAATTTTACTTGCATCAGCAGTAGCATTGCATCTATTAATAAGATCATCATTAAGCTCCACATAATCTTCATCGGGATCATCACTAGAATAATCAAGTTCAGGTGAACTAACAGGTGTAGTAGCATCAGGAGTTTCAGCATTTTCAATTTGTCTAGACCTAGCAATTGTAGCATCTAGAAAGGATCCCAATGAACCACTATCATCAAGCACAGCAGAAATATTATCAATATTATGAGAGTTTTCAGATTCAGCGGAAGTACCAGCATGTGAAGCATGTGGTGGTGAAACAAGTTATCAATCACAGATGGTGAATCAAGAGCAGCAGAGGTACTCCGAGTTGTACCTTTTCTTGTAGTGGATGGTAATATGGCGACTTTAGGATCGCGAGATTTACCCATGATGGAGAATTTGCAGCGAACAATATCAATCCAAGTGAACTTCCAAATAAAGCTATGCTCCCCGGCAACGGCGCCAGAAAACAGTCTTGATGACCCACAAGTATAGGGGATCGCAGCAGTCTTCGCGGGTAGTAAAACCCAATTTATTGATTCGACACAAGGGGAGACAAAGAATACTTGAAAGCCTTAACAGCGGAGTTGTCAATTCAGCTGCACCTGGAAACAGACTTGCTCGCAAGAGTTTATCGATAGTAACAGTTTTATAGCGAGTAGCGATAGTGAAATAACAGCAGCAGAGTAACAGAGACAGCAGTAGTGATTATAGTAAACAGCAGGATTAAAATACCGTAGGCACGGGGACGGATAACGGGCGTTGCATGGATGAGAGAAACTCATGTAACAATCAAGCGGGGCATTTGCGGATAATAATAAAACGGTGTCTAAGTACAAAGCAATCAATAGGCATGTGTTCCAATTATAGTCGTACGTGCTCGCAATGAGAAACTTGCACAACATCTTTTGTCCTACCAGCCGGTGGCAGCCGGGCCTCAAGGGAATCTACTGGATATTAAGGTACTCCTTTTAATAGAGTACCGGAGCAAAGCATTAACACTCCGTGAACACATGTGATCCTCACATCACTACCATCCCCTCCGGTTGTCCCGATTTCTGTCACTTCGGGGCCATTGGTTCCGGACAGCGACATGTGTATACAACTTGCAGGTAAGACCATAAACAATGAATATCATGATGAAATAATAACATGTTCAGATCTGAGATCATGGCACTCGGGCCCTAGTGACAAGCATTAAGCATAACAAGTTGCAACAATATCATCAAAGTACCAATTACGGACACTAGGCACTATGCCCTAACAATCTTACACTATTACATGACCAATCTCATCCAATCCCTACCATCCCCTTCAGCCTACAGCGGGGGAATTACTCACACATGGATGGGGGAAACATGGCTGGTTGATGAAGAGGCGTCGGTGGTGATGGCGGCGATGATCTCCTCCAATTCCCCGTCCCGGCGGAGTGCCAGAACGGAGACTTCTGGCTCCCGAGACGGAGTTTCGCGATGTGGCGGCGTTCTGGAGGGTTTCTGGCGACTTCGACTTCTCTCCGTGCGTTTTTAGGTCGAGGGCGATAAGTAGTCCGAAGGAGGGCGTCGGAGGCCGGCCGAGGGGGCCACACGCTAGGGCCGCGCGCCCCCCTCCTGGGCCGCGCCGCCCTAGGGTGTGGGGCCCTCGGGCCTCCACCTACTTGCCCTTCGGCTCCGTGAGTTTTCCGGGAAAATAGGGCCTTCTGTCAAAATCCCGAGGTTTTTCCCGAAAGTTGGATTTCTGCACAAAAACGAGACACCAGAACAGTTCTGCTGAAAACAGCGTTAGTCCGTGTTAGTTGCATCCAAAATACACAAATTAGAGGCAAAACAATAGCAAAAGTGTTCGGGAAAGTGGATACGTTTTGGACGTATCACTCACCACCTTGTTATCTCATTCCGTTTCTGAAAGAGAACATATTGAACCGCATAGGGAATTCATTTGGAGGAGCGAGGTTAATTCTGCTTGGATTACACCCTTCGATTGTTTCAGTCCAAGCAAGTGGTTTACACTCTGCCATGGCCATGGTCTTTGGATCTGAATCATTATGAAAGATGTTTGCAATCATACAAGTGAAATATTATCGACATTTGTAGGCTTTAATCATATGATTCTCCAGAATCAATATAGTTGGAGGAAATCTCCCAAGCACCCATGATGACTCTTCGTGATTTCCCAATACGAGTGAGTCTGGATGTTCCGATGTCCCAGCCAGTGTGTGCAAGCTGAAGCTGGGTTGTGGAGGTTTCCCTTCCACTGTGTGTATACTACCCATAAGGTGTTAATCAACGCTAGGTTGATATGCATTTACTGATTCAGAGGATTTCTCCTCATCTTTCCTTGTTGCTTGTAGGAAGCTAGATCCTGGTTAGAGGTCGTACTACTCCCCCTCTTTTAAGAAATAGGGAGTTGAGTGGTTTTTATTGGTACCTCCACTCTTTCGGACGCATTTCTAGCCAGATTAAAGGATTATATATCACCTTTTAATCATTAAATGAATCTGGCAGGTTATTTGCAAAGTGTTGCAAATTTGTGAATCGTAGACGTATAGTCCAGATTCTTGAATACGTGGATATGGAGAGGAACGTGGAGTTCCAATGATTTCCTGGCATTCTATTTGGTACTTGAAATCTCCCCCTAATGCCTGGAAATATCCATCCTTCAATATTTGCAATCAGCGTACGAGGCTATGAACAGATCCCTTATGAGGAGTTCAAGGTACTTAGTGATCGACGGAGATCTGTACCCCACATAGATCCCTAATTTATGGTCCTATGATGTACGATGCGGTGGTGAGATCGGTACGCGTGAAGCGATTCCGAACTTACGCAGATGGGAAATGCTCGGAGGATTTCCACATATCAATTGCAGAGGGGAAGTTCTGCGATATGCAGTTACTTAGTCAAGGGTGTGTAAAGTCGCATGACTCCAACGTGAAGTTGGTAAAATTTCAACTCATTAACAAAGGTCGTGCAATGAGCCCGATCCTCTTGCTCAGATATTCAACCAAACCTTCTGTGTATGGACATATGTGACAAAGTGCTGAACTCCTATCTTCGAAAGCCATGCAATAATGATGCACATGAAGAGAATTTTGCATCATTGTCCATTCAAATTGATTATAATTCGATTTTAGTCCACACTATGGTTCGAAGAGGCCACAAATATCACCTCGAATGCATTCGATTGAGGGACTATATGAGAACCTCAAAATGAGCTACATAATATTCAATTATTAAGGAAACTTAGCTTTATGCAAATCATGACCAATGGAATTGATTTATAGGCAACATGTGCTACGGGTTGGATGTACGTGTAGTACAATCCAAACAATAGAGAGGGTACCTTTTTAAATACTTGTTCGTCATCCATTGGATTGAATCCCGTAGAAATCTATATATCGAATTAGAGAGTTTCCATTGTGGAAATCTTTATCAAATATATAGAAGACATTCAATCTTATTCATACCAGAGTGCTGATAATATAAATACAATATATATGTTCTATTACAACAACAAAAATGGACATGAATAAATCGTTCACTAAGGAGATAATGAGACTAGTTAAAGTCTCCAAATATGTCGGTTGAGGCATACTCAATGATCATATTCTCCGTGCCCATAGGGTCATGTGACCGCTAGAGAGTCATGGTGTTGCAATGTCGAAGAGGAACATCTCGCGAACAACCATCTCTATTAATGCAGTCTTTTCTCTTCTGTTAGCGGCGTGAGTCTAGCCGGAGGTGGATCCAGGATGAATTGATCCATATTTGCAAGAAATTAAAATCTCAATTGCAAAGTAATGGATGTAATTAATCTCAACATGTAGGGAATATGGAAATTTATATTACATCTCACATGTATTCTGGAATACATAGTACTCAACACAAATGCCGTGCGGAAAATGCGGACTAAAAGAGTAAGAAACTAGTAAATAGTTCTGTTATAGTTCCTTTAACAGAACTATTCTACAGAAAAAAAAACCAAAAGTATTTCGGTATTTCCGCGGAATAGACAGACCAGATCGGTCTGTAACAACTGTGTTGCTGGTTTTGCTAGTTCTTGCATACACACTTGATGCAAAAATAGCTAAGAGATAAGGTACCCAAATCCCTATTCATTGCCTATGCGGTTCTGCACTGAGGCAGAGCGCCAGCCGCCGCGCCCTGGACAGCCGCACTAGAGGGGTCCTACACGCACAGAGAGATGGCCATCGGCCATGGATGCTGGAGCGCGTTGCCGCACGGCTCGATCGCGATGGGGTCGAGGCCACGTCGACTGTCCTCCAGGTGTGCCACGGAGGGTCGCGGTCGCGGCGCCGGCGCACCGCAAGGATGCGTGTCGGGCATCACCGCGGGCATGGCCACGGCCGAGGCAATTGTGGGCGCAGGGTATTCCGTGTGTTGTGCGAGGCCGGCACAACGGCCGCAGTAGGTGCCGCTCCCGCCGCCGCTGCTCCTGGGCAGAAGGCCGCGGCGTTGAGGCTATGGTTGCAGGCGACGTCACGCCAGTGTGGGCAAGACGGGCTGCGTCCGCCGCTGTCGGCTGTAATAAGAAGCCGTAGAATCGAGGCCGCGCATGGTCCGAGGACCGCTGTGCGCCGTGCCGAAGGTTGCGTCGCTTCCATGGAAAATGATGACATCCGCCGTCTTGTTCCTGAAAACAACCGTCGTGTGCATGCTCGTCATTTTATTGACGTGATCGATGCCGCCGCGCCCGTTCATCCGTTCCGATTAGGAGACAGCGTCAAACAGAGCAATAATTAGTTCACTCGTTTCAGTATAAACAGACGGTAAACTAATTAATATAGATGCGGTAATGATTGAATGGGGGCGAATGCGAATGCGAATGCAAGTGCATGCAAGCAATCATATTCTAATCGATCTATGTAGATCAATTTCCTTCTGCATGTCTACATGCAGTATGGATGTCCTGGTCATTTCTGCTCTAATGTATGAACGAGTGCGTCATGTCAATGGATGTCTTGTTCCGCCGGATATCGTTTCTTAGATTAGGCCAAATGCTCATGGCAGAATCTATGTGCTGATAACCGTGTTGAAAGTAGTATCGAGAAGCAAACCAGAGAGACAACACATGATTTAACTGATACTTTCCATTGATGATTCTGAGTATATATACACTGGGAAGGGACACGAGTAAGAGTCGCGTCTGTTCGAGGGGTGCGAGTAGGGTCGCGACTGTTAGCGAAGCAACCGTCATAGATAATTACAAGAGGAAGGATTATCCCTTTAATTAACCTATTAATTAATTCCTAACAATTTTAAGGGTTTGATCACCTTTGTTAGAGTTGCTCTAGTACCCCTACTTTCTAGATATTCTTTTACTAGTGTGTTGTATGTACTCCATCTATTCTTGATTACAAGAGCATTATTAAAAAAAAATTGCACCTATACAAGGCCACGAACATCAATCGAAAAAACTTGATTAGATCTTTACCTCATAGTATGGTGCTATTAATGTGAATGTTGTATTCATAGAGAAAGAGGCTCACGTGCAATATGTTTAATTATCCCGGAACACAAGACCATATCCATACAATTAATCGTGATATTTATTAGTTGGCTTTGTTTTCTTAGTACCTAAAATACGAGTTTGTGACCTTGTATATAAAAACGGAGGCGGTGTGAACAATCCCTGATACGGAAAGGACCTCAAGTTTAAATGTTTGAATCTCACACAACCTTCAATCTCATAGTGTTAGGGATGTTTCATCTTCCTTGCTCTAAAAAAAAAGATATTTCATCTTCTATTGCCAATTGTATCTTCATCGCTTATGTTGTTGTAGAAACTTGGTCACTAATTTTATCTTATTTGCTAGCCTTTTTGGTGCTAAGCATGGTACAACTGCTTCTATATTTAACTACCTCCTTGTTTTGAAAACGTCATGCTCATATAGCAGTCAAAGATGCATTTTGATCGTCTCCCTCATAAATGCCTAGCTGAAGTTTCTAACTTCGTGAATTGTCACGACCATCACTTCAACAGTAATCCTCTAAATTTGCTTTTCATTAATTATCCATGTTTCATAAGTTGACGTCAGCGCAACTCCCCAGTATGTGACCATCTTGGAGCGGTGCCAGGTCTCGCCCACACCGTCGCTGCTGGCCAAGCAGCCGCAGTGGTCGCTTCGGCTCATGTTCTTGACGGTTGGATCTTGTCTTTCAGGAGCAAGACGACCGCCACCCACATGCTCCCGCGAGCTGCAAGATGAGCCCGAAGTCATGTGCTCGGACAGGGCTCAGCTATGAAGACTTCGGCAACCTCATCGGCTACCATAAGCGCAACACCGTGAGGCTCCATCCACCCCCCCCCCCCCACTGACAAGACATGGGCACCTCGATGACATGTTCCCCCCGCACCGGCATTCTTCATCGGTATGGTGCTGCACCGCACAATAGCAAATGTACCGGAATGTCGTGAACGACGACACTGGCCTCTGAGACACGTTCATCTACCATTGATCTTGAGGCTGTCCAGGTTGGGGAGAAACCTAGAAGGCAGTGCACTTTTCGGTGATGGGTAGGGGACAGGAAAGGGGTCAGTGACGGGTTGTTGGGCATGTTCAATTGCACTGTGGTACCAGTTGAGCTGTTGGGCTTCGTCCAGATAACTGGGCCTCCATCAGTACCACCGAAAAAGAAACGGTCGAGTCAAAATAAATGCCAGGTGTGCCACGAGAACTGTAACATATATTCAGCAGATGTACAACAAATAGGGTGATGCTGCCAATATTGAAGCAAGTGGCCCGTTCAGATAGTGTGAGCATCCAGACCAAGAGCAAAAACGAATTTCAGTCGGTTGGAGTATATGAATATAACCATGGCAAACACTGCACCAAATCCTGCATGGAAAGCGAAGCTCGATATAGACCTAGAACAGAACCAATTTACATCACCTCACAACCTACTAGCCTTACTAGGTACAGTGCTCAGGCCTCCCTGGCAAAAGCATACTAGCCTTACGCTTTCCAAATCTTTTCTGTACAAGGACGCAGGTACAGCCCATACATGGCTCATAACCTGCCATACATTTACTTGTAGCTCAGCAGCACCGAGTTGATCACATGCATCATCAGCCGGATGTCGTTTGCTTCCAGCGGACTGATTCCCGGCAACGACTGCTGGTGGGCCAACACGCCATAGACCTGCTCGAATATCGGCCTCACATGCACGGCAATCGTCTGATCTGCTGGTTGGATCGCCATGCCGACGGCCTTCATCCACTGAAGCTTCACGGGGGTGTCATTGCCTATGTCGCATGCTAGCTGCTGGAGAAGGGCTAGAAGCACCCATTGGTTTAGAGGCACCGGGTTCAGCGTACACAACCCTTGCAAATCAACCTGGTAGAAAGGGTAGTAGAGTATCAGGATCCGCAACTGATGACCTGGTGAAAGTTGCTTCTTCGTGGAATGGAAAACAAGTTTGTACTTTATAGACATGTGTTGATTTGTTCAAGCGACAAGAGAATGAGAAATATTCCTAAAGATGTTTTAAAGTTTAAATGTGGCCGATACCTGAGAGCATAACCAAGACACCATGAAGAGATCACTTCTTTGAAGAGCCATTGTAAACGCTTCGTCAAATTTACGCTCAGATATTAATCTGCTAAGCTCATTCAGCGGGTCAAGTGGAACATCAGCCTGAAAAAGCAATTACAACCAGTAAACCAAATGTTTTGATGTTTCATTCACAAGAACACAGAAAACATCTGAGGGCTGGGATGTTAACACCTATTTACCAGAGATGAATACAAAAGCAAACAGGAAAAACCTAGAGGGTGTGAAAAAATTACTACCTCCGTTCCATAATCCTACCTCCATCCCAAGGCTTAAGGCTTATATTTTTTTG
This sequence comes from Lolium rigidum, assembly GCF_022539505.1. Taxonomy (NCBI): domain Eukaryota; kingdom Viridiplantae; phylum Streptophyta; class Magnoliopsida; order Poales; family Poaceae; genus Lolium; species Lolium rigidum. The sequence goes on along the minus strand of NC_061508.1, from coordinate 78,762,466 downwards.
GAAAAGTCAAAGCAAGTAAAGTTTGACCAAAATTTTAGAATAATCTATCGATAAATATGATGTTTTGTAGATAGCACATGAAAATATATTTCATTATCTATCTAATAATATTAATTTTGTATTTGACATGTTAATGATTTTTTTATAAAAACTTAGTCAAACTTAACATAGTTTGACTTTCTGAAAAATATAGGCCTTAGGGCATCTCCAACCGGGCGACCCATCCCGCGCCCGCGCGTCCGGATGGGTCGAAACGGACAAAACCGCGGCCCAGCGCGCGGACCCATCCCTAAAACGGATGGCCGCGGCGTCCGGGATGACCCAAACCCGGCCCAAATCTTGGACGAGTTTGCGTGGCCGCGGACGCGAAAGGCTGGTCGCTCGCATCCTCCCTTGTCCGCCCCTGGTCCGCCTGTCTGCCTCCCAAAACACAAGCCCGTCGCCCACATCTCCCCACCGCTCCGCCGCCACCCACGGACCGGCGATTTGGGAGCGCGTCGCCGCCGGCCATCGTCGTCGAGCCGCCGGCAAGCGGGGCGGAAGCATAGGTCGAGGTCCCGCGCTGCTTTCGCCGCGTCGTAGCAGAGTCGGAGGACGCCGCCGCCGGCGCTGTTGTCCTCTCACCGTCGCGACACCTCCCGCCGTTCGCAGCTGCGCCGTTTCCGCCGGAGGTGAGCTCTCCTGCACTGTGTATCCAGACCGGACGTCGTCTGAGACGGCCGCTTCTGCAGGTCGCTACGAAGCATTTGGATCGCCTCCGCTGCGAGGTGTTCGGTCAAATGCTCGAACTAAAATGTGTCCCTTTTCGAGATCATGGTGGACAGCGACGACGAGTACTACTTCAAGAACTTCATCGACACGTCGTCAGAAGAGGAGTCCGACGACGATTTTTTCACGGATGCTGCGCTGCTCATCCACGAGCACGTCGTCTCGCAAATCCCCGTGCATCGGGGGTCCTTGTCGGGGCGCGCGGCCGCCTTGGACCGCAAAAGAGAACGCGGCCACGACCAGCTCTACAACGACTACTTCAAACCCAAGCCATTGTTCGTGCCGTCCATGTTTCGCCGTCGTTTTCGGATGACCAGGCCGCTGTTCCGCCGGATAATGGATGCCGTGAAGATCTACGACGACTACTTCTGTGCAAAAGTGGATGCAATTGGCAAGGTAGGCCTCTCTTCGTACCAGAAATGCACGGCAGCGATTAGGATGCTCGCATAAGGCGTTGCCGGTGATTTCGTAGATGAGTACACGCGCATGAGTGAGTCAACCGGCTTGGAATCGATGTACAGGTTCTGCGGAGCCGTGATCGGTTCGTTCGGAGAACAGTACCTCCGGCAACCTAATGCGAGAGGACACAGCTCGTCCGTTGTCGATCAACGCTTCCGGGGGTTTTCCTGGGATGCTTGGCAGCATAGACTGCATGCACTCGGGAGTGGAAGAACTGCCCCTTTGGTTGGCAGGGGGCATACAGCGGCCATTCTGAGGGGTGCACGGTCATTCTTGAAGCTGTTGCTTCCCATGACACATGGATTTGGCACTCATTCTTCGGAATGGCTGGCTCGCACAATGACATCAATGTGCTGCAGCGCTCTCCGGTGTTTGATAGGCTAGCGTACGGTCAGTCCCCTGATGTGGATTTTGAGATCAATGGCCACCACTACACGAAGGGGTACTACCTTGCTGATGGTATCTATCCACCTTGGGCTACACTCGTGAAGACAATCCGAAACCCCAACTCGAGAGCAGGAGGCAAGGTTTGCCAAAGAGCGAGGAGGCAGCCCGGAAAGATGTCGAGCGGGCGTTTGGCATCCTCCAAGCTCGTTGGGCTATCGTCGGACACCCTGCCGAGCCTGGGATGTGCAAACTCGTGGGAGGTGATGACCGCTTGTGTAATCATGCATAACATGATTGTTGAGGTAGAGCGGGATGATTCACTCTTTGATAATGACTCGGGAAGGCCAAGGAGAGTTGGTTACTCCTCAGCAAGGTGCTCCGGCATCATTCCGAGACATTCTTCATGCGCACCATGAAATTCGAGATCTAGCTGTACACAACCAGCTTCAGGCTGATTTGGTCGAGCACATGTGGCAGCACGTAGGCAACAATGCTGCAAACAACAATGATGAAGGAAATCCTGAAGCCTAGAGCATTTGTATCGTTTTTTCATTTTATTTCAATAATACTTTATCCTTGATTACATGGACTATGTAATGTGTAATACATTTTGAGCATTTGTACTATTTTACATATTTTATATAATATTTTTTTGCGTTTTTCTAGTGAATTTACAAGAAATACATACCATAGGCCGCCGCGACCCAAATCTGCCGCGTTGGGCGCACCGCGCGACCCAAACGGACGCGCGGACGCGGGGCGCTGTCCGCGCGTCCGCTCGGGCACGCAAACGGCCCAAAACGGACGGCCCAGCGCGTCCGTTTGGGTCGCCCGGTTGGAGATGCCCTTAAGCCTTGGGATGGAGGTAGTATAAGTCATTTTAGCAAACCTAGAGTGACAGTATTTAGTACCTCAGGGAGCTTAGGCGCTGGACCATTAGTAGGCTGCAAAACACTATTATGTGATATTGGGTTCCCCGATGCAACAAGTGCCAAAAGCTTGCGCTGGCCATCAAGTAGCTCTGATGTAAGACCCTGTGTAATTGATGATGCTGAATTGATTGTTTCCTGAAATAATTCAAATGAAAAAGGCAAGCATTAGCATTACTCAGCGTATGGGAAAAATTGTATACTGTAAGTCGGCTTGTGTGTTCCGCATTTCTGTGCCTATGGCACCACGTGCAATAAGAGCACAACAAAAGGCTTGCAAGCATACCCTTAGTGTTTGTGCCAGTGGAGTATGTCCTGCTGCGACCCGCTGCTGGATAGCAGCACCATGCTCGGACATACCCTTCTGGAATGCACCGTCCACTTGCTCGAACATTGTTTTACAAGATTGTTCAAATGCTGGGATAACCGATGACTCAAAGCTTGACCGTAAAGAATCCTGCAGGGATCAAATCGAAAGAATATGTTGATCCTACATATTTTATTGCACCATGATCATGCATAACCCATTCCAGATAGGAGTATGTAGGAAGCTGCTTGGTGCCAGGATGAGATCGCATTTTGTATGTATTATGTTGTATACATTGGGGTTGGATATGCAAGATACATGGGGTTGCTAAAATAGTAAATTTCATTGTTCTTGGCTGACTAAATTAGCTAGGTAAAACATTTTGAGTGAAGGCATGTGTGTCCATGAGGAATAGCCCATGCTACATGGCACCATGCGACCAATCTGCTCACAAAAATCATTATCTTATCCATTGCATGCACATATGATCTTTCCCAACAGAACAACTAAAAGTAACTCCATCATACACAATCCTGCGCATTTATGGGTTCATTCAAGCAACCATACAATCCTAAATATATAACTCAGAAAACAAGTCAAGTCAGCATAAACATATCATGATTACCACATTCCATTTGGCATTACCAGCTTCACTGCTAATGATCTACAAGGATCACATATATGTGCCGAAGATACATACCTGAAGAGCCTGCCTGACTGATGTATGGAACTGTGTTTGGATCTGCTTGGTCACTGTAGCTTCAAGTTTCGTACTTATAGACTTATCCAGCTGATTCACCACCTTTTCACCGAGAACTTTCTGGAATATGGGGGAAATATGAATATAGAGGAAATTAGAATATAAGGAACAGCAAGAAAATAGCCACCACCTGAAGTGAATCAGAAACAGCAGAAGACAATGACTTCTCAATGATAGGTACTGTTGTCCGTGCAACATTGGTTCCCAGTGAAGATATTTCTTTCTTCAATGACTTCTCCAGCATAGCAGGAATATCCTTGTTTATAGAGGTTGTGATTAGAGTAGCAAACTGCTGTGTTCGCTCTTTCTCAGCCTTTTCATGCCTTGCATTTTCCTCCTGGAAACGGGCCCACATGGCATCAACGTTGGCCTTTACGGATTTCTCCAAGTTACGCCCTAGTGATGTCTCGATCCTTTTGCCCTCCTTTGCAATAGGAGCAGACACAATTGTGTTCAGCTGCTTTTGCATGTCAGTTTGCATGGCCATAAGCTGCAATGTGAACAGAAATTGTTAATATCAATGTCTTGCATCACAATTGGTTCAATACCATTTTTGCGCAATAAAAAATTCTGCCGCCCTTACATGGCATCAAGTAATAAAAAAAATATGCCCTTATGGCACAACATGAACACATGAATAATTAAAAATTAATATAAATCTAGGAAGGTGTAAAGTGCGACCAATTAGAGCTTAATATTGGTTAAATAAAGTTTACAGTTTTATTTGATGGACAGTGGCTAACTTAGGAACTAGAATGTTGACTACACAGCCAGGATGTTTAACAACATTTACTAGAATGTTGCTGTATTCAAGCACCACACAATGGCATTGTCCAAAGGTATTATTAGAAGCAATTAAAGAGCAATGGTCCCCAGAAGTTGATACGGCTCAGCAATGTTTTGCAACGCGCAACACAGGTTTAAATCTTTATTCAAGCTTATGAATTGACATGAGGTACACATTTATTTGGGTACATGAAAGAACTGTCATTTCCTTTACTTTAGGGGAGAACCGCATGTAGTTTACGTAACAGTAAGACTGACAGTCTCATCCTCCTAGCTTAACAAAGCCAAACTGACACCTAAGCTACAGCAGTTTAAATTACTTTGACCATAACAGCGAAATGGGTGAGTTGATATAACAACAGCATTTTCCGTACTGATAAATCAGGTATAAATTTTCATCAACCACTACACAATTTATCTAACAATTTTTCCTTTTAATTAAGTTGCAGTATTAGCAAATTTCTAACAACTATTGTGGTACCAGCACCTGCAACGTCAGGCAAGTTTCAACACTAGGGTAAAGAAACTTCTAGTTTAATAACCTGGTGCAATGTTCCTTGAATAGCAGCTACTTGCGAGGCGGAATCAATTGCAGGGTTTGCATTGCTTGGAGAGGAATCATTAGAGTTGAAACTGCTTGTAAGAGGAGACAACTGCCCAGAGACCTGAGGATGCAGAACTTTCTGTATGGTAGCTGCAGGTAACTGCAAGTTCCTTGAAGCAACAGAGACATCAGTTTTCTCAGGAACTTCAGTTGTTCTACTTCGAACATTTCCATCCCCGGCACCGGAATGTTGTTTCAAAAGCATGGGATCTGATCTTCGGGAGTCTTCCACGTTGTACTTGTCAGTTGTTACTGAGCGTTCACTGATTGACTCTACAGATTGCTCCGAAGACATGTTCAGTCTCTCCATTTTCTCATGAACAATTTGGGTCTCCTTAGCAGCCTCAAATTTAACATTTTGATCTGGTTTTTTCTCAACCACATGTTTTGACTCCACTTCAACATTCTGTGGGCTGCCTTTTGCAGTTGTTTCAGCAGATGGGATCACACCTGAAATAATTTCAGATGGGGTTATCAAGTGTGTGGCGTTCCCTCTGCCGTTAAACGTGGAGTGAGCATCCGAAACTGTAGCATCACCTTGGCCTGTTGGGTCTTCCTTCCTGACGCTATCCTCTCTGCCAAATGCTCCTTGCCCACTTGTACCGTCACCATTGATCACTTTCTTACTCGAATAATCAAAAGATGACTGATCCCCATCATGATCACCAAGAGATGGACCTTTTGAAGGATCTGCACTAGATCCGGCATTATTCATGTTTGATGTAGGAGTCAAGGATGGAACATGAGCAGTAGTATCGGCATCTGCATAAACAGATAGCGGAGATGATTAGATCACCACCAACCTCAGAAGCATATGAATTAACTGAACAAATAGTATGCAAAGTTAATATGGCATTACCTGTGCCCTGATGATCACTCAATGGTTTGGTTCCTGAGGATGACTCCACCGATGCCACTTCTAGAGGTCTGTCATATACATGTGAAAGAGCCGGATCCCTACCAAGACTAGTATTATCAGCCGTAGGAGGCAAACAGAGTGATACCTCCAGACCATACTGCTGAATAGCCATTGTCTGGACACAATATACTTGCACTACTTGTTCACCATCTGGTTGGCTTCCGTATGTTCCCGTCAGACTTAAAATAGGCATTGCAACTGTGAAATCCGCTATATAGTCCAACCGAGTAGAAGCAGGATCTGGGCCATATTCAACATGGACAGCATATATAGCATTCTTTTTGGCATTCGCAAGCAAAATAAGGCTAGCTTGTGGCAACACTGCTACTTGGTTGAAAAATGCTTCCTCGTGCTTATGTTCTAGAGAACTCACAAGTTCCAGAGCTTGAGTGCATCTCCAAGTCTCAGACTCACTTGGCAACAACCAACCTTCCTTATCAGAGGAAGCCCAGATTTTTACTTCTCGATTGAGAGGGCCCTGCAATATTACGAAAGTTTAGTATGTTCCCATCACAATGAAGATGTATGCTAAATGAAGATGCATATGCAAGCTTACTTTCCAAGTATGCAATCATAGAAATTGCACACATAGTTTATCATAAAAATATATTGAAAAAATAAAGCCAATGCACATTAAGAAAAAACATTGTTCCGTTTACAATTCGATTGTGAATTATCTTAACAGTTATTAGAAAACAGTGATCCTTTCAGCATTATTTGAACTGGGCAACTGTGTTACATAAGTATACATTGTTTAGCAGAATAACATGTCCGCTGACGGTGATTAATGATGACAGAAAATGTAGTAGTTAAAAATGTGAAGATGTAGAGGAATGCATACCGCTGTAACAAGATTTATATGATTTGGTTGCTCAGGTGCCGTAAGGAAAGAAACTGAGTAAACAGCTTTACCATCATGTGGTTTAATCACAGATAGAGGCAATGCTCTGCGATCATCCCAGATTTTTACCTGCCAAAAAATAAACAGTACAGATTATAAATTGCATTTACAAATTCAGAGTGTGTTTCTGTTGATTACATGGTATCAACAAGAAAACAGGTAAGCTGTCCCCTGATCGTTCATCCTCAAAGAAAAAATTTATGAGACAGCAGTTTTGTCCATGTCCAGCAGGATAACAAAAGTAACTTAACTAAGCTCAGAAATCGTAGCATGCATTAGTAGCATACAGCTTGCAGTGGAGCATGGAAGGCTGACAGCATATTCAGACATTTTGGACACTATAGAAGTGAAAAATAAATGGAATGCGAATTTGACTGCAATTGTACATAATTTTAAGAAGAATGTGCATGATCATTTGATTTGTAAAGCATTTCTTTCCTGTGCTATTGCCTATGATGGGGTATAGGTTTCTTAACCAAGAACAGGATATATTGCACAAACCGTGCCATCTGTTGATGCTGAAGCCAGACGGGTAGTCATCCACTGAGATAAAGACAGATCAGTGACATCCCCGTCATGTTTACCAACCAAGTACACACCATCAATCAGCTTGTCAAGTGTGCATTTAAGAGGCTCTTCTACATTGAAGTCTCTTCCTCTTCCCACTTTAGTTGTATCTATTCTTAAGACGCAGTTCCCAATTCCAATAAACAGAATTTCCTACAGGATAGTTGCATGAGTCATTAACAGAAAATCAGTGAAGACACTGAAAGTGACAGGCGATGAGGCTCTACTTGCTTATGGGAGTGCCAGCATATTCTTGGATGGTAAATTTCAGCATCTCCTATCTGGATGGCAATTTCAATCTTTCCTGTGATTTGTGGTTTATTTTCATCATCTGGTCCCTCGTCGATCTTCCAGACATATATACGCCCATCCACACTTGCACTGCAGGCAAACAAAACGAAATCTTAATTGTGTGTGTGTGTGAGAGAGAGAGAGATAGAGAGAAAGAGAGGAAACCAAAGTTATGGTGGGAGGCCACTACACCCGCTAGATGTTCATTTTAATCCAATTAAAATGCCAGCACAGCCACACAGCAATCCAACAGAACTACCCTAAAAGTAAAAGTACCTTGCTAAACGATGGACATCTTCTGCAAAGAAAGCCATGTCTGTCACCCTCTGCAGCAAACAAAATAAGGATGCTAAACATAACAAAGAAATGCACCTTCACGCTAAATAGAATCAACAAAATATGGAACGAACAAAAAATCAGATATGATTAGCTTCAGATTCTAAGTGTGATGAAAAATGCTCTCCATCAGTACAAGAAATAAGAATGAATTCAGTGAGCTATAAAAATGACTAATTAATAACATCGGACCTGATTTATGTAGCAACTACATTCACTATTCCCTTTGGCTTTCTGTTGTATGTACTGACCACATTATTTCATTTGACAATATAACCTTCCAATTCATACTTCACCCACGCATAGTTAATACTTAAGCCTTTGCCCTGAAGTATAACAGACTGTAATCATAAGACACAACCCTAGATCCAGCGCCGGTTCGTGCTTTGAGATTCACATATTTTGTGAGGTACCTATGCAACTGTGGGCGTTTTCTGATGAAAATATCTGTATCTAGTTTTTTTTTTGAACATCTGTATCCAGTTTATGCTTGCGGAGATGAATATACAGTCAATACGATAACATAGCAACACAAGGGTTCCTCGCAGGTACTAATTAATGCTTGCGGAGCTCAGGCATAAAGCAACAAATCTGGGGAAAATCTACCTTAACCCACTAATAACATCGCCGACTCCAGCAAACACTTGAACGCTCAAAACTAAGCGACATCAAATCAAATTCTCCTCGCATGATCAATCCACAGCAGCAGACATACCTGTGTGTGCCCACGGAGGAGCGAGCGGAGCGCGGTGTTGATGTTGAGCACGCGTATGTTCCCCATCTTGAGGCCGTACACGATGTAGTTCCGGTTCACGGCGATCTGCCGGCCCAGCACTAACCCCGGGTCGGACGTGTACTTGGTGATGGGCGTCACCTCCAGCTGCGGCGGCCGGGCCTCCCCGGGCAGCCGAGAGTCGACGTCATGCACGGCGCTGTCCCCGGGCCCCAGCAGCCTGCCCCGGGGCATCTTGCTGCTGGCCATCCTCGCCGGCGGCGCGGACGGCATCCTCGCGGTCGGCGCGGACGGCATCCCCGCCGGCACCCCGGAGGAGAAGTCTGAAGGCGACGACGTGGGCTCGAGGTGGGCGTTGCCCAGCAGCTGCATGAGCCGGGCGCTCGGGTTGGGTCCGGGGTTGGGGATAGGGAGAGGGTTTGGAGTGGGGTTAGGGTTCGTGTAGGCGGCGGCTGGGAAGTGGACGGCGCTGGTGGGATCGGGCGGGTAGGGGAGGTAGGGGTTGCGGTGGAAGGGCGGCGTCGCCGGCGGGTAGGAGTAGGGTCCTGGCGGGCCAGAGGTCATCGGAGCGCCGGGCGGGGCCCCCGGGAAGATGCCGGTGGGACTCGGGACGGTTGTGGGGTTTGCGGGAGGGTTGAAAAGCCTGGCGAGCTCGAAGGGGGCGCTGGAGGTAGGGTTAGGGTTTCCCGACGGCGACGCCATGGGAGGCCGCTCGAAGGGGAGATGGATCTGGAGTAGGCGATGAAGGAGGAAGACGGCTCCTCTTCCTGGTGGTTTTTGCGGTTTACTGGGATTTTGGGGAAGAATGGTCAATAACATAGACTACTAGTTTCCTCAGCAAAATGGTTTAAAAATGTGGACTCTTTTTCGAAAAAGGTTATAATCAAAAGTTTTAATGTAATACACCCGCCCTCTGCATAGATAGGATGCACACAGCCGTTCAAAAAATTTACAACTTAAGTTCTTAATGAAATGTAACGAGAAACAAAAGTCTATCATGGAATAGGAGCCGCAATCCGCAGACTATGCAGTCATCCATGTTGGGTAATAAACTCCTTGGAAGAATTCTCCAATCGTGTAGACACCTCCGTAAATAGGTCGTGGTTCTCCACGCTTTGAAGCGACGACCATGAACGGAGTGTAGCCGTAGACCGGTAAATTACCTGCATAAGAGAAAAGTTTTTGTCATTAAAAACCTTTCTATTTCCACATAGGCATAGCGACCAAATAACGCGATCGCTCCTACTCTGATAAGATTTTTAAACCTAACCTCTACCCCATTTACCCAATTGCCAAAAATATTTACAATACTTCGAGGTGGATGTAAGCTAGATCCTATCTGAATGATTGACCATATAGCTTTAGCGAACCGGTAATGGAAGAAGAGATGTTTTATTGTCTCATCTTCGTGACGGAAAACACATTTTTTACAGCCATGCCAATTGTGTTTGCAAGGTTATCTTTGGTGAGGATAACACCACGACGTAGGTACCAAGCAAATACCTTCGTTTTCAGTGGTATCCTCAGCCTCCAAATGCATTTATTATTATAGACCGGTTGAAAGAACATCTCTCATATTATGTTTTGTGTGTTTGATGTCAATGTATGTGATACACTAATGGTTGTTTAAGTGGTACAGGAATTACATAGATATATTTGTATGCGTGTTGGATGTGCTCAGTTTTGTCAAAATGCTGTTGCAAAAATATTCATCAGGCCGGATAATCCGGGCCGGATATTTGCAAAATATCCGGCCCCCAGAAATTCGGCTAAGGACTTGGGGAAATGCAGCTCAGTATAGGGGCCGGACATTTGCCCGGATATTGTCCCGGTTTTGTACCAGGGCCGGATTATCCGGGCCGGATATTTCAAGAATATACGGCCCCCTCGAAAATGACTAAGGACTTGAAGAATTGCCTCTGCAGACGGGGCCCGGATATTTGCCCGGACATTGTCATGGTTTTGTTCCTGGAGGGCGGATTATCCGGGGGCGGATTATCCGGCCCTTACTTAGGGCGGATTATCCGGCCCCCCGAAATGCACAACGGCTAGATTTTGGGGAGGGGTATTTATACCCCTCTTCTTCTTCCTTACCCCTTTGCTCAATCATTGCACAAGAAATCGCCAAGCTTCACCTCCATTAGAGCCACCTCAAGAAACACAAGATTTGCAAGATCTCCTTCCTCCCCCAACCAAATCTCTTGATCTTTGGAGATTCGAAGGAGAAGCCACCGATCTACATCCTCACCGAAGCGTTTTTTATTTCCCCTCATTTGTTTGAGGGATCTCATGCTAGTGTTCCTATTTGGTTCCCTAGTTGATTTGTTGTTGATGTGTTGTTGTTGATTGTTGTATTGTTACAGATTTGGGAGCCTCCAATTTGGTTGTGGATGTGTGCCCCAAGAACTTTGTAAAGGCCCGGTTTCCGCCTCGAGGAAATCCCTTAGTGGAAGTGGGCTAGGCCTTCGTGGCGTTGCTCACAGGAGATCCGAGTGAAGCCTTCGTGGTCTGTTGGTTTGGCTTGCGTAGCAACCACACTCCTCCAAACGTAGACGTACCTTCTTGCAAAGGAAGGGAACTACGGGAATCACCTCCGTGTCATCGCGTGCTCCACTCTCGGTTACCTCTATCCCATTCTATCTCCTATATTGCGTAGATATATCTTGCTTAGTTGATATCCTTGTCATATAGGTAAATTCACTTAGTTGCATATCTAGAGAATTTACCTTTTGTGTCAAGCCTAAATTTAAAAAGAACTAAAAATTGGTTAGCACCTATTCACCCCCCCCCTCTAGGTGCGGCATACGATCCTTTCAATTGGTATCAGAGCCTCGGCTCTTATTTCGAGCTTAACCGCCTAAGAGTATGCCGAACGAGGATCCCACGGAAGAGGCCACCAAGACGGTCTCCATGGAAGACTTCAATTCGTTGAAGTCCTCCATGGAAGCCCAAATGAAAAGCATGAAAAAGATGATTGCCGAGCTTTTGGCTCCGGCCCTTCCCAAGGCTCCTAGTGTAGAGGTAAAGGACACGGGTGCTTTAGAAGAGGGTGAGGCTTCGGAATTACCCTCCTCTACCAAACCCGTGGAAGGTGATAACTTAAACACTTTAAAAAATCCCATTGCATCTCCTAGGACAACTAGTGGAGGTGAGAGCTACAATCGTGTAGCTCCACCTTTTCTATCTCCCGATATACCGGTTCCCCTTCCCCATATGAACATTCGGGGCGACCCCCCTAAGTTTTCCATTGAGAATTTCGATACTTGGCAATTTGAGTTTCGCTCTCATGTTTGCAAGGTGCCTCCAATGAACTTTGGAGAATCATCTTGGAAGGCTTCAAGCCATACAACCCCGACAAGTTGACTAGAAGAGAGGCGGTTGATAGTCAACTCAACAATACCGCCTTGCACATGATTCAAACTAGTGTGGGGACAAAGGAATTGCATCGTGTTCGGAACTACACCACCGCCAAGGAAGCTTGGGATGGTTTGGCCGCGAGTTGCATTGGAAGTGAGAGCACAAGGAGGAACAAGTATAATGCTCTTAAGAATAAAGCCGAAGGGTTCATGAGGCTACCGGATGAAGATCATGAAGTCATGTATGGAAGACTTCTCACCGTTGCCGATGCCTTCCGGCTTATCGGTGCCACCCACATCAATGACTCTTGGATCAAGGAGAAGTACATTGAATGCATGATGCCATTTGTACCCATCGATGTCAAGACTCTTGTGGGGAGGGAATGCTATTCCTCTCTCACCTCTCAACAAGTCGTGCACGAGATGCAAGCTCTCAAAGTGCTTGAGGAAACCTCTCATGATTCTCGCAATCGAGCTCTTGGGATGGCAAAAGGTTCCAACCTTGCCTTGGTGGTCAACTCCGTTGAAGAAGTGATTCCTCAAGAATCTTATAGGGCATCTTGGAGTATGTCCTATCCGGAAGATTTGCAATGCCACTACCATGATCACATGGCCTTCCATGCAAAATCCTTTTGGGTTGATCCCTCCAAGGCCAAGGAAGACAACATCAAGAGGAACAACAAAAGTGGGTTCACTAGCTTTGGTCCAAAGACAAGATCATGCTACAATTGTGATGACAAGCGCCACTTCATTGCCGAATGCCCCTATGAGAATAGAGAGCTTCATAATGGGAGGCTCATTCCCAAGGACAAGAGCAAAGACACAAAGGGCAAATATTCAAAAGCCCCCAACAAGAAATTCTACAACAACAAAACCAAGAAGGGCTAGAGGCCCTCAAGAGTTGTGCTAGTAACAAGGGAAGAATATTCTTCCGATGAAGTGGAAAGCTCTAGTAGTGAGGAAGATGAAGAAAGCTCAAAGGAATTGGCCGCCATCGTCACCACCAACATTCCCTCTTCATCACTCTTTGACTCTCCCAATGAGAATTCTCATATCAAGAATGCACATTGCTTCATGGCAAGGTCCTCTTTGGACACATCTATTGTGCTATCAACTCAAGAAGAGTATACCTCCGGAGATGATGATGTTGATGATGAAGAAGATGCAACCTCTAATGGATTGGTCGCTCTTGCCTCCCTCTCCACTAACTCTTCATCACCAAGTGAATCCCCCAATGAGGTCATTCATGTGGAGGAAGAAAGTTGCCTCATGGCTAAATCCTCCGAGGTATCATCTCCTAGCCCCTCTATGCCTAACATATCTAGTGATCTAGGGGTTGATGATGCTAGTCTAAAAGTGAAACAAGAAATGCTAGATTTTGATGATTTCATTCTCAACCTACAAGGTAACACTAAAAAGCATGTTTCAAACCTCATGGTTCGTATAGCTCAACAAAGTGATATGCTTGAGAAAAAGGGTCAAATAGAGAGAGAAGACTCTCTTGAAATCCATGCTCTTAAAAATGCTCTTGAGGAAAGTCAAGAAACTATAGCTTCTCTTGAGGAGAGGCTAGAAACTCTTGAAGAGCCTCAAGATAAAATTAACAAGCTCACAAAAGCTAGAGATCTTGCTAGGGCTAAGACTAAAGTGCTTAAAAGGGAAAAGGCCCAATTTGAGGTTGATCATGAGAAACTTGTGAAGGATCTAGATGAACTAGACAAAGCTCACAAAGCTTTGAAGAGTGAATTCACTCTCCTATCCAAGTCCTATGAGCAACTTCAAATTAGGCTTGCTACATATGATGTGCCTAGTTCCTCTACTCCTCTATGTGATCATGCAAATATTGTTGAGGAAAATGCTAGGTTTAAGGATGAACTTGCTAAGGCCTCCTCTCCCCAAAGTAAACTTTCTTTGGATGATCTTTTGAGTAAGCAAAGATCAAACAATGGGAAGGAGGGCCTTGGTTATAATGCCAAGGCAAAGAAGGCAAACAAGCAAAAGGCCAAGCCCGCACAAGAGAAGAAGAAAGATATCACTAATGGTGAAGCCCCTAAGGGCAAAACCATTAATGATGATGATGCAGGAAATGCTAACCCTCACTATGTTTTATTTAAAGATTACTATGGTGATGTTTATGCTAAATATGTTGGCCCATATGATGGGTATGTTGCTTGGTCTATTTGGGTCCCAAAGACCCTTGTTGCTAACAAAAGAGGACCCATTGCAAAATGGGTACCTAAATCCAAGAATTGATCTCATGTAGGACTATGCCGTCGGAGGTTCAAAATGGGTACTTGATAGTGGATGTACAAGTCATATGACCGGCGGCAAGAACCTCGTCAAGGAGTTGAGGCCTAACATAAATGATATCACCGTCTCCTTTGGCGATAATTCTACATCCGAGGTATTGGGTTTTGGCAAGGTTGTGGTTGCACACAACATTACTCTTGTGGATGTCATGCTTGTCAAAACCCTTGGTTACAATTTGCTTTCCGTTTCCGCCCTTGGCAAGATGGGTTTCGCCATCTTTATTGATAATGATATTGTGGTCCTCTTGTGGAGCAAGACTCTAAAAGTCGCTTTCGTTGGGTATCGCGAACACAACTTGTATGTGGTGGACTTTTCGGGGATCACCACGACAAGTGCGATGTGCCTATTCGGAAAGGCGGACGTGGGTTGGTTGTGGCATCGCCGCCTAGCCCATGTCAACATGAGAACTTTGCAAAGTCTTCACAAGGGGAACCATATTGTGGAGCTAATGGAAAATGTGTCTTTTGCCAAAGATCGTGTTTGTAGGGCTTGTGTTGAAGGAAAAATGCATGACTCTCCGCATCCAAGCAAGACTATTATCTCTTCCAAGAGGATCTTGGAGCTCCTTCATGTGGATCTCTTTGGTCCCGTTACTCATGCAAGTCTTGGTGCGAAGAAACATTGCTTGGTGATTGTTGATGATTACTCAAGATACACTTGGGTCTACTTTCTCAAGACGAAAGATGAGACTCAACAAATATTCATTGACTTTGCTACCGAGGTGCAACGCCAACACAACCTCCTCATTATGGCAATAAGAAGTGACAACGGCTCCGAGTTCAAGAACTATACACTCAATGATTTTCTTAGTGATGAGGGGATTCGACATCAATATTCCGCTGCTTACACCCCTCAACAAAATGGTGTTGCGGAGAGGAAGAACCGGACTCTTATGGATATGGCAAGATCTATGATGGCGGAGTATAAATCCCGCTATAAATTTTGGGCGGAATCCATCTCCACCGCTTGCCACTCCTCTAACCGACTCTATCTCCGCAAGGGCTTGAACAAGACTCCATATGAAATACTCACCGGGAACAAGCCTAATATCTCATACTTCAAGGTGTTCGGGTGTAAGTGTTTCTACAAAATCAAAGGAGTTCGTTTATCTAAATTTGCTCCTAAAGCTTTGGAGGGTATATTTGTTGGTTACGGTGCCGAATCTCACACTTATAGAGTCTTTGATATAGCCTCCGGGATTATCATCGAATCTTGTAGTGTGAGGTTCGAAGAAAATGATGGCTCCCAAGTGGGGCAAGTTGATGTATGTGCAGGTGATGAAATACCTCAAGATGCCATAGTAATAATGGGTGTGGGATTTTTCCGCCCCGTTGAGGGACACAGTGTGGCGTCTCGGGAAGAACTATGCTCTACCACGGTGGAGCCCTCATCCTCTCAACATCAACAAACCCCATCTCTTGAAGCTAATGATGCACCAACCCAAGAACAAGAAGAAAACCCTCTCCCTCATGAACAAGATCAAGGACAAGATCAACCAAGAATTCATGATGGCTCCGATGAGTATCCATTTGATATTTGCGCTTCACCAAATATTGTCCAAGATCAAGCACATGAGGATGAGCAACCCCAAGTAATTGAGGAAGCTCAAGTTGAAGGTCAAGACGGGGACCCAAATGATCAAGTTGATCAAGTGACACCTCCAAGGCCAAGAAGAACCAAGGAGGAGATCCAGGCCCGTCGTCTAGCAAGAAGAGAAAGGCAACTTGAGCGTCTTGAACACACACATGACAAGGTTCTTGGTGACGTAAGGGCAAAGGTTTCCACAAGAAGACAATTGGCTAACTTTAGCAATCATCATGCTTATATCTCCTTAGTGGAACCCAAGAAAGTATTTGAAGCCCTTGAAGATTCGGATTGGTTGGAAGCTATGCATGAAGAACTCAACAACTTCAAGCGCAACAAAGTGTGGACTTTAGTAAAGAAGCCAAAGGAGTGCCGCAATGTTATAGGCACTAAATGGATTTTCAAGAACAAGCAAGATGAGTTTAGAAATGTTGTAAGGAACAAGGCAAGATTGGTGGCTCAAGGGTTCTCTCAAGTTGAGGGAATTGACTTTGGAGAAACCTATGCTCCCGTGGCTCGCCTTGAGTCCATCCGTATCCTTCTTGCTTATGCCTCGCATCATAACTTTAAGTTACAACAAATGGATGTGAAAAGTGCTTTTCTTAATGGTCCTTTGCATGAAGAGGTTTATGTTAAGCAACCCCGGGGTTCGAGGATCTCAACTTTCCTAACCATGTCTACAAGCTTGATAAAGCACTTTATGGTCTCAAACAAGCTCCTAGAGCTTGGTACGAGCACCTTAAGGAATTGTTGGTAGACCGTGGGTTTGATGTTGGGCTAATCGACCCCACTCTTTTTACTAAGAGGGTCAATGGGGAGCTTTTCGTTTGCCAATTATATGTTGATGATATTATATTTGGCTCTACTAACAAAGCTTTCAATGATGAATTCTCAAAGCTTATGACCGATAGGTTTGAGATGTCTATGATGGGAGAGATGAAGTTCTTCCTTGGTTTCGAGATCAAGCAATTGAGGGAAGAAACCTTCATCAACCAAGCAAACTATCTCCAAGACATGCTCAAGAGGTTCAAGATGACCGAGATGAAAGGTGTGGCCACTCCTGTGGTTACCAAATGTCATCTTGCACTAGATCCCAATGGTAAAGAGGTGGATCAAAAGGTATATCGCTCCATGATTGGATCCTTGCTTTACCTTTGTGCATCTAGACCGGACATAGTGTTGAGTGTTGGTGTGTGTGCAAGGTATCAAGCTTCTCCTAAGGAGAGCCACATGATGGCTCTCAAAAGAATCTTTCGATATTTGGTTGATACCCCAAGATATGGTATTTGGTACCCCAAAGGCTCAAGTTTTATTCTCAATGGTTATACCGATGCGGATTGGGCGGGTGACAAGGATGATAGGAAATCAACTTCCGGGGCTTGCCAATTCCTTGGTAGGTCCTTGGTGTGTTGGTCTTCTAAGAAGCAAAATTGTATATCTCTCTCCACCGCCGAAGCCGAATATGTTGCCGCCGCAAGTGGATGCACTCAATTGTTATGGATGAGGCAAACTTTAAAGGAATATGGTGTCATTTGTGACAAAGTGCCTCTATTGTGTGACAATGAAAGTGCCATCAAGATTGCCTATAATCCGGTGCAACATTCAAGAACGAAGCATATTGAGATCCGGAATCATTTCATTAGGGATCATGTTGCCCGTGGTGATATTGAGCTTATCTATGTTCCAACCAAAGATCAACTTGCCGATATATTCACGAAGCCTCTTGATGAAGCAAGGTTCACTTATTTGAGGAATGAGCTAAATATCATTAATTCAAGGAGTATAGCTTGACCATCTTGCAAACACACCTTTGTCTCAAAACTTTATTTGGTTTATATGTGGGCATGGAAATAGGGGGAGTGCGGTTTAAATTATTGAGCTATCCCTCCCCCCATAATGCCAACATTAAGAAATCATTCTCTTTATATCATATGTTGATATGTGAGCGTCAATGATGAGTAGTGGCTTGGACCCAAGATATATCTTCGCGGTGCCATGCCACAACACTCATATATGGTGGCCTAGGCCACCACACCCTTCTTTGTGAAGAGTTGGAGTTATTTGGATCTTATTGCATTTTATTTGACAACTCCTTGTTCTTATGGGAAATCACTCTAGTTTGGCCTTATTTGCTCATATCTTGCAAACTTGAGTGATCATGTACCATTAACAGTTTGAGTCTTCTAAACCCAAGCCTACACTCATCTATAAGCCATTTCCATCTTGCTCATTTGTCATGTTTGGTAAAAACTTGGAGTTGGAGGTTTTTCGGACGGATGATCTAGGTTGCCCCATCTTATTGGTAAATTTGCATCTTATATGTGAGGTGATAGTTTATTGCACCACATATGGGTACGCAAATAACCAACTAAAGATAGGCGGGATTGACGGTGTTCTGAAAATCTCCAGAACACCGGATAATCCGCCCCCCTGGCGACCCGGAAAATCCGGCCCGGCCGGATTATCCGCCCTAAACTAGGGCCGGATTATCCGGCCTGGGCGGATCTTGAAAGGGCTGAGGACGAGGCCACGGGGGGGAAACGGTTTATTCCCCCCCCCACGCGCCTCTCTCTCCTCTCTCTCCTCTCAAGGTCGCCGGAGACTCCCCTCCTCGCCGGAGTTGCCCCGTCCACTCCCTCCCGGAGTTTTTGGGTGGATCGGGTGCTCCTCCCTCCTAGCTACCTTCTCCTCCAAGCGGCTCTCGCAATGGATGCGGGTATGATTCACAATCCCTAACCCTAGGTGTTGTGTTTTATATGTGCTATTTTCTTGGTGGATCTGGTGTCTAGTTGTTCCAAATCGCTTGTAGTGTACTCCTCTTGCATGCTATTAGGCCGATCTGTTCCAAGACAAGTTGTTGATTGCAAAATCTGCTAGAATCGCAGGGCCGGATTATCCGGCCCCCGCGAGGACCGGATTATCCGGTCCGGCCGGATTATCCGCCCCTTGGGGCACCGGATTATCCGGCCCGGAGCTTCATCGCCACTCGCAGTTTTGATTCAATCTATCTTGTTTTAGACTTGTACCAGCTTATAGTATGTTTCTAGAGTGCATTACTCGTATCATACATGACTCATGAGCATTATCTTCTCTTTGCTATCCATCTTTGCTATTCACGGTCGTTCTTCTCGGGGTACCTCTCGGAGACGCGCAAGAGCTGATCGTTCAAGTGATGAGTTCGTGTCCAACGCTCCTCGCAAGTCAACCTCATCTAGGCACAAGAACAAGGCCTCAAGGGAAAATTACAAGTCTATGGACATTATCTCTTATCAAGCAATCCGTATGAAGAACTGGTATGAAGACCTCCCAAGGGATGAAGAGACAGAGGGCGAGAAATACTTGGTGCATGGAGCAGGAGTTCATCTATAAAGATATCTATGAGCCCATGAGGAAAGTTCGTCCCATGCAAGTTATCGATGTGGACATTCGGCGAGTCAACAATCACTTTGAGGATGCCATTTGGGTGGCTGGAAGGTTGGGGTTGAAGGACTTGATGAAGATTCAATGTGACTATAGTCCGGAATTGTTGAAGCAGTTCTTTGCTACGTTGGCCATCAAGACTGATGAGGACCGTACTATGGAATGGATGTCTGGCTCCACTCACTGTAGTGCCCCCTTGCACCGTTTTGCTGCTATTCTTGGAATTCCTGCAGAAGGTGGTAGTCGTCTCCATGGACCTCAGAGGACAGATAAGAATCAGCTGCATGATCTCTATACATCTGCTGGAAAAGTGGGAGAGTCCAAGGGGCTGCTTACCATCTATGGTCAGTTGCTTAGGTTCTTTCGAGGCACCATCGCTCCTAGTGGTGGTAACAATGATGCTCTCCGGGGAACTCTTGTGGACCTCATGTACCTCAGCTTTCGGTGTGCTCGTGATGAGAATGAGGAACAAAACTTCACTATTGATATCATGGACTACATCTTCCATGAGATTCATGATGCCATGATCTCCCGGACCACCATACCTTATGCGCCTTACATCCAGCTCCTCATCAACAACACTGCGGGCGTGCGTGGTGAAGACTTGAGCGGGTACTCTTATTTGAAGCACTATGTCAAGAAGGCCTACAAGCTTAAGCTTGTCTCTTCTGTTGTACCTCCACCTGACTCCTTCATGGGTGATGCTCGTTCTAGTGGTTTTGCTCTTGCTCGCCATTCTGACCTCCCTGCTACGAAGAAACAAGTGAACAAGCTCAGTTGGTTTCAGCGTTACATCCTTTGCATGAACATTGAGATCCATAAGGAGAACTATGCGGCCAGCCGGGAGCGTTCTGAGATTAAGTATACTTAGGCGGTTATTCTGCACAAGCTCAGTGGTGAGCAAGGACCCCCTCCTCGGCCTCCGGTTCACCCGGGTTACGGTGGGTGGCATTACGCACAGGTTCGGTGGAGTGATCTTGATAGTTGCATTCAAAGGTCCAGCCTCACTCGCCGCTCTCCGGATGCACTCGACACGATGAAGAAGAAGAAGAAGAAGAAGAAGAAGAAGAAGAGGCGCAAGATTCCGATTATGATGATGCCTCCGAGTGATCCCCATGGGGCGAGTAGCATCGCGCTTGTCCCCTTTTTGGCGTCTCGATGCCAAAGGGGGGGAAGCGTTCTATTAGGAACTCTCTCGGGGATTTGCATGGTTTGGGCACAAGCATATGCGTTTATCATTCCTTTATTGCTTGTGTTCCATCTTATTTGAACTATTTGCTTTGGTTGTGTTCCGTCTAAAACTATGTGCTATGTGGTGTGAAACATTGTTATGGCTTTCGGATTTCTATATGTTGAGATCAAGACTATTATATCATGTGTGATGCTATATCTCCGTATCATATATCTACACATGGGTATGACTTCTAGCATCCTATCTCAACTTCATATTTGTATATGTCTCTTGTTAGAGCTCATGATGGATACCTCTAGTGTTGAGGCACCTCAATCCTATGTGCTGTGTATTTGTATTCAAATGCAAATTACTTATATGCACACATGTAGGGGGAGTGCCTCTATGTTTTTACCATCATGCTTGCCTCTATAGTTATTCTCTTGCAAATCTGTATATTGTCATCAAACACCAAAAAGGGGGAGATTGAAAGAACATCTCTCATATTATGTTTTGTGTGTTTGATGTCAATGTATGTGATACACTAATGGTTGTTTAAGTGGTACAGGAATTACATAGATACATTTGTATGCGTGTTGGATGTGCTCAGTTTTGTCAAAATGTTGTTGCAAAAATATTCATCGGGCCGGATAATCCGGGCCGGATATTTCCAAAATATCCGGCCCCCGGAATTCGGCTAAGGACTTGGGGAAATGCAGCTCAGTATAGGGGCCGGACATTTGCCCGGATATTGTCCCGGTTTTGTACCAGGGCCGGATTATCCGGGCCGGATATTTCAAGAATATCCGGCCCCCTCGAAAATGACTAAGGACTTGAAGAATTGCCTCTCTGGACAGGGCCCGGATATTTGCCCGGACATTGTCATGGTTTTGTTCCTGGAGGGCGGATTATCCGGGGGGGCGGATTATCCGGCCCTTACTTAGGGCGGATTATCCGGCCCCCCGAAATGCAACAATGGCTGGATTTTGGGGAGGGGTATTTATACCCCTCTTCTTCTTCCTTACCCCTTTGCTCAATCATTGCACAAGAAATCTGCCAAGCTTCACCTCCATTAGAGCCACCTCAAGAAACACAAGATTTGCAAGATCTCCTTCCTCCCCCAACCAAATCTCTTGATCTTTGGAGATTCGAAGGAGAAGCCACCGATCTACATCCTCACCGAAGCGTTTTTCATTTCCCCCTCATTTGTTTGAGGGATCTCATGCTAGTGTTCCTATTTGGTTCCCTAGTTGATTTGTTGTTGATGTGTTGTTGTTGATTGTTGTATTGTTACAGATTTGGGAGCCTCCAATTTGGTTGTGGATGTGTGCCCCAAGAACTTTGTAAAGGCCCGGTTTCCGCCTCGAGGAAATCCCTTAGTGGAAGTGGGCTAGGCCTTCGTGGCGTTGCTCACAGGAGATCTGAGTGAAGCCTTCGTGGCTGTTGGTTTGACTTGCGTAGCAACCACACTCCTCCAAACGTAGACGTACCTTCTTGCAAAGGAAGGGAACTACGGGAATCACCTCTGTGTCATCGCGTGCTCCACTCTCGGTTACCTCTATCCCATTCTATCTCCTATATTGCGTAGATATATCTTGCTTAGTTGATATCCTTGTCATATAGGTAAATTCACTTAGTTGCATATCTAGAGAATTTACCTTTTGTGTCAAGCCTAAATTTAAAAAGAACTAAAAATTGGTTAGCACCTATTCACCCCCCCTCTAGGTGCGGTATACAATCCTTTCACCGGTGGTATAGGTTATATTAACGCTTCGTACATGGATTTTACCGAGAATATGCCATTCTTGGTGAGTTCCTAGCGAAATATATCCTTCCCTTGAACCAGTTGGATTGAAGCTAATTTTTGTAGTAATTTGTTCCAAGAGGTTAAACGGGGACCAACTACATCACGTCTGAATGTCATAGATGGTGGGGAGGTTTCCATCACTCCCTGAAGGGTAACATCCTTATGACGTACTATCATGTGCAAGGCTAGATATTGTTCCCGGAGTGTGGTTGCATCCAACCATCTATCCTCCCAGAACCGTATCTCCGACCCATCCCTATTGAGATACTCCTATGCTACTCAGGGTTTAAAATGTAGATCTTTTGAAAGATTTGAGCTAGAACCAGTAATTTCACCTCACATGTTGTTATTATTGAGGCAGATTTCAACTTTGGATGTTTATATTTGAACTACCACATATATAAGGGTGAAAGTAGTCCGGCATAATATGAGTAAAGTACAAGTTCTTTGTTATATGTTCTAACACATACGATTTGAATTGGTCCGTGTTTGTTATCTATCTGTTGATAAAATCAATTAATTCTTCAATCTAAATACTAAAACCTATGGAGTTAGGAAGTTCACGGATATGCCGACACGCTCTTCCTCACCTTCTATGTTGTTGCGGCATCATGGCGCTACGTGTCTTACCCGCACCCTTTATTGTCAAGTCGGAGTGGGCTTCTTTGTCCTTGTGAGCTTGTGTGAACTCTCAACACCATTAGACCCTCGTCACTCTATCTGATGGCACTCCCTTTGTAGACCAAGCTATGAAACAACATTGGGCATTGACTCCTTCATCTTGAAGCCTCTCCCCACCTTCCCTTGAGAGTCCACCGGAGAGAGCCGGGCCGATCCTATGTCCTCTCTGCCGGGTCGGAGATGGGCTAAGAGAGGCGTCATGTGTAGGGATGTTAATAGTAGTTCCTCTAGAAGTAGTAGGTTGTGGTTTTGGTGACATATCAGACTGTAGCTTGATGGTGTGAAGTGGCTAGATGTCACATCCGTTCTTGTCACAAAGCTCTGGTGGTCAGGGGTGGAGGTGATGGGAAAGGAGGACGCGACAACCTCTACAAATAAAAGCCTTTCTTTTTGCAGATCTGATGCACCTGGTTTTGGCGTGGTGATGGTGAGAAGGGTGTTATGTAGGCTATGCTCGGTTGTGGGGCAGATCTATGGCAAGGGAGTTCGGAAGCTACTCCCGGGAGTTCATCCACGATAGACATGAGTTTGTTGTCGTCTCATATGGAAGAAGGGCGGCCACTCCCACCTCAATCGCGGGCTTCGGTGTCCTCTGGCCGACTCCTGTCGTCTCCTCCCAAGTGGCTTCGTCCCCGATGATGTCTCGGTTGGCTGCTTGGTCATGCTTCAGCTAGGTGGAGAAGGAGCAAGACTCGATTGTGTTTTGCAGTTTTATTTTACGGTCCTTTGTGCAAGAAAGGTGGACTTGGTTGTAGTTTTTCATTTTCTCCTGTCCTTGATGTAAGTTGTACTCCACCGTTGATGAAATGAAGCTTCTACCTTGTAAAAAACAACATTAAGCAACTTCGTAAGTGGAGGGACATAAAGTGTTTCCTAATGGAGTATAGTGCTACTTGGGCTACACAAATATGTGGTCTTTCTCTGGTGCGCGGAAGGGCGCACAATGGAATATGAAATATAGAAGAGTAGTGCAATAGGGTTGAGATATGAGAGGGACCGCACGAGTAAGATGAATGCCTAGAGGAGGACACCTTCCTTGTATTTTTGGTATTTTTTGTTTTTTAGAACAATAACGAGAAACTATGGTATGTTTCCTTTATAAAAAAGGTATAGTTTCTAGGGCTTAAATATAGTGAATTTAATAGAGTTTTAAGTCAAATCCAACAACTTTATTGCACTTGGATATGTCTTATCGTCCATGCAATTTGACAATCTACACGAGTAATTTCTAGTCAGTGAGTATATAATATCCTAGTTTGGATGATGAATTCCTACACATGAGTTGTCAAAGCCCTCATTTTCTTATTCCCCGGGCCGAACAATGACCCTCCTAGGTGATGGATGCTCCAACGCCTCTCGCGGGACCCTGTCATGGTATTTAGCATTGTGAGGCTATGGGTGAATGTAACTCTAGATTTTAATGATGTGTGACCGAACTTGTGATGCTCTTGTCCTTACAATACACGCCCATACTAAGGATACTCCTCATCAGACATGGCAATGACCATGGTTAAATATAGTTAGCATGCACAGTGGGACCTTCGAGGATTGGGTTGTTCCTGGACTGAACACATGACACACTTGACACAAAAAGTTTTCAATCATGATTGCCAATGGTTGGCAAATGTTACTTTTTTTATTTCTTTCTCAACCTCGCCTGCCCAACCAGAGGTCGTTAAGTGACTTGGCGGGAGTTGTCAATGCCTAAGGGCGGAGCTTTTTATGCTCTCCCTCATGCATCAGCGTCTAAGATTCTTTTTACTAGGTATCTGTGAGCTCAAGGTACATTAAGTTAGAAAAGGGTGCAAGCTTGATGATGCATCAGGGGAAATTTTACTCCAGCTCCGCCCTGCCAATGCCTAGCCCGTGCGCGCCACCTGGCTATAGTGGATAGCCCTAGATCACGTCTCACTCCCTCACACTTACTTGTTCTTAATACCCGTTTCTCATGTATAGCTCAATCATTTCTAATGAAAATCAGTATTTGTCTTTGCACAAAGGGACATAACAAAATTCAACACATTTGAAGAAGTGATATTTGGGAGGGGCCTTCTTCTAGACTACCTTCTCGAATGAGCAAGAGGTGGAACCCAGAAATTGAGCCTTATATGTGGAAGAACCTGAGTAGCGACTGCTTATCGTGAGGGTCCAAATGATAGTCCTCCACACCTTATGAAAGGTGAATGTCTGATGAGGCCATAAAGATGAGCGAACTGCTCGATATGCTCCACAATGAAGTCGTCGTTGTTGTTGTCCCAGACCCATTTGAGGCCGTATCATGAACCGAATGTTTCTTGCGCTTAGAAGTCCCGAAATTTTTGGAAGTAATCGAATGAGGCGTGCAACCGTTAAGCTAGGATGAAGACTAGAAGGATGCTTTCATGCCATCCCTAATGGTAACCCTGGTTGCTGCATTGAAGAGCTGCCTATCAGATTCATCGTTTTGAGTTTCCATGGAGACGGGGCCACCCGTTTCAAAATTTGTGACATGGTATCCACATATTGCATGAATAATTTGAAGCTTTCTACACTTTCACACACAAGTTACCAGCGCGCTGTGACATGTAGACAACTTTGAGGACATCACCAAACATGCTTCACCGTTCCTTTTTTAATTGAATCAAATTTAGTATAAAGTTATACTAAATCTAAGTCAACTAAAAGAGACCGGAGGGAGTACAAAGTATCATATACTTACCTGGTAACTACACCTAGGCATTTCTCGGGCCGGGCCGGGCCCGAAAAAGCCCGAACTGAAATTCCCAGGCCCGAGCCCGGCCCGGCCCAACCTTTGGGCTTACAAATTAGGCCCGAACCCGGCCCGAACTGCCAAAAGCCCGGCCCAGCCTGACAAGCCCGACCCGAACTAGGCTTAAGCTGTGTTTTATGCAAGCCCGAGCCCGATCCGGCCCGACGTTCGGGCTCGAAAATCAGGCCCGAACCCGGCCCGATGTGCAAGCCCGACCCGGCCCAGCCCGGGATTTTCGGGCCGGGCCGTTCGGGCCGGGCTGCCTACTGGTAACCATGATTAGAGCATCTCCAGCCGCATCCCTCTAATGACGTTTGGGGGACCACATACAAGAAATGGAGAAAAAAGGTGTTCAGTCGCGTCCCCCAAAGCTAAACAGAATCTATACACAGATTCTCTACCGGAAACGACGGACACAAAAACAGCGTCCACATGCATGCATGCAGTCTCTAGTCCCCACATATCATTCTCTCACCTACTTTTTCCACATGGGGTGGTCCCCTCCATTAAAATGTATGCATCCGAACAACGCTATTTGAGAGACACGGCTAGGAAGGGCTTCTTTTTTTGTACAGATTTTTAGTCTCTTTTCATCCGGCGCTGTCTCCAAACGTGCCCCAAATCGTTATGCCGGACGTTTTTTGAGGGACGCGAGTGGAGATGCTCCTAGGACTAGAGGTGCACCTTTCAACACAAGTGCCAAAAACAAGACAATGTTCATGTCAACGCCGAAACCTCCACTCAGATCTCTAGTGACCAAATCAGACAACAGACCAATCCAAGACCAACACGAGCCATGTTCTGTGTCACCACTCAACAGCAACACTAACATTAAGTGTCGGAACAGCCCTGCAAGGATCAATGAGGATAGCTGCTTGGAATGGCCGGGGGATGGGGAACGGCCCGGCCATTCGTGGACTTCTGGAGTTCCAGAAGAAGGTGGACCCTGATGTGATTTTTCTCTCTGAAACAAAGTTGTGTGGGAAAAGGCTAGAGTGGTTGAGGTGGAAGATGGGGCTAACAAACATGGTGACAAAGGATAGTGATGGCCAGAGCGGCGGGCTCGCTCTGTTCTGGCGTAGCTCGGTGAACCTGAGTGCGGGCCTGAAATCAAAATACCACATTGATGCGGTGATAACCGAGGAGGATGGTTTCAAATGGAGGTTTACTGGAATATATGGCGAATCAAAAGCTAGTGAAAAGGAGGCGACGTGGAAGTTGATGAGGACAATCAAGCATCATAGTGACCACCCTTGGTCGTAGTGCGGGGGACTTTAACGAGATTTTGTTTGAATGGGAGAAGGTGGGCGGGGCGGCTCGGCCCCAAGGATGCATGGATCGTTTCAGGGAGGCGTTGGAGGATTGCAATTTGCATGATATTGGCTTTGAAGGCGATGCCTACACGTGGAGAAATAATAGCCATGAGCCAGGAAGATACATAAAGGAGAGATTAGACCGGGCGGTGGCGACGGATGGGTGGTGTGACCGGTTCCCAGGGTTTAGGGTGATCAATGGAGACCCTTACCACTCTGATCACAGACCCATAATTATCGAGCTTGAGGGAAATAGTAGATACAACGAGTGAGCGAAGAGGGCCTCAACCATTTCGATTTGAAGCCCACTGGTTAGAAGAGGAAAATTGTAAAGAGGTGGTAAGGAATGCGTGGGAGAGGGAGGTGCATGGAAGGGGCGGCAATGTTAGGGAGGCTCTCAAAGGTGTTGCTTCAGATCTAACCGATTGGAATAAAAGCTCTCTTGGACAGATAGAAAAAGGTATAGCTCGCGTTAAAAAGGACCTGGAAGTTTGTAGGCGTGGAGCGATAACTCCTGAAGCTGTCCGTAAGGAGCATCTGCTACGGTTCAGATTGGACCGGCTTGAATCTCAGCGGGATACCTTCTGGAAGCAGCGTGCCCATGTAAACTGGCTGCAAAAGGGTGACCGGAACTCCAAATATTTTCATGCTTATGCCACACAAAGGAGGAGACAAAACCGAATAAAAAAGCTGAAAAATGATAATGGGGAGATGGTGGAGAGTGAGGGGGAGATGGCGGCGGTGATTACTAATTACTTCCAACAACTCTTTACTTCCCATGCAGGTACTCGGACCCAGGAATTACTTGCTCATGTGACCCCGAAAGTTACAGCAGAAATGAATGATTGTTTGCTAAAAGCTTTTACTGAAGCTGAAGTCTAGAAGGCGTTGGAGGGGATTGGTGACCTGAAAGCCCCGGGTCCAGATGGTATGCCAGCTATCTTTTACAAAAAGAATTGGGAAGTGGTCGGCCCACATGTGGTGAAGGAGGTACTGGGAGTGCTAAATGGTGGTCCTATTCCAGATGATTGGAATGATACATGGGTGACACTTATCCCCAAAGTAAAAAATCCAGAATCTATGAAGGAGGTTCGGCCCATTAGTCTTTGCAATGTCGTCTATAAGCTGATTTCCAAGGTGTTAGCCCTTCGACTGAAAGGGATCTTAAATGAAATCATTGCCCCTAATCAAAGCGCCTTTGTTCCCGGAAGGTTGATTACAGACAATATACTGCTAGCATATGAAGTCACTCATCATATGAAAAACAAGAGATCAGGGGCGATTGGTTTGGCGGCATTGAAACTTGATATGAGCAAGGCATACGATCGGGTGGAATGGGATTTTTGGAGCAAATGATGAGGAAGTTGGGATTTGATGAGAAATGGATTGCTCTGGTTATGAAATGCTGCAATTCAGTCAAGTACCGGTTTAAGATCAATGGTTCGTTAACGGATGAGGTGATTCCTTGTCGTGGCCTTCGACAAGGAGATCCTATTTCTCCATACTTGTTCTTAATTTGCACTGAAGCTTTCTCTTGTCTCCTCAATTCTGCAGAGGAGGATGGACGTCTTGAAGGGGTGTGTGTTGCGCCTAATGCTCCAAGGTTTAATCACTTGCTATTCGCAGATGACTCTTTGATACTAATGACTGTTACGGAGAAAAGTGTTAACCAGCTGCAACATATCCTTTCTCTCTATGATGCTGAAATGGCAGCTGTCTTATGGGCAAGTTACAGGGATAGAATGGGATGTTCTGAGGGTATAGATATGCAGTTTGACCTGCACAGGCTTATAAAGAAAGTAGAGGGGCTTGAAGAGATTTCTCGACCTTTTTTGCAAGAGGAGATTGATTTGGTTCTTAAGCAAATGCCACCGAGATAAGTCCCCTGGGCCGGATGGTTTCACTCGGTTTGTTTTCGAAGAAATGTTGGCCTATAATAAAACAAGATTTATGCAAGTCTGGTGCATGATTTTCATGAGGGAAGTTTACGACTACGGAATATAAATGAGTCTTTCATTACTCTTGTTCCTAAGGTGCATAGCCACGAGAGTGTAAATGACTTTAGGCCTATCTCTCTCACAAATGCTTGTCTCAAATTTTTGACAAAACTGGTGGCTAATAGATTTCAACGAGAGGATTACGTCACTGTGTGCATAAGAATCAATATGGCTTTATCAAGAGCGAGAACAATTCAGGATTGTGTTGCATGGACTTTTGAATATTTATATCAGTGTCATGCTTCCAAAAAACCTATGGTGATCATGAAGCTTGACTTTGCTAAAGCTTTTGATACTATTGAACATGAGGCAATTATTCAAGTGATGTCACATATGGGTTTTGATTGTAAGACTATAAAGTGGGTAAAGGATATTCTCTCTTCTGGAACTTCTAAGATTTTGTTGAATGGTGTTCCAGGAAAGCAATTTTCATGTAAGAGGGGTGTTAGGCGAGGGTGACCCTCTCGTCTCCAATTTTGTATGTGCTTGGGTCTGAATTGTTGCAATTGGTGATCAATGATGCTCTTAGAGCTGGTTTACTGTCATTGCCTATTGAGGTGGGTGACCCTGATTATCCAGTGGTGCAGTATGCAGATGACACTTTACTCATTATTCCTGCTGATATGAATCAAGTTCTGGCTTTAAAGGATATTTTGCATAAGTTTTACGTTTCTACTCGGTCCGAAGGTTAACTATCATAAATCCGAGTATGGTTCCAATTAATGTGGCAAGTGAGGAGATTGAGCTGCTGGCCATCGCCTTTGGTTGTCAAGTTGCAACTCTCCCATTCACTTACTTGGGGTTACCTCTCGGGAACAACTAGACCAAAGATTCAGACATTTGACTCCAATTGTTACTAGATTGGAGAGAAAGCTTACAAGCATTTCTAGTTTCTTGTCTCAAGGAGCTAGACTGCGACTGGTGGATTCTCGCTCTGTCTTCCATGTCCACATTCTTTTTGTGTTCTATTCAAATTCCACCCGGCATTTTAAATCAGTCGAATAGGATTCTAAGGCAGTGCTTATGGAGGGATAATATTGATACACCAAAGCAGTCTTTGGCGGCTTGGGAGATGATATGCAAGCCTAAGAATAAAGGTGGGGTTGGTATTGTTAATTTTCAAAAACATAATGAGGCCTTGTTGTTGAAATTTCTGGATAAATTTTATAATAAAGCAGATACCCCTTGGGTCAGTCTTGTATGGAGAACTTACTACCAGGAATCTGTACCTCATGCTGAACATCTTTGTGGCTCCTTTTGGTGGAAAGATGTGTGTAAATACTTGGAAAAGTATAGGCAGGTGACCACTGTCTTGCCTGGCAAAGGAGATTCTTTTTTATTCTGGTTAGATAATTGGAAATTTGAGAATTCAACAACTCCTCTTAGTGAGAGATATCCAAGGATTTTTTCTTATGCTTTGAATGATAAACTTACGGCCAAGGAGGTATATGAAGTTGATGATATTGCGCAGCTTTTTCACTTACCTTTATCATCTCAAGCCTATGAGGAATGGAGGGAGCTAAGTTCTCAGATGAGGCGCAATCCTTTGTCAGTGGGAAATGATTCTTGGGTTTATGTATGGGGGAGTACATATACTGCATCGAAATATTACAAGTACCGCATCAAGCACATTCGGGTCATTGGCATTTATAGATGGATTTGGAGGTCCTCCTCGTATTATGAAGCATAAATTTTTTGCATGGCTCCTGGTTAGTGATCGTTTGAATACTAGGGACATGTTGAAGAGACGACATTGGAAGGTTACGGATGATACTCACTCGTGAGTTGTGTTTTGCTAGAGCATATGAGGACAGTAATGCACTTGTTCTTTGAGTGTCAATTCAGTCGGAGGATTTGGGCATATTTACTGATTGATTGGCAACGGGGGCAAGATATTCAGGAGGCTGCAACTAGGGCAAGAGCTGGTTTTGCTAAGCCTTTCTTCATGGAAGTGGTTATTTTAGCTTGTTGGAATATATGGAAGCAACGCAATGACAAAATATTTCAGTATATTAGGCCTTCCTTTCAAGGGTGGAAGAAGGGGTTTGTGCATGATATATCCATGCTTGAGCATAGGATAAAAAGGAAACACTTACAAGCTTTAGTTGCCTGGATAGGCAGTCTGTTTTAGTTTTACTACCCTCTTTAGTGTTGTACAGTTAGGTCTTTCTTTTTCTTTCTCTTTCTTCTTTCTGCTTTGTACATATGTTTTTTGATTATAATAAATAACTGTGGGGTTTTTTCCCCACAGTCTCAAGGTTCAAAAAAAAAAGAATGCTCAGGACAGACTGTCAATATTGATAAGAGCGCTATTGTGTTCAGCAAAAACACGAAAGAGCGGGATAAGAGGAAGATCATGGACATGTTGGGTATTAGAGGAGAATCAGAGAATGAAAAATACCTTGGGCTACCAGTATATGTGGGGAGATCAAAAACCAAAATTTTTGGTTATCTGAAAGATAGAATGTGGAGTAAGATCACGGGATGGATGGAAAAATGGCTCTCAAAAATGGGGAAGGAGGTGTTGATTAAGGCCTGCGCTCAAGCTATTCCCATCTTTGCAATGTCATGTTTTGACATCACAAAAGAGCTCGTGACCAAATGAGTGCGATGGTGTGCCGGTTCCGGTGGGCCCAACAAGACAAAGAAAATAAGGTCCATTGGATGAGTTGGGACAAACTCTCTTTGCCAAAAAAATGGGGTGGCACGGGGTATAAGGATCCGCATTCCTTCAACTTGGCGATGCTTGCGAAGCAAGCTTGGAGGCTTCTTTCGGACCCATCTTCGTTATGTGCAAGAGTTCTAAAGGCCAAGTATTTTCCGCATACTGAAGTTCCGCAGCGGAACCAATAGAGGGGATGTCATACACTTGGAGAAGCATCCTCAAAGGAGTCCAACTTCTCAAGGAAGGGGTGATCAAACGGGTGGGGGACGGATCTTCGATCAATGTCTGGCAAGACCCATGGATTCCTAGAGAGGGGTGCCCTTTCTTGATCACTCGAAGAGGAAACACTATGATTGATCGAGTTAGTGAGTTCCCGGATCCGGTTTCGGATTGTGGGATTATGATCTCGTGGACGATTGTCTTTGGCCTGCTGACGCAATCCATGTGAAAAAAATTCCAGTTTGCATGGAGATGGAGGATTCCTGGGCTTGGCGCCTAGACCCAAAGGGGAACTTCAGTGTTAAATCAGCCTATAAACTGCATAGAACCCTGGTGGAGCCTGGAGGTAGCGCTTCAGGCCTTTCCTCTAATGCAAATGAAAAGCAATTTTCCTGGAATATAATTTGGTCCTGCCCTTGTCCGCCAAACGTGAAGCAGTTCCTGTGGCGCCTGGCACATGATAGCCTCCCACATAGATGTAATATTGAGAGAAGAGGCATTGAGATCAATACTCTCTGCCGTGTGTGCAACAGGTTG
Source organism: Lolium rigidum (assembly GCF_022539505.1). Taxonomy (NCBI): domain Eukaryota; kingdom Viridiplantae; phylum Streptophyta; class Magnoliopsida; order Poales; family Poaceae; genus Lolium; species Lolium rigidum. Next base: position 78,729,910 of record NC_061508.1, on the reverse strand, counting down.
AACGAGGATGGAGCACATGTCTTTCTTCGCTGCAAAGGTGTCAGGCAAGTCTGGGCTAGGATGAACCTAGAAGAGGTGAGAAATGAGCTCCTGCTATGTGTTGGTCCTAAAGATATGCTGGAACACGTTCTTCATCTGCCGCAGGAAAAACAAATTAGGTGTGTTGCTTTGCTCTGGACGTGGTGGAAGCATCGAAACAAAATTAATGCTGGAGAGGGGAAGCTGGACCCTGATGAAGTGACCATTCTTGCTTCTAGATGTGTTGCTGATTATGTACAGTTTTGTACTCCTGCTCTTAAGCTGCAGGTGACTGCTACAGCTTCTTGGCAAAAACCTGAAAACGGCTGTCTAAAAATCAATACTGATGGGAGTTTTCTTTCTTCATCCCAGACTGGTGGCTGGGGATTTGTGATAAGGGACTGTAACGGAGGTACAGTGTACTCTGCTGCCGGCAGAGTGGATTATGCAAGCAGCGCACTCCAGACTGAGGCCATGGCATGTTTGAAAGCCCTGCAAATTGGCTTAGATTTGGGCGTGCAACGTGTGGAGGTGGAGTCTGATGCTTTGGTGCTGATTCAAGCAGTCGAGTTCGACCGTGCTCCAAATGGTGTTTTATTTAGGGAGATTAAATCATTTGCTTTAGCAAACTTTAATTCCTGTGTTTTTAAGTACTGCCCCAGGGCTTGTAATTCTGTTGCGAACGCTTTAGCGTCGTATGGTTCGAAGTTGGTCCATCTGCCCCAAGCCGTATGGCCGGGTGATGCTCCAGGCTTCGTTCGTTCGTTTGTAGCCAGCGATCTTGCTGTGCTATCTGGTTGAATGAAAGTGAGCTTCCAGATCAAAAAAAAAAAAAAAACATTAAGTGTCACATCTTCAGTTCCAATCGACCAATAAGACAGTGTGCACTCATAAACAACCTCAAATGACAGTTTGAGGGCGGTGCAAACAAAGAAACAACACTATCGAGGTTAATTGCTTCGCGGTAAAATCAGGGCAGGAAAGAAGTGTAGTACTTTCTCATTATGAATAAGTTCACTACATTGCAAGTTGCAAAAAATTAAAGATAGCCAAGTGTCCATCTGAGTAACATTTGGTGCGTCATAACCTTTCAGCGTGTGACAACTAACAAAAATGTATTATGGTCATTCTGAGCACATTTTTCCTTGGAGAATCTCAGTCGTTTTAGCCATGGTAACGCATGCAGGTCCATCGACGGCTTACTACACCTCAAGATCACATATCATGATCAGCTAATCATATCACGTATACACATGAACCAAGAGAGAATCAAATAGCACAACGAGCTAATCACGAGGGTTATAGCAATATCCAGATAGCTAAACAGAACTGCACTAGGTCATTTGGCCTTTGTTGCATGCAAAATCAGCTCTGCGGCTCCAGAGATTGTTCACTGCTACCGACCGTTCCACAAGTAGCAGCCACGCCTGAGCTGGTATGGGAGTCGACACCTGCCATATGATGATCAGGCTTCTCCTCCTGCATCTCGACATCATCATGGCTACCGGGCCCTGCCTCGGCTTCTGCGTCAGCCATCTCTTCATCACCATCACCTCCTGCATGTTCTGTTCCGTTGGAAACCGCTGCAGGATGTTCCGGCAGCTTTTCAGGTTTTGCATCGACAGGATCTGTGATTTTTGTGATTGCTGTTGCTTCGGAATTTGGACCGTGGGCAACTGGGTATGGGTCGGTACACTTGGTTATAGTAGACGTGACTAGAAGGGTCTGCAAATAAGAAAGCTTAAAGTTGGCAACAAAGATCTATTGTAGTTTACAAAGAACCACTTGTAATCTATTAGACAGCATTTCAAGTTGTAGTGCAATAAGCAGAAAAGTTGATGCTCTAGATAAAGAAGTTAAACTCATACATTGCAGGTTACAGAGTAACATAAGAACCATGTAGTTTTGATATGCTCTACGTGATGGTGAAAGTTCATGTAACAAACCTTCTCCAAGGCCAAAGCGAGCTTCGACAATTTCTTGTATGTTCCTTTTGGATCCAACAGAATCTGTCAACAGAAAGTTAGTATAAGGCTCCTTTCGAAACAACACCAATGCAACACACAAATGGAACCACATCACCTTCCTTTCGTGAGTAACTGCTTTACCGACATTATATCATTATTAAGGAAATTTTAGAATCAAACTAAAAGGGAAAAATCATCACCTCACAAAGTCTTTGCAGTGTAAATGGAGGACCTTCTTCAAACCTCAAGAGGGCTGCAATGATGTGCAAACAAATGATCAGGATCTGTTCATGCTCCACACAAAGTATGTCAGACATCACCTCCTATCATATCGATAATCTGATCTGGTACAATCAACTTAGGATATTTTGGTATCTGGCAAGCTGCTTTTTTTTTTACAGAAAATCCGGTCACAAACAGATATTTCATTCGAAATAACATGACAAACGAGTGCAAATGTCAGAAGGATAACTACCACACAATTTGGCTTAACCTAAATCCGATTTGTGAAAGAACCGATAGTATTTTTCACAACTATTTTTCCACATCAGCTCCGAAAAACAGAACAACACCATAACACCAAAAGTATTCTAAGTGTTGAGTTGAATAAACATACTCCCTCCGTTCCAAAAAAAGCTTCTCAACTTTTTCTAGATACGGATGTACCTATAGCTAAAACATGTCTATATACCTCCGTATCTAGACAAAGTTGAGAAGCTTTTTTAGGAACGGAGGGAATACATTTCGACTCTGTTATGAAGTGCAACACCAACAAACAATTCAAAACCCACCAAATGATGATGTCATTTTAAGTTTTTAACTGCAGGCTATTTTTCAAAAATAGAAGTAACAGAAAGTCATGTAACAGAATTGTGAAACAACAAACCAACGTATTAGTGCCTTGACTTATTCATGTTCCTAAAGGTAGATATCCAGCTGCATATTAGTGCCTTGACTTCAATTGCATTAAAGTGTGCAGTTCATATTCTTGACAGTCAACATGAGTTATGACAATTCACAAACTACATACCCAAATCAATGGCTGATTACTAAGTATGCCAAAGTTAACAAAGCTGCACTAAGTGAGGAGATATGAGGAGTCTAGGACCTTATCAGAATTTAAGGGGGCGAGAGAAACATGTATATCGAAACTAATGTGAATTTTGTTAAAACCTTCATATCGCAACAGCAAAATGTGAAGGCATACAGCAACTTGAAGTCTTAAAACAGTACCATCATTTAGCTGGCTAAACAGCTCTGAGTGTGCCTCTGCAGACAAAGAATTCTGTTGCTGCCCATCTTCTCGCATCACCATTTGAACCTCAGAATATTCACCCAAGACCTATATATGTGAAATGATGAAAATCAGCTTAGAAAGTAAAGCTACTATATTCTGACAAAACATAGCCAATAAAATAATCTACAAATATTGTGAAACTCTTTTCATGGCTCCCCATACCTGCATCAATTGGAGAGACAACAACCTCTTGAGAAAACTCCATTCATGCCTGTAAAGCGGAAGTTAATCACAATGGCAAGAATAAAAAGGACACCTCACATTCTCACTACAAATTTTTTTGTCCAAATGTTCCAGACCAGCAACTATCTCTTCAAAAGTATAAAAGTGAACAATTAGATCAACCTAAGCTTGGTTCATCTAGAACAACAACTGCTGCAAATTTTCAAATGCTACCCATTGACCTTCTGTCACACATTTTACACAACGATAAGAACAAGACATCCTCTATTTTCTATAAGGAAGAAAACCCAATTTTAAGTTGCAGACCCGAACAGAAATATGAAGAATGGAGTTGCTTTCAACATTCAAAGAATCTCTAAATAACATTAAATGTACGTAAATTCATCCAGGTCCAGCATAATACCAGAACTTCCCCGTTTCAGCTATAACTTCGATGATGCCTCTCATTTCCCCAGGAGTAACATTGATGATTCCATCGGTATCCCTAGAATGAAATACATTTTCAAATGTTCAGAACAAGAATAAAAAGAACATGGAATGACCAAACTGTCATACCAATAAGAGGCATTTGTAGATTTTGCATATCTATAAGATACACGTTTGCTATTAAAAAGATGAAACATCAAAATGTCTAGCTATGTCACTGCAGATTTTAAATCAATGTGTTTAAGATTGTATCTAAGTGTTGCAAGAGGAATTTTCCAACTTATAGTGATAGCAGGAATGCCAAAGACCCAATATAAAAGAACAAATCACTGGATATTTCGACAAATAAACATAACCAGATACAGATCAAAGGCCAGAGCATGGAAAGGGGACGGTGTGCTTTTGCTTGTTCAGTGAATTTGTGGCTGCGCAGATTATTATTGCTAGATTTGAAATGCACCAAATATGGGCTGAACCTCTGCACTTGTAGGAGTGATCCGTCATACTTTCTCACCCATGCAATGTGTCTTGACATAGGTGCACATTATCCAACCACTCTTGTGAGTAAGTGCGTGGTGAGAGAATATGCACAGACCTGCTTTCTCGGAGAAAGGAAGATGCAGAGATGTCACGGCACATACGTGTGGGTGAGATAGCAGGAGCACTAACCCAGACAAAGCACACAATCCAGTCTCATAAGCACTAAATGTATGTCTAAGTTGGTGTAAGACTAAAGAATATTTTAGGGATCTTTACACAATACGCACTATACTCTACCCATGCACATAGAAGTGTCACTATCCAACAATCGGTGAAAGCTTATAGCGAGAAGGACAAAAACAGTAAAAAAAAGTTAGATATGCATACCGGCTACAGCCATATAAATTGGAATCGCTTACCCCTGCTTGTACTGCGTGTTCGCATCCTCAATGTGATGATCCGCGTCAGCAGCTGCCTCGGGCACCACCATGGGCACCTTCACTCCCTCAATATGTTGGTCTGTGATGATAGCCTCCTCTTGCATCACCATAGGCACTGTCGAGCCTTCCCCATGCTGGCCGACATCAACAGCCTCCTGTGTCACCACCATAGACACTGTCGAGCTATCCCCATGCTGGTCCGCATCGACAGCCTCCTGTGCCATAGAGACTGTCGAGCCCTCCCCACGCTGGTCCACATCAACGGCCTCCTCTGTCACCACCATAGACACTGTCGAGCCCTCGAGATGCTGGTCCGCGTCAGTAGCCTTCTCTGGCACCACCATAGACACCGTCGAGTCCTCAGCAGCCTTCTCTGGAGCCGGCACCGTCACACCCTCAGCACGCTGGTCCGCACCAACAGCCTCCTCCGGCACAACCATTGGAACCGTTGAGCCCTCGAAATGCTGGTCTATAACAGCAGTTTCCTCTGGCACGCCCACCATAGACACCGTTGAGTCATCAGAAGCCTTCTCTGGCGCCACCATGGGCACCGTCACACCCTCGGCACGCTGGTCCGCACCAGCAGCCTCCTCCGGCACAGCCATTGGCACCGTTGAGCCCTCGGAATGCTGGTCCACAACAGCAGCTTCCTCTGGCATCGCCATGGGCACTGACGAGCCCTCGGCATGCTGACCCTCGTTGGCAGCCACCTCCGGCACCGCCACGGTCACCGCCGGGTTCTCCGTTGCCGCCACACCTTCCTCCATTCCCAGCTCTTCCAGTAGCTGCAGGACAATAATAACAGACTATTACGCAACAAATTTCGGCGCATTCCATCTACAGCATTGGGTAAGAATGTCATCGGTCCGTCCCGACTCTCGATTCAGTTCACACAAACAATCCCTTCCCACATCATAGGTAACACAGAAAATTGCATCATCCTCCCCGCTGCTCCCTCCCATGGAAGCACCCCCTTGCCCATCCCAAAACCACGATTCTTCCCAGAACTAGCTCCTCCGCGCCCTAAAACACTTGCCCATGCTCACAATTCCTCCGCGTCAACTTGCTCATCACGCCCAAATCACGGAACGCGTCGAGGCAATGCAACGGCGTTGAACCACTACCGGCGCGATCTCCGAAGCCCGGGGCTCCAGGTACGCCGGCCCAATCCACAAACGCGGCAACAACGTCAGTCCCTGATCCGGACCAACGAGGGCTCCGCCAAGCGGAAGCGCGGAGAGAGGGGACGGTCGGGGAGGGAGAGGGGGCGCACCTAGAGGGGCAGTTTCCTGCGGCGGCGCGGCGGAGCGGGCACCGGCACGGCGGGGTGAGGTCCCTGCGGCGGCCTGAGGATGGCCGGTGCGCGAGGCCGGGCCTGGGTTGGGGAACCTGGTTAGGGCGGATCAGAAGAATGAGGGGTCAAACTGTCTATTTCCACCTTGGCAGCGAGTGATGAATGGTAAAAAAAAACTAGTATGAAGGAAAATCGGTGGTATTTTAGAACACTTTTCTTTGCGACAATTTGAATATTCGCAAATGAAGCTCAATGCTTCCCTGTGGTCATATGAGTGGCAAAAGGTTCACATACTCGAAAGTACTAGAAGATGAATGAGGTGAACACACAAATTCGACTTGGTTGCTTGAAAAACCATGATTCTCCCCAACATGGATGTAGAAGACTCTTACCTTTTTTAAGGAAAATATTCGCTCGCTGATTTTGGCATGTGGCCTAGTGAAGTCGCGGACGACTCTTTGTTAAACTAACTCTTACACAAGCTTGGTGGGGATTTTTTTGGGTGGTTTCTCGCCTTTTCTTGTTATGTGTTGTTGTTGGCTATTCTACGTTGGTAGCCAGAAACAGATGTTGTTATAGGTTAAAACCTTATATAAAGAAGAGTCCCCATATTTATAATGTGGAGAACAAAAATTGAGAAGACCAAGGAGGAAAAGATGGTAGATACTAGCCAATAAATCCGTTAGAGTGGAAACACCACTCAATAACGAAAGAATTCATCAAAATTTTAAATATGCAATTATATCAAATTTAGATATATATACCTTATTTATGAGCATTTAAGTAGGCTGGCATGAAAATGTCAACTTAGTAGATTGTACAGCAAAGGGGACTTCATATATTTTTTTTATACCTAGAAATTAATAGATGCATACATAAGGATTTTAGGAAACGTTCAGATTTTTTTTGTTAATTAAACAAATCACATCAAATGAAAACCCGAAGCACACACACTAACTATGTTATACTTGCAAACAAAATTTGCATCGAATTCTCTTGAAGAAATTATCGCGCACCCATCTTTTTTTTCCCTCCAATTTTTTCCGAGCCATTTGCACAAAACAAAGGCTGAATTTTGTTGAAAAAACTTAGTTCTTCCCATTCATATTAGATACATCTATTTTAGCATCAAGTAATATGGATGTTGGAGACAGAAGCTTTTCATGAACCTCAGGGGAAAAGAAATTAAGAATGAATGAATGACGTTGGCCGTTCAGCAAAGCCCAAGGCCCACGAGCTGGGTTTAAGCAGAATTCTCTCCTTCTCGCTCACTGCCTCCTTCCTCCCACTACTGCGGCGGCGCGACCCAAACCCCACACCACGCCATGCTGCCGCGATCGCCGGCGAGCCTCCACCTCCGGTCGCTCCAGTGGGCGCGAGCCTTCAGCTCGTCCTCCTCTCCCTCGCCCTCCGCTGCGGCCGCAGGGGCGGACGGGAAGATCGTGGCGTCGGTGGTCTTCGAGCGCCTCCCGGTCGTCATCCCCAAGATCAACCCCGTCGTCTACGCCTTCCAGGAATTCTCGTAAAACTCCAGATCCATCCAGCCCGCCTCTCTCCCAGCTTCCGGCGTTCTGCCGTTTCTTCGCTCGTTCGGCTCATCTCGTCGTCGATGCCTCTTCTCCATGCTAGGTTCCGGTGGAGGCAGCAGTACAGGCGGAAGTACCCTGACGACGTCCTCGGCAAGGCGGAGGCCAGGTGACATTTCCTTTCTCCCCTCGCGTGCGTGCGACCATTTCTCCTTTGTAGATCTTACCCTAGGTTCGTGCTAGCAAAGCTGGAATGTACGATGGGTTTATAAGTGCACTGTGTTGGCAAGAGTGGACATTTTATTCGCTGTACCTGTGAGAACCCTGTATAAAATTGAAGGAGAAGGAAATAATATCCCTGTTTTACTTGTAAAAGGAACACAACTGATTAAGCTGCTGTACATTAGTATGTACAAAATAAACATTGGGAGCAATTGGTACTGAATATGTGGAGTAGCTGTACAAGTGATGCCAATATTTGTGATTCTTCCCGAGTAACAGACATGCCCGAAAGGTGGCAAGAAAATATAATCCAGTCACTAGTCGTGTCATGTCAACCTGGGATTGTATGTCTTGAATCAAAATCAAATAGCAACCTGCCGGACCACAGTTGATACCCACTGCATAGTGATATCCATTAAATCGAACTTGCCCACAAGTGGAATGCTTCTCTTGTTTAACAATGGTGCTCAGAAGGAGCACCGGTAAAGGATATGGTCCATTCCATGCGAATGATGTCCCTGCATAGCTACATGGCCATAAATTGCACCTTCTGTCAAAATTATTATCTGCTTTATAATGTGATCATGCATGACACATTAGGCATATACAGTGACCTGGATGTGGTAATGGAAAATATTTGCATTCAGACTTCGATTCAGTTCTTTTCTTGTCATTGTATACTTTGGGCGTCACATACATTACAACTTGCTTGTTTCTGTGTGCAGGGGTAAGGGTGATTATCAGATAGATTACGTGCCTGCTCCGAGAGTCACAGAAGCTGACAAAGCAAATGACCGGAAGTAAGTTTCCAACCCATTCCTATCTTCTTATTTCTCAGCCTACCTTGTCTCTTGAACTTCTTTTAGTGGTTCATGTCAGTGTCAGTTTCCCTCTTGTCATTGTCATTGTCATTGTCAGTGTCAGTTATGCTATTCTCATTCAAACATGTGATAGTTATATTGTACATTGAGTTGTCGTAAAGTTTCTGAATACTTTGAGTGTCATATAAACATGTAACCTAATTATTATTAAATCGTAGTCTGGTTTTGCCTTTCGAGCATACTATTTTAACTGCATTTTAGGCTGTAGCAAACTGCTTCAGATTCTCATTTCTGTACCTTTATAGCATTACCAGGTGCCCTCAGCTTATTTCCTTTTTTCTGTCCACCTTAAACCCAATGGCCTATTTATTTCTAAAAGCTGGTTATGAAATCATGTTAGTGATATCCTCTGCTTGCGCAGTTTTTTGTCAGTGAAATTGTCTCCATATGCATGGCTGACGGAGCCTATAGTGGATTGTATGTGCCCATTTACTGGCTACCACTATGTACTTTCCTATGTAACATGTTTTGTTACTTGTTAACACTCATCATGTGCTGAAACTAAAATATATCTTGTCAATTAACTCGTGTGACAATGCTGCTCTGTGAGTGTAAGTGTGTAACAAGGTCTAGCTTATGCTAATCCAGTGTTTTCTATAGGTCGCTACAGCGAGCTCTAGACAATAAACTTTATCTTCTTCTGTATGGCAAGACTGCTGGGGCACCTGATGGCAAGCCTGTTTGGCATTTCCCAGAAAAAGTGTATGAAAATGAAGACACTCTGCGTCTGGTATACACTTGCAAAAAAATACCTATGAAATTCCTATATATATGATCCATGCTGTACTTCAGTTCCAGTTTAATTACTTATGTTATCTTACGCCTTTTGTCTGTGCAACCAGTTTAGATTTGTGATTTTTGATGGTATCATTTTCATCTGTTATCTGTCTACTTACTGGAGATTCATTCCAGTGTGCTGAGTCGGCGTTAAAGTCTGTTCTGGGTGGACTGGACAACACGTATTTTGTCGGCAATGCTCCAATGGCTCATATGGAAGCTGAACAAACAGGAGACTCTAGTGTTCCATCACTCAAGGTACTTGTTGTTTCACCATTAGAAATATGATGATGCGTCCTGTAATATGCTTATGTTCCTTGCATTTTGTAAGGCAAAACTGATGGCTTATTAGTTTGATGTGCCGCCCTGTGATGGTTTCTTATCTCGTAAATGCTTGTGGCAGCGTTTCTTCTTCAAGTCGCAAGTGATCGGCACCACGAAGCTCGATATTGGCAAGTGCGAGGACCATGTGTGGGTGACCAAAGACGAGTTGCTGGAGTATTTTCCGGAGCATAAGGTGCTCTTCGACAAGATGATCATTCACATAAGATAGCTCTCTAGTCTGGTTTATGCCATAGGTGACAAGGCTGAGCCTACGTGAATACCGAGCATTCCATCATTGGTGTCATACTGCTTGACCTGTGTTCCGGTTTACAGGTGATGAATTCACAGAGTCACCACGAAGAAAGACGGCATTGAACTTTTTTTTCTTCCTGAAATAGAACAACGCCAGCCATGTCCGTGTTGGCTGTTTCTTTTTGTTTTGTTGGCGCTGTTAGATTAAAATGTACGGCAATGTTGTAGCCTCCTACTCCACATACATCTGCTATTTTTATGAAAAATAATTGATGGGCCAGGTTGCGTTCTGTTGTCTCTATTTCCTGATGTTTTAGGCTGCCAACTTTTGTAAGGAAATTTGCTAATAGGTAATCCAGTGTCTGCAGTTCTTTTTCCCATTCTAGCAATGTTTGATCCATCTTCCTCCTGGACGACCAAACAAAAACACAATGATCTCTTGATCGCTCCTACTAGTATATATGTACGCAAATTTTCTGTTGCTGTATGGTACGGCTACCTGCCCTCACGAGTCCTGGCATCAGAGTATTCTGACTTGTGGGACTGATGATGTGGAGAGACACGTGTGTTCGCCATGGCCTTTCATGTCTGTCTACGACGTCTCTGATCTCCGCTATAGAATACTGTGCGTGTGCTGGAGCACGTCCCATGCAGAGCAGAACGTGTCGCCACACGGTAGCTCCACCACAGAGCACCGCTTTGGGAGTTGAACTTCCGCTACAGCCAGCCTCCTCTTTTCCCCTCACAACGTCTCCATTCTCCTGGCTTCCAAGATCTACGTGTTCTTTTCACGCAGAGTGCAAGGCGAGAAGAAGAAAGGAGGAATCAACAGGTGATGCAGGTGCCCGTAGGCTTCCTCGCCAAGCTCTGGAGCTTCGTGTCCTTCTTGCCATACTTCATCCTTCTCCTGCTCCTTGGCTGCACAAAAGGTATGGTGTTTTTCCTGTGAATTAAGCAGTTTGTGTAGAATGCCTGACAAACTTTCTTCTTCTGCTGCCTTTGCCTTTCTGCAGCTGTCCTGATCGGCCCGGTCGCCGCGGCCATCGTCTTCTTCGGGGATTCGGCCGTCATTGTTGGCCTCTGGCCCGCGCATTTCATCTGGACATACTGCTGCGTGCTCAAGTATTGCCAACTCCCCCCAAACACATTCATGACTACTTTGGATGAATCATGTTTAATGTGTACTTTTTTACTCTTCAATGGCTGCTTGCCTAAATGAGCTGAACTGTGTGGTAATTATTTGAGGTTAAATTTCACTGAAATGTTGTCCCGGGCATATGACAATTCCGTGGACTCTGGGATCGCAGGACGAAGCGCGTCGGGCTGGTTCTGAAGATTCTAGCAGCGATATTCCTGCCGCTGCCGTTGGCCCTACTGCCGGTGCTCGGCATTCTGGGGAGCCTTCTAGTTGGCATCGGCTATGGAGTGTTCACTCCCCTTATGGCCACCTTCGAGGCCGTCGGTGAGGGCGTCGCCGACAAGCTCTCCCATTGCTTTTTGGTACGCACATGTCGCTGCAACCTGAAATGCAGATTCGCTTATTTTATTTATAGATAGTTAGAATGTTAGATGCACCGATCAACGCCGTGTAATTAACAAAATAATGATTTGTCAAGTTCCATTTGCCTTTTAGCACGTACACGCCCCTGCTGCAACCTGAAACGCATATGTGGATCTCTAATTCGTTTTATTTATCAGATGTGCACAACAACATCGTGTAGCTGTTTAACAAAATATCGTGAATCTGTCAGGATGGCACCGCTAGCACGATAAGGGGAGCTTGTATGGTGGTGCATGACGTTACCGACTTCTGCTTCCACTCCTACTTCTCCTTCATGGATGAGCTCTCGGAGAACATGGGGGAGGACGAAGAGCCTTTCGACATCAAGTATGTACTAGTCACTAATCACACCATCGGTTTGCCACAAGCTTATGTTCCTTATATAGTCATGTCGTATGAAAGGAGAAATGGGTATTAGCACTTTTAAGCGTTACTACTTTTTTCTCGGACGCATGAAACGATTGTTTACTAACACATTTTGTGTGTATTCTACATTTGGAAGGCTGTCTTATCTACCGCGGAGCTTGCTCGTCGCGCTGGTTTCTGTTCCTCTAGATGTCTTGATGGTTACTGGGGTGGCGTTGTGGAAAAGCCCCTGCATGCTGTTGAAAGGATGGCAGAGACTCTGCGAGGACCTAGTCGGAAGGGAAGGGCCTTTTCTGGAGACCGTTTGCGTCCCTTTTGCCGGTCTGGCCATTGTATTATGGCCACTTGCTGTAATTGCAGGGGTGATTGCATCGTTTCTTAGCAGCTTTTTTCTTGGTCTCCATGCTGGATTGATTGCTTATCAGGTCCTTTTAATTGTTTCTACCCCTACAAAATAAGTGTGCATTCCAGTTATGTTTATATAATCCGTATAAATTACTTGAACAAACACTTACATATTCTTTGTAATCACCTGCAGGAGGATTCATTTCAAATGGGTCTATCATACATGATTGCTGCCGTAGCATTGTATGATGAATACACAAACGATCTTCTTTACTTAAGAGAAGGTTCTTGTTTGCCAAGGTGCGATTGGGCAGTTATATCGACAACGATTAGGACTGCAGATGCTAAAAAAATGTTATTTTGCATGCCCTGTTTCATATCAGCAATTCATTGTACTTGTCAGTAACCTATTTCTGACAGACAGGCCCAAGTACCGGAAGGCGGGTTCTCCAAAGTTCGAAGCAAGCCACGACACGGATGAGCACAACATCGCAGCTGAATGTGCAGAGAAGCAACATCATGGATACCGTAAGCCTAGGAGGGTTCTACAGCGGTCAAAGACATTCATGGAAACTATCCAACGGCTAAGACCCATCCAAGTATAATGAATACTCCATTCTGCTTCTTGGACCATTTAGATCACTGTTTTTCAACAGCCAAGATTAATCATTTCCCCTCTGCCTTAACATGTACAGATATGGGACTGGCTCTTCCGGTCTTGCGAGATGAATGGAAGGATATTAATGAGCGAGGGACTGATTAGTTCTGAAGACATAGAGGAATTCATAACTAAAGGAAAGGGAAAGAAGTTGAGCATAAAATTGCCGGCGTGGTGTATCCTTCACTGTCTAATACGGTCCGCAAAGCATGACTCACACGGTTTGCTCATATGTATGACTCCCTCCCTGACAGCCTAACATAAGATTAACCTCTTTAAATCTAATCTAATAATGGTCAGTCGCTGTATTTTGTTCATCGCAGCTGATGATGTCGAGGTGACCAACTTTAATTGGCCAAAAGACAGAGTGTTCGACTGGATGCTTGGACCACTGCTGGTCTTGAAGGAGCAGATGAAGAAACTTGAGCTAACCGAAGACGAGGAAATGTGCTTGCGGAAGCTCATCATGACGAACAAAAACGACAAACCATCAGACTGGGAGGACTGCGGTTTTCCATCGAACGACAGTGTGAAGAGAGCTCAGCTACAAGCAATCATCAGAAGGTACTTTTTAAATTTCGATACATTCTTCATGCTTCCCTGTAGCCGGCTTCGAATGATACCTTAAAGCATGTGTAAATCATTAACAAACTTACCATCAACAGGCTGCAGGGGATCGTCGCCAACATGTCCCGGATACCAGGCTTCAGGAGGCGGTTCCTGAATTTGACTAGGGTGCTGTACCTGGAGGCGATCGACGCGGGTACCATCGACGGGTCGCGGAAGATAGAGGGCAAAGTCAAAGCTGATATCGCCAGCGAGAAACTTCAGTACGGAGATTCTATAGAAGCCAAGGATCCATCAAATGACACATTTGGGAACGTTGATATGGTTTGAAGTTGTACTGCGTAACATTTTTTCTCGACTCTGCAGTAGTTGTTTTAATCCTCTCAGAGCACATTTCTGCTGCCTAGGACACGGATAACTATAACTAACACTGGAGAAACCCTCATTATGAAAATGATGCTGATTCGAACATGATATGCTGATTCATTTTGATAAAGGGAATATAGTAATATTCTGAAGATATCGATTACACACAGCCTGTGCACCAACAAGTATCAAAAACATCGAGGATTCACACAACCAAGAAAAAGTTAAACCAAATAAAATACAAAGATGAGTCATTTGCAACAGTAGAAAACGATACACAAGAGTTATACGTAGATCTTAATTTTTCACCTTGCAGAAAGTTCTAGTTTTTAAAACAATCCTTCCAAGATCATTGCTAAGTACAACTAATAAAGAACGCATAAAATCCAAGAAAATTGTGGCTAGGTAATTTAGGAGCACCACCTGCTCATGGTGAGGTTTCCACGGTTCACCATGGGGTTGATAAGGGAATTGAAATCTTCCGATAATGTTTCTTCATGGTGACCCGCGATGATCGTGCATACCTGTCAACGTGCTAAGTGGAAGTTTTTAGTGCAAACATCAGGGTGCGAGTCATTGAAAGTTTTTAGTGCAAACATAAGGGTATGAGTCACCTTTCTTGATCCTGGTGTCGATGGTGTCGCTGAATTCATCGTCGATGACGTCCATCGAGTCAACCTCTCGAAGTGCTGGATCCGATGACAGCTCGTCTTCGTAGTCAGAGGAGACACCATCAAAAATATCGGCGAGATCTCCCTAACTTGTGGTGAAGTTGAAGATGTTTATGGAAGTTTGAGGCGAGTTTGCCTCGCTTGTGGAGCCAACAGAAGATGTCAACGTTGTAGCTGAGTAAATCAGATACGAGTATGAATCAAATCTACTTGATGAATATTAATAGAAGAATTATTAGATCTTTTTGTAATATATTAATGAGTTCATGCAATCTACATATATCAAGATCTAAAAGTGGTTCATTTACTTCTTTTTCTATCAACTTTTTACTACTCTCTACTTGTTTCTCATTATTTTATTTGACTATCCATATTCCCTCCTCTTCCTTCTCATTCTTATTAGGAGCTCTAATTTCTTGCTTTTTAGATTTGGTTTTGGGAAAATATTTGAAATAAGCAAAACTCTTTGGAATATCTCCTAGGCATGATATCTTTTTTTTCAGCAAAACATGTTTTGTCATCTTTTGTAAATTCTTTCTCACAATTATCAAGTTTAGGGATAATAATAGACATCTTATCTTATAATTTTGGTATTATATTTTTGGAGAAGAGTTCTAAATGTTCCAAATCATCCTTATTAGGTAATCTCTTAGAACAATTTTCAATTCTCTCTCTAGTAGTAGTATGTATTGTCATGATATCTGACGAGGTGGCTCCTCGGCAATGCCCACCATGAGGGGCTTAGGGTTGACGGAAGGCGACGATGGAGGTTCCGGGAGCGAGATGGCCCACGACGTACCCAGGTTCACGTCCCCGCGGTGGAGGATCGCTACGTCCTGCTAGCAATCCAGTATATGAATACATGTGTATAGGCCGGGTGCCGCCATGGGCGGATTGTATCCACTCTAGTGCTAATCTGCGGGTTGCGATGTATAGGCGTATCGCATGTATGATCTTAGGTGCCCTCAAGGGGTGCCCCTTCCTGGCTTTATATATGCAACCAAGTTAGGTTTACAAGAGTTCTAGTCTTTTAGGAATTGGAGTCTTCTTTCTTGTAGTACAAGTTGACATTACATGCGGGTCCAACTTGTCGAGTCCTTGCGCTGGTCCACCTCCATAATCCGCACCGGGTATACCAATAATGGGTACCCGAAGGGTAATGCCCACGTCAGTAGCCCCCGAGTGTCTGGACGAAGCGAATCTTCGGGCAGGGACTAAAGTTGCCATCATCCGAATGTCTTTGATAAGTTGAAGAATGTTGAATCTTGTAGTTGATGAAGAGCCGAAATTATTTGTTATCACGTGCGCGAGCAGCGCTCCCGATGGGAGTAGCCCCTGAGTCTACGGGCGGGTGTTTAAAACTATGCGTAGACTCAAGTTGTATTACCCAAGGGATCTATCGTTGATGTCGATGTTTTTGAATCCTTTCCACCCTCCGGTGTTTTTTGAATCTATCGGGTCTTAAAAAAGGTGTAAGCTCGAGAGGAGCCGAAAAATTGAGTATACGTAAGGGATGGAGTAATGAGCCCAGTTTCACTCGATGGATCGAGACTGGTTAACTGCCGGAGCAAAACATCATTACCCTACACAGGTTCGAGTCCCGGGGCTCGAACCTGGATCGCTAGAACCTTCGGGTCCGTTCTTTTTTTATCGATGAAGCTTCCATCTCTTTATCGGGTGCGCGGTCAGCGCTCTCGATGGGAGTAACTTCCGAGCCCGTGGATGACTGTGAAGTAGTCATGTATAGGATGTTGACTGCTGAGTCGAATATCGTAGATTGCTTCGAGTTCTGAAGTTTATTCGGACGCTCCCGATGGAAGTTGAAATTCTCCGACTTCCTTTTTTTGCTGTCACTAGTAACCACGTTTGCAAATATTGCACCATGGTTTCAGGATCCAGGAAGAAAAGAAGCCAGCGCATAGACTGGATCAAGTCCCAAGAAAACAAGTTGAGTTCGCTGCTCTTCTTCACGTGGCGATCTTGACCACCGAATCTTACTTCTCTTGTCTTTCTTAACATCAGTACCAAAATATATTTTTAATTACCACGGCCGACCCTTTTGGTGATGATAAAATGAAACTCCCCCATGTAGGTAAATCTAAAGCATTTTTATGCCATGATTCCAATACATAGTAAAATAAAGGTGCATATTTTCTTCTCTACATGGGTTGGGTTCTTCTTCACTATGTACTTTGTTAATTCGTATGCAAGCATCTTTTAAAGTTTCTCCAAAGTGTTGCCTAAAAGTAGTGGTGGTATATAGGATAGGGGTTCGAATTTAGCTTGATCTTTGTTCACATCTCCCATGTTTGCAAGAACCCATCCCTTTGAAATACTCAACTACACCTTTATGATCACCCTCCTACGGTGTGATGGTTGATGCAATTAAATTAGCCTCCGGTGATAGTGATTAGATATGATCTCACGGTCTAAGGATTAGGTCACTACGCTTTCATAAACATTGTAACGTTGAACTTTGTGACTTGATCGCGTTACAATACTTATATATTGGCTATATCCATCATATCATTTATTCAATGATATGATCCTATTGTCAATGACGTGTATGTCCATGACAGGGAAAACCTCGATCATTGAATGACCACAACGATCTAGTTTGCACACATATGCTTACTAGTGACCCTGGTTTGTTTACAATACTACACGTGTATCAATGTTTCCGATTAATACAGATATAGCATCGCACGAAACTATTATGAACAATTGAGATATAATAATAATAATTTCTTATTATTTGCCTCTAGGGCACTATCTCCAACATTTTTATACGTAATTGAAGCTACATTACTATGTTTTAAGGTTATATTTGTATTTAAATTTGTTTCTATTTCTGTTCTACCAATTGATGAACTATATGTACTAAATATTTTCTATATTTCGATGTCCTATGGAGAAAATTCAAATGGCTTAAGTCTTTCTAGAGCATCAAATTTGGTATTTTCGCACATGTCACAAAAATGTCCTTTTCCATGAAAATTTATGTGTGAGCTTGGGAGATGGAAACATAATATCCAGAAGTGTTAATTAGTTTTTCAAGGATATGTATGGTGTGACTAAGGGCCAGGGGTTTAATAGGAGTTAACCATTTTTTTAGCTTATTCAAATTTTAGGCTTCAACAAACACTAGTAGGAAAAGCCTCATCAGTGGCGCACCAAAAATGGATTCTGTGGCGCATGGGAGGTGCGCCACAGAAACTTCGCCACAAAAATAAGGTTTCTGTGGCGCACCGGCCCATGCGCCACAGAATTAAGGTTTCTGTGGCGCACGTGCTCTTAGGTGCGCCACAGAAAAGCATGCGCCACAGAATTGGTTTTCAGTGCGCCACAGAATTTGCTTGTATTATACACGATTTTGTGCTGCCTCGCTATACACATGCAGCTTATAGACAAGCAATATACGGATATACAGAGTTATACACAGCAACATTCAGATATAAGATAAATATCATGTACATTGCACAGATATAACATAGACATCATCATCACATTACTTAGAGCCCGATCGAGATACATATATAGTGGCAAGTGTCAAATGTTTTGCATACAACTCTTAATTCCAGAAATTCAATTCTGCTCCCGGGTGCGTATGCTCCCTCAACCAAAAAAACATATTTCGAAATGTCAAAAAAATTGGATAAAAAATTCTACATGTACATCTCCATAATGTATATGCATTCGCTAAGTTTCACGAAAAACCAATATTTTTTGTGGTCTATGTAAAAAGGAGAAACTTTATCTTGTGAAAAGCATTATTTTTAGCACTGAATTTTATCTTTTTTACACACGTCAAATGATAATTCGATTTTTTATAAAACGACTTTGTGAGCGTGTAGCACGTGAAGATGTACGTACAAATTTTTTGTTTCAATTTTTTTGAAATTTAAAATGTACATAAGATGCATTTCAAAATATAGGGAGCATATGCACCCATGTTCCAAAACACCACTCCCCTCTTAATTCATACAAAATTCACAATTTCGAGATACAAAGTAGTCTTCATCCGGTTCCTCCTTTGCTCCCTCATCTCTACCCACCAGGCTCGCTTGCATCGGGATCCTTCATCCAGTTCCTACTATGATGAAAATGGAAGAAAGTGAGACCAACAAGTCCGATGCACAAGAGAAATGGAATAAATGCCTCATACATTGTTGGTCAACACAAATATTAACATTCAGGGACGGCGTAAGTGAGACCAAGTCTGATGCACAAGAGAATGATATTTGTGCTATCTTACCAGGCTCACTTACGCCACCCCCGAGTGTACGGTGACCAAACATTTTAATCATCGGCATTTTGAAAATCTCAAAGCAAATGGAATGACAAAATGGAATAAGTGCCTCATACATTGTTGGTCAACACAAATACTATGGTCGAAACCATAGTTGCAGTATACACCGCAAGTATACTTTGCGTAAGGGCCCCTTTCCCCGGCCGCCGTTCCGTGAACGGGTGCTTGACGACACAACGACGCCGATCTCGCCTCTCCGGCGCGGAACCACGGCAGTCCCTCGCCGTTCGGCTGAACGAGTCCTGATGCAAAGACCGTGCCGGCCTGCCCAGCATTATGCCGGGCCGTGCTGCCGTGCTTCGAGCCGTGTGTCCCGCGCCCGCATCTGTTCGTCTTCTACTCGGTGAACCAATAGATCGATCGTTGGAATAAGGAAACCGATGACGGCCGGTCGCAAGATTAAATTGCGATCGGCCGTCATCGGCTTCCTTATTCCAACGATTAGTCTATTCGTTCACCGGGCAAAAGGCGAAGAGTGCAGGGCGCTCGAGACACGGCCCGAAGCACGGCAACGGGGTCGGCATGATGCTAGGGAGGCCGACACCGTCTTTGCATTAAGGACTCATTCACGTATCGGACGGCGAGAGAAGAAAAGTGGTGATGCACCGGAGAGGCAGGTCGGCGCCGTTGTCTCGTCAAAGACTCGTTCACGGAACGGCGGCCGGGGAAAGGGGGCCCGTCTACAAAGTATATTGCGGCGTATAGGTGACCAAACATTCTAATCATCGGCACTAAAATGGAAGAAAGAGCCAAGTGGTATCTCAACTATATATCATATGCCTCATACTTTGTTGGTCGAAAGAAATATTAACATTCCGGGATGGGGTCAGTGAGGCCGGGTAGAATGCACAAGAGATTGATATTTGTGCCATCGCACCAGGCTCACTGGCCCCACCCCAGAGTGTACAAGTGACCAAACAATTTAATCATCGGCACTAAAATGGAAGAAAGACCAATGCAATTAAGAAGTAGCTAGTATGAACTAAATGGAATGCCTCATACTTTGTTGGTCGAAACAAATATTAACATCCATGGATGGAGTAAGTGAGGCCAGGTAGGATGCACAAAATATTGATATTTGTGCCATCACACTAGGCTCACTTGCTCCACCCCCGAGTGTACGAGTGATCGACCAACCATCTAATCATCGGCAAGTACAAAAACACCAACAAACCAACAACCATGGTGACATAAGTCAAGATGCTCAAACACACATAGCATGCATAGAGCAGATGCTCCAAAGGGATTATTCATCACTTGGTATATAGACCAAGTGATGCTGGCAAAAGAGAGGCCAATCAAGAACCAAGTAAATCCAGTAAGTGATAGATATGCCTAAACAAGCAACAACACATAGCATATCCTAGCTAACCGGATGAGACAAGTCTTGGTAGCCAACCGAATCACCTAGCACCACCTAGCCTTTTAAAACCATCGAAACAATCCTTTTTCTTCAAAGGATACCACAAGTGGCATTCATTTACATGATCCCCTACCGTGGATATCTCTATTTTCATCAAAGCCAACAAGAAATAGAAATTTATCATTACTCGATTGAGTTCAAAACAAAGCCGGGGTACCATAAGGGATTATTCATCACTTGGTAGTAACCAAGTGATGCTCGGCAAGAGAGAGGCCAAGCATAAGCTAGTCAATCCAAGAGAGATGGATATGCATAAGTAAGCAAGAACACATAGCCTATCCAAGTTAACCAGATAAAACCAACCTTGACAACCAACTTAATAACCTAGCATCACCTAGTCTTTTAAACCATCAGAAACTTCCCATTTTCTTCAAAGGATACCACAGTGGCATTCATTTACATGATTCCCTAATGTGAATATCTCTATTTTAGTATCTCGTTCTTATCCAAGTTTTTGCCTCAGCCTTTGCATCATTGGCTGAGCCAAGACATCAAGCATCCGGCCGGGGAGCATTCTTTCTTTTTAGCGAACTATATGAACTATATGCACATGATCCAGTAAGCATCCCCACTAATCGAGCATTATAAGCATAGTAGCATACCATAAGCTCATAACAATCCATCAAGTAAATCTTCACAAGGATACCACGAGTAGCATAGTAGCATACCATAAGCTCACAAGAATCCATCATTTTCTTCACAAGGATACCACAAGTAGCATACCATAGTAGCATTTAATGCATTTAAATGAACCAAGTAGCATCAAAACCAACCAAATATCCAACTAGCAAGCAATACCAAGTGAGCAAGTCTTCATTACCTTGTACGAGGTTCGGACATGGATTTATTTCCAACAAAGGATGGAAATCAAATTAACATCATTGAATTAAATTGAATCATTACCATCACATGGTTCATCAATAACAATTAGGGGCAATGCATCCAGAGCAACAAGCAGCAATGCATCCGAACCACTACTCGAGGTACATCAACCATGAGCAATGAGCCGATAAATAAATCACTAGCACATGATGATCATTTGACCATTTAGAGCATGGAAACACAAGCAATAGCAATCTGTATAGTTCACCAGGAATGGTGAGAAGTCTGCAAGAGCATGCATCTAGGCTGCAGCAACAATGACAACAAGCTAGGATAGATAGATCAACGAGCAACAGCAGCACGGTACATCAACAAGCAACAAGCAAGCACAACCTAAGCATGCATCTAGCTGCAGCAACAATGACATCAAGCTAGGATAGATAGATAGATTGCATCCAGTAGCACATCATCAGCAACAACAGCTAGCACAGCAACAACACCAGCAGCACACAAGCATTTCGTCGAGCACTTTGTGCTCGCGCGGGAGAGGAAGAGGGAGGGGAGGGGAGGGGAGGGGAGAGAGTTCACCGACGATAGGGGTGGAGGAGGAGGTTGACGACGACGGCAGCGGTGGAGGAGGAGGAGGACGCGGCGGCTCCTCCACCTTCACGCGACGGCGGCCCCTCCTCGCGGCGGCCCCTCCTCGCCGTAGCGGCAGCTTGTGCTGCAGGTGGCGGGGATGGGAGGACCGTGGCGGCATGCGGCCCTCGCGGAGGAAGGCGGCGGCGATGGCGATGGCGACGACCATGGCGGCGCGCGGCGGATCGGAGGAGAGGGGAGAGGGGAGAGGTGAACAGGCGTGGGGGAGGGCACGGGCGATGATATAAGTTACCTTAGTTCTGTGGCGCACCCGAACAAGTGCGCCACAGAATCAACTACTTCTGTGGTGCACCGAAGCACGTGCGCCACAGAAATAGTTATTTCTGTGGCGCAGCACGCCATGTGCGCCACAGAAATACCTACACTAATAATTGGTGGTGGCAGGATGTGGGCCCCATATAATTTCTGTGGCGCAGGGTTCAGTAGTGCGCCACAAAATTAAGCTATTTCTGTGGCGCACCCAGCATGGTGCGCCACAAAATAACATTCTGTGGCGCATTTTTAGTGGTGCGCCACAGAACTAAGCTCCGCCTATAAGGGTTTTCCTACTAGTGAAAAGATCGATTTTTTGCAATCAAGGCGAACAACCTATATAAGAAACAACGACAAGGAACTTGCAATAAAAATAACAAGGTAAAGAAAAAGAGGTAACCACCAGGAAGACATGTGACATGAGTTTGTTTCCCATAGTTCCATTCTAAGCGAAGTACGTCTACGTTGGAGAGGTGTGGCGCCACAAAGGCCTACCAGCAACTACAAAGGCTTGACCTTCTTCTCCGGTGTGAGACCACCATAAAGGTGAACTCACTTCCACTAGGCTGTGTTGATCGAGGTGGCTACCAAATATTCACACAAGGTTGGGGCACGACTCCACAACTCAATTGGAGGCTCCCAACACCGTCCTTGAGCTTGTACAAACACCAAGCAAGCCTCAAGATGGTCTCTTCATAAGGATCCGTACAAGAGATATCTAGGGTTGCATTACAAGTTCCACAATGTAATCAAGGACAAATTCAAATTCCTTAGTTAAATGGTAGATATAGCCCTTCTCCTTCACTTTCTCAAATATGGGGTTGATTGATTGTCGAGGGTGGGAGATCCACCAACTTGAAGCTTTGCAGTAATGGAGAAGAGAGAGAGAAAAAAAGCGGGCAGCCTCCTTGGGGAAGAAGGGGTTCCTATTTATAGTCCCCCTCTCATATTTATGACCATTGCACACTCGTAGGCCCAGATATTCCGGGGTTAGTGTAGGTCGAAAGTTCCCGGGAGGGGGGGGTGTCCGGGCCAAAAGGCACCCCGAAGGTCGGACATACCACCTCCTCAAGTTGCCTGCTACGCCCGGCTCCGGCCGCATCCAGTTTTCCTTCCCCTTCCGCTACCATGACCGCATCGAGAGCCCCACCACTAGCAACATGCGAACGGAGATGGTTGCCGTGCACAGAGTCTGAGGCTTTCACTCCTCCATATAATAATGGGTGGACACACACCACGTCCAGGGTTGGGCTCCCTCTCCTCCCGGTTAATTCCTCTAGCCCCGACGCCGATGGTGGCCACACACGACCTCATCTATTTATTTACTCTGGACACAACATGTTGAATATGATCCGAAATATATTTAGCTGTTGTACTATGGAAGGAGTCATGGCGCACTACGGCATGCCAACCGTGCTATACGTATCACATCTACAACTCTATTTCGTGTCCGCCAAGAAAGAGAGTTGTTTGCCCCTATATATATAGTTCTAGTAGTCATAAAATAGATGGAGAGAGTTCCACCATATTAATAACACGTAGAGGGTTTATCCTCTCGTGTATTGTAATACTCCTCCCAATATAGTGATACGTCACCATGCGTTCCGTCATTTTCCCGTTTGAATTTTACACGTAAAATTTTATGTTCTTTTCTTTGTTTGATCAACTTTTGTTTACGCGGTTATGTAGTGGTATCAGTAATCAGTCAACCTGAATTTGTGTTCTTTTCTTTGTTTGATCAACTTTTGTTTACGCGGTTATGTAGTGGTATCAGTAATCAGTCAACCTGGCCATTAATAGGTTGATACTTCCAAGTACTGGGTAGTCGCCCGCGGGAAATCCAAGCGCGCCCTGCTGCAAGGATCAATGTATCGATACGAGAAAAGAAGAGTTGGCTGATTCACACAAGATGATACCTCAGTGGGGTGTACGTATTGCTCTAGTACTAATGGCATGCTCTGGTCTACCTGTCTGCATGCAGATCGGCACTGCACCAGCGATGAAGCCCTTCTCGAGAGATGGCAACGACGGGGCCGAGAGATCAGGCATCGTCCGGCCGACTCGGACACTCTACCTGGCACTGCTCTGCGCCATGTTCTGGGCCGTGCTATTCATCCTCCAACAGCCGAAGCCAGCAGGCTTCTTCTCCCAGCTCAAGATCGCGCCGGCGTTCCAGTTAGGGCTCTCGGACGACAAGTGTGCCGGCCGGTACGTGTACATGTACGACCTGCCGCCACGGTTCAACGCCGACCTCGTTCGCGACTGCCGCAGCCTCACCGCTTCCACCGACGTGTGCAAGCACGCGGCCAACGACGGGTTCGGCCCGACCATCACCGGCGGCGGCGAGGGCGGCTCGCTCCCGGAGACGGGAGCCTACGACACCGACCAGTTCATGCTGGCCCTGATCTTCCACGCCCGGATGAAGCGGCACGAGTGCCTGACCTCCGACCCCGCCGCCGCCGCCGCGGTGTACATCCCGTTCTACGCCGGGCTGGACGTGATGAGGTACATGGGCCAGGAGAGCCCCGACGTCGCCGCCCGCGAGGCCCTGCCGCGTGACCTCGTGGAGTGGCTTCTCCGGCGTCCCGAGTGGCGCGCCATGGGTGGGCGCGACCACTTCCTGCTCGCCGGCCGTGGCAGCTGGGACTTCCTCCGCGAGCCCGGTGCCACCGGCAAGGGCGGCAACTCCCTCATGACCTACCCCGCCATCCGCAACGCCACGGTGCTCACCGTGGAGGCCAGCCCGTATCACGGCTTCGACTTCGCCGTGCCGTTCCCGTCGCACTACCACGCCTCCTCCGACGCCGACGTCTCCAGCTGGCAGGGTCGCATGCGGCGGGCCGAGCGCAGGTGGCTCTGGGGCTTCGCCGGCGCGTCCCGGCCAAGCAGCAAGAGGACCGTGCGCTCCCAGATAATGGAGCAGTGCGACAGGTCCAGCCGCTGCGCCATGTTCGACATCGACACGAGTGTAGCAGCCACGCCGGCCCGGACCATGCAGCTGCTGGAGAGCGCCGAGTTCTGCGTGCAGCCGCGCGGGGACGCGTACACGCGCAAGTCCACCTTCGACAGCATCCTCGCCGGCTGCATCCCGGTCTTCTTCCACCCCATCTCCGCCTACCTCCAGTACATCTGGCACCTGCCCAGGGACTACCGGAGTTACTCCGTGTTCATCCACCACGGTGACGTCGTCGACAAGAACGCCAGCATCGAGGAGGTGCTCACCAAGATACCGCCGGCCAAGGTGGCGCAGATGCGGGAAGAGGTCATCCGGCTCATACCAACCGTCATGTACAGGGACCCGGCGGCCAAGGGCGTCACCTTCAAGGACGCCTTCGACGTCGCGGTCGATGCCGTCATCCTCCGGGTGGCCAAGCGCCGGCGCGCCGCGGCTGAGGGCCGGGAGTGCTGGGACAGCGTCGACGGCGGCAAGAGTTGGAAGCATGACTTGCTGGAGGATGGGGAGAACACTACACGCCCACACGAGTTTGATAAATATGTGTACACCTAAGACTGCTCATAGTGGGAGTAACATAGCTAGTAACATCACACATCTCAAGACATTTTGGTGACATGGCATGTCAATAAATGAAGAAAGAGAGTGAGGTGGTAACTAGCTATGTTACCATAACATCACACACCCCAAGGCAAAATGAGTCTACAACATAATAAATGACATAATGCATGACACCACATATAAGTTACTACCCACTATGAAGGTAGTAACTTAGACTAGTAACATGGCATATGTTACTAGTCTAAGTTACTCCCCACTATGACCAGCCTAAACTGCATCTAGTGGTGACCTCCTCAGTTGGGGCAAAAGCGGCGGCGCGGTGGGCGCCTCGAGGCTGCGTCTCGCCGGCAGTGCTCAAGGGCTTGATTGCGTTAGCGGTCCTTTTGAGGGTGTTATTTGTTATCTTACAGGGGCTAGCTTTTTGCAATTGTTTCTTTCTTTGAGGCCCTCTTTGTAAATCCCGTTCAAAAAAAAAAAACTGCATCTCCTTATTACCTTCACCGTTCAATAACTTTGAGATTCATGTTCGACTTGCTAGAGGATGGGGAGAAGAATATTGGTTTCCTTCTCATAGTGCAATTTCTAATGATAATGAAGCATGTTTCTCACCTTCTTTTTTTCCTCTCAATTCTCTACCTCAATAATACCGTCAACCGCAATATGAGGAGTACCAATTCTAACATTGGCCAATTTCTTTTTCATGGACATCCTCTCTTGCCCAGCGTTTTCCGTTCTCCACTCTCACTACTCTCGCCTAAAACTATCTGTCGCCTTGGCACTCTGCAATGGGCTCTCCGATTTCCTTATGCCTTGGCCCTCCTCTGTTGCCAATGTTGAGCTTCACTCTCTCAATATCTATCTTCAAGGGCTTCTACTCGACCCTGACGAAAATGACTTTTTCTTAAATTGCTTCACTGCTAAACCTATCTCTAATAGGGATACCTATGCCAATTTATTTAGGTCGTAGCCAACAATGAACTGAAGGCACTATGTGAAAAAATACGGTTCCTAACACTTGCAGGATCTTCAACTGGATGGTTCACCAACATTGCATCTAAACCAACAAGTGTCGTATTCACCACTCCATGGCTTCTTCTCCTTCGTGCTCTTCCTGCTCCAAGGTTTAAGATATTTATCATATTTTGATGCACTATTATCGGGCATGAAAAGTCTGGCAGGTGCCTCCGCCTTACGCCCTTGATACCCACCATCATGTACATGGACCCGACGGCCAAAGGCGTCACCTTCAAGGACTCTTTAGATGTCGTGGTCGATACCGTCATCCGCCGGATGTCCAAAAGCCGGCGCGCAACTGCTGAGGGTCTCGAGTACCGAGATAACATCAATGATGGCAAGAGGTGGAAGTACGACTTGCTGGAAGATGAGGAGAAAACTACACACCCACATGATTTTGATCAATACGTGTACACATAACAAATTTCGCTATTCGGTGTCTCGATTATGTTTCACCATTCAATAGCTTTGTGATTTGTGTTTGACTTGTTTGAGTTGTTAGAGGACGGGGAGAAGGGAATAAAATCCTATACGACCTGGTACTCCTCATCAGGGTGGACCGTCTTTGGAAGATGCCATCATCAATTTATTAACCGAGGGATAGTAAAACTAGGTGGTTCCTCATTCCAAACACCTGGTTGAGGTCCACAATGTTTTTTTTGCTAAAACATGACCTACACTATAGGCATTCCTAGGGAAATAAACGTACTCCATTTAACAAAAAGTGCGTTGTCTGGATGCAAATATTTTGAAGGATCGGTGGTAGTTGCCGACACTGTGAAACCACCCATATTTAATGAGTTGATTATCTCCAAACAATCAGATTGAATGATCCGTCTATTGCAGCCTACATGATTCGCTACGTGGAACCCATATCTTACGCCACTGCCTCACACGTAGTTGCATCAAGAACATAGTCTCCATTGTCTTTACTCGCTGCAATAAAGCTCCCCATCTCGGATAACATCTCTCGTTGAACCCGTCCTTTGATCAAGAAAAAACCGTACATCAATATTTACTGTAACAAAAAAACCCTTCGCCTGTGCCCAAGTGCTATCCTTCTTTTCATATTTCCCTCAGAAGGTCCCTCAACAATTCCCTGCTTCTGCAAACTGAGCTTGACTCTGATGGTTAGGTTCCTTGTGGTAAAATCAGGTTTAAGTCCTAGACTTGAAATTGATGTTTGCATTTACCTGGATTAATTCTACGATTTATGGACGCTTTGCTTTCAGTGGTAGGTGACGTGCTCGTATATATTGATGCGTTTGGTGACTTTGTTAACCTCAAGATATACCGGCTCGGTCCCTCGGAGGTGCTCATAGGGGTAGGGTCTGCGTGCGTTCATAGAGATGAGTGTACGTGCGTGTTTGTGAACGTCTGCGTTGTACTGTGTAAAAAAAAAAATTTCCTGTTTCTTCTATTCATCTGCCCATAATTATTTTATTGCATTTTCTGCCCCCAATCCATCTGCCCCCAATCCATCAGAAGACCATAATAGTTCGCACTAAAATTGGCAAGCCTACTGCCGATGGGGAGGGTTATCCATATCCATGGCTATCTAGCAAAATATCATCCATGATAATATAAACACAAAAGCAACAGCCTGCAAATTGAAATTCTCCTAAAGGCCACCCGCGACGAGACATCAACCCTCGGCGAAACCTCGGCGAGTCAAGGTGGCCGGCGATTATGGGTGTGTTTGGTAGCCCGGTCGGCCTCAGATATTCTCACCTCAGCCTAGTCCAACTAGCTATTTCTTGTTTGTTAGCCCGGCTCGGTCCATCTCAGCAGTGCCCAACCAATACGAAAAACGGCTCTCAGCCAGGCTGAGTTGAGAAGCTGAAATCGAGCTTCACAACCCGGCCTGGCTCAGCTCGCCCCCGCAAAACACTGTGCAGACAACAGCGCCACCCCCAGACCCTCACCCCCACCTTTTCTTCCTCTCATTTTCCCCCTCTCCTTCTCTCCCGTCAGCCTCTAGCCCGCCTCCCTCCCTCCGGCGTTGTCCCGCCCTGCGGACTCCCTCCCGCCGGCGTCGTCCAGCCCTGCGATTCGAGTGCCCAGGCCACGCTCCGCCGCGCACAGGCCACGGGCAGCTCCGCCGCGCACAGGCCACGGGTAGCTCCACCGCCCGGACGGTTTCCCAGGCGATTCGAGTGCCCAGGCCAAGCTCCACCGCGCACAGGCCACGGACGGGCTCCGCCGCCCCAGGGCACGGACGGGCTCCGCCGCGCACAGGCCACGGACGGGCTCCGCCGCCCCCAGGGCACGGACGGGCTCCGCCGCGCACAGGGCACGGACGGGCTCCGCCGCCCCGTGGCACGGACGGGCTCCGCCGCGCACAGGGCACGGACGGGCTCCGCCGCCCACAGGCCATGGACGGGCTCCGCCGCCCCGTGGCACTGACGAGCTCTGCTACGGGAACCGCCACAGCCACGGCCAGGGGCCAGCGCCGCCACAACCGGCCGGGGACCCGATTGCTTTTGTTTTTTATATACATGGACCCGATTGCTTTTCCGTTTTCTTTTCAGGGGTCTTTGTGTAAAAATAGGACCTCAACATGGTTGAACCCATCGCTGAGCACCAAACAACTTCTTGGCCCAGCAGGGTTGAACCCACCCGACCCACCAAACACATGGCAAAATCTGAGGTCAACTTGTATAAGGTGAGCATGTCTCAGTTGAGAAAGACAATCTGTAGTGAATCGACCTACCAAACACACCCTATGAGAATGTCACCAGAACTTGGAACAGGATACTATGGGGTTCTACACGCACATTGTACGGAAGATTTTAGAGTCTAAGAGCATCTCCAATCGTGTCTCCTAAAATGTGCGTCAAAGGGTTTTAAGGCGTGTCCGACATTTTGTCGCTCCCAGCCGTGCGCCCGAAGCTCTTTTTCATACGGCGTGATCCAATAGGGTGTCCGACGTCCCGAGCCCATCCCGCTACACAGAGGACGTTGCGGGGACGCCGGACGCGACGCAGAAACGCGTTGCGAGTAGCAGGCCCACCTCGTCAGCGAAGCAGAGGTGTCTCCACCATCCTCAACGACCTCGCAACGACGCCGCTAGGCTCTAGATGTCGTCATCCCCGCCGCCGTCGCCATCGTGTTGCCTTTCCGAGGGGGACAACCTCGCATTCGTCCTCCTCCCACTCTTCGTCGTCAGGGCCGGCGTCGCTCCTCCTACCGCGTCTCCCCTACCCCGTGTCAAAGTGCGAGGTGAATGAGGAGTACGAGACTCTGGTGCCCCGGCGCAGGAGTGGCAGCAGCGGCGGTGGCATAATGATCCACGAGTCGGTGCCGCAGTAGCGGACAACCCGTGGTAGCGCCGAACTTCTCTGCCCGAAGCCGGAATTGAAGGAGGAGGACGATGAGGAGGAAGCCGAGAAAGTCATGAAGGTGGCGCTCCTCCGCCAGCAGCACCTCGTCGCAAGAAGCGACGACCCCGATGACATCCCAGGATACAAGACTGTGTACATATCGTCGCTGAACGACCACAATGACTTGGTCGGGAACATCAAGGATGTGATCGCCATGTCCATCCACGTGAGCGGAAGGTCACTCGTCAACCTCACGCGCGACAACGGCGAAGCTAGTCCCAACAGTGCGGTGAAGGAGGAGCCCGCCGGCCCTCGCGGCAAGCATGACGTCATGGACGACGACTACTACTTCTTCCAGTAATACGACCGCTCCATCCGCTGCAGGCACAACTAGTTTATTTTTATATTTAAATTTGGTTAGTTTTCATTCAAATTCTTGTAATATATAAGAAATTTGAATGAGTTCGAGTGTTATCGGTTGATTTTTTTTTTTAGAATTTCTATTTGGAGGACGTTTCCAGTCGCGCCCAAAAACGACAAGTAGCGGCTGCATCCCCTAAATGTTCAATTTGATGCCTCTACCGAACATGATTTGAGAGACATGACTAAAGATTTTCTAAATCTAACTTCCAGAAGTTGTCCTTCTGCCACAAGAAGATAAGTTTAAATAAAGAGGCTCATAGCTTCACAAGAAGTGGTGTGCTAGATGACCAGGATAGTAAGTCTGGCCGTTACCGCCTCCTAAAAACGTGTATCTCTACTATTAAGAACAAACTGGTGAATGCCTGGTGTCACATTTTTAGGATGGACAATAACACCCCCACGTCTTTATCCTACCAAGCTGATATGCCGATTGGGATAACAAACAACTCCACGTCCTGAGGCGTAGCTAAGCTGATACGTGCCGATTGGGATAACAAACAACTCCACGTCCTAAGGCGTAGCTTTTCAAAATTTCAAATGGCACAACAAACACCTACTATTTCTCAACTAACACATCTTTATCCTATCAAGATGATTTATCTCAACGCAATCTTGAAAAAAAAAAACTGCGCGCGGAACAAAGAAAACGCAACTAACAAAACAACTCCAGCCCGTGTCACGTTACACACCCATCCACGCTTACTAAGAGGAGAAATACCATCCCGTGGGTAACAAACAACTCCACACCATTAGGCGTAGCTTTTCAAAATTTCAAATGGCACAACAAACACCTACTATTTCTCAACTACCACGCCATTAGACATAGCTTTTCAAAATTTGAAATGGCACTGTCATCTTCATCACGCTGACCACAACCAGGGTCGCTGCTGGCCGTCGTCTTCATCGCGCTAACCAAAGTCGCTGCCAGCCGTCTTCTTCATCTCGCTGACCAAAGTCGCTGTCAGCCGTCTTCTTCATCTCGCTGACCAAAGTTATGTAACCAGGATCTGCTTGTGAGAAAAAAAGAGATCTGATTGGATCTGCTTGTGTATGGAAGTGCCTGTTAGTCCAAAAGTGTTTAAATAATTGTTCCTATCAATATTTGGATTTGCTCATTTAAGGGGATTTGTTCATGCTTTAATGGGATTTTCTCATGCTTTATTAGCTGATAAGAAATCCTTACATTTATTTGACTATTTTTCTGCCCTTGATAATGGTCTGAAAGTGGTAAGGAAATTCAACTTATCAGGATCTCACATTATCTTAGTGTAGTTTAAGGCCATTGAATGTCCTATAACTATAGAGATATTACATATAGCCATTTCTTCAGGAAAGACACACTGTCAGGTTTTAATTCTGCATTTGGCACACTTTCAATGACTCAACACCATCAACATAAGCATCAATAATCAAAATTCCAACCGGAGTTCTAGAAAGCAAAATCCCAACTCCTGAAATTGGATGCAAGTAAAGTCAAACAATGAAAAAAATAGCTGCAGAAAGGGAAGAAACATGAGCAACTCCAATCTGAGCCAGAAATCTGGCGGACAATAGAGTGAGGGGAGTTTGGGTAGGAACTTGAACCGGCATTGCGAGCCATGCTAAATCTCTGATCCATCTTCTCATCCATGTGTTTTAATAATTGTTCAGATCAAGTATGGGATTTGTTCATGTAAAAGGCGCATGCTTTATCATCTGATAAGAAATTGATACAATTTATTCATCTACTTTGTGTCTCTTCTCATAAAGCACATGGGCGAGCTGATAACAAAATCCCATTTCATTAAGCTGGTCTACTTACTACGCATTGGTGCAGTGCAAGAAAGATGTGTGACTGTCTTGCAACAGTATGCTATAGTACTACACCTTCACTTGCAGCTTGTTTAGATAAAAAAGAGTTACTTCGCTGCAGGCTTAGCAGATCTCCTTGAACCTTTAAAATCTAACAGATTGCAACTAACAATAAGATTAATACTAGAGAGAAGATTGCAAAGCATAACATCAAGTTAAGATAGTTTTATTACATGCAGGATTGTCTGCAGTTAATACTGGTCATGATCTTATTTAATTATACATTGCAAGATATAATAGGTTTTCTTAAAGGATGAAGAAAAGGCCTTACCTTTCCTGGAGAAATTTCTGTTTGTAATCTTTCACGCAAATTGGCCTTGCTGTCTCATGAACCTGAGCGCAAGTAATTCAAGTACAAACAAATAAGTAGACTGCACATTTAATAAGAGAACACAACGGAGTTTTTCTGGTTTTCAAGTTCTGACCTCCTCAGTTCTGACAAATATTTAGGGCCGGACATAGTAGTAGAATTCCCTGTGACAAAAGACATGTCAGTGAGCAAATAAGTTAAATGTCCACGAATGAAACTTCCCAAGGGCTGTAATTATAAGCACTACCACTAAACTCTAACATCATGCATTCATGATATTTTTTTTGGATTTTGCCATCTAAGAAACATAGGGAGAAAACAACCAAAACTTGACTAAGCATGAAGATTAGAAGCTCGCTGGTGTTCGCCGTGGGAGCAACTAAAATAGCATCATAAAATACCTAAATGGCTCCGATTTAGAAATCCCAAGCTGGTCTTATCCTCCATGCACAGTAATATTTGATTTCCATAGTAATGCACTGGTTAGATAATTTATTCACTATTTCGTGGATACATTTTCATTGTTCAGGCCCTGATTTTAATTCATGTCCTATTTAGTTTTTTGCTGCATGACAATTGGGGTTCAGAACAACTACTGGCTGCAAATATGGTTACTTTCCAAAGTTCAATAAAAACAAGAAAGGGCCTAAATCTCTAGCTTCGTAATCTGGAGGACTTCAACCAAGAAAATTTCTACATGTGGATCATAGTAAAAAATTTAAGGTGTAGCCAAACAGGCATGTCCCACCTAGAGTCCTAAAGTTCCGTTTAAACAACAACTTGCTTCAATTTGATTCGCACGAAAATTGCTAACAGATTTCAGGAATAACTAACTAACTAGCTATATAGGATTACAAATCCAAACAACCCTGCAATTTTTTCTTCCGAGGCCTAAACATATCTCTGTTTCCGTACGAACCTTTTTCTCTCAAGCGACGAATCCTCCAGGCAGCTAGCAATCGCCCACTGGCATCATGGTATTCCCTCTTCCCCTCTCCACCTGCGTCGATTACCACGCGCGCACCGCACACAATCGAGTCGGCGACGCCGATAATCAGAAGGATATCCATGGCAGCCGCGGCAAGAAGGAGAGAGCCACGGGGATGCACCACGGTGAGCCGGTCCAGGTTGGGGTGGACACACGTGGTGTCGTGTCCCCATCTTCCTGCAAGACATGCGGGAGCAGCTATTTTGGAGGAACGACGACGCCCGCCATTGCCTAGCGGGAGGTGAGGAGGAGCGAAGCCAGTCCAGGCGCGCGGCGGGAGCCCGAACGAAGTTGCCGCGGACGCGGCGGAGTAGGGGCGGCTGATACGTCCAAAACTTATCTACTTTCCCGAACACTTTTGCTATTGTTTTGCCTCTAATTTGTGTATTTTGGA
>NC_061508.1:78611549-78695906 GCF_022539505.1 Lolium rigidum | reverse complement strand
GCCTTGTTGTCGACCAGAGGTGGAGAGGGAGATCATATAAAAACCTCTCCAACAGTGAACCCTAGCTCATTCATCGACAGGCAGCTTGGTAAGTCATCAGAGAGCAAGAACACTTAGAACAGGAAGAACACATAGCTAGAACCCTCATCCAAGAACGGCTCAAGCAAGGAACTGTCTCCTGTTGAGAAGTAAACCATGGAGTAGATCAAGCACAAGCCACAAGGAGGAGCAGGGAAAGCTAAGAAATCAGCACGAAGCAAAACCTCTACACCAACACACTATTTCTAGGAGCCGGAGTGAGGTATACACCTTAACATGAACAAACCGAGATGGTTTTGTTCATAAATTGCACAAGCATGATCTCCAAGCACACCAACAAGGGTAGAAACCCTATATGTGAGTCATCATATGGCTACTCGGCCAAATTGGTGCAAGTGAACAAGAGAGAAACAAATAGGAAAGCACCCCGGGAACATTGGCTATGCCAAACCAGATGACATAATCAAAGAAATCCAACAAGGGATGATCCTACCTAGCTAATCAGCTTCACTCAAAGCACCTATAGCCACTACACCATCGAACGGATAGACTATAAAGTGTCTATTCTTGTTTGTCAACATCAAAGATCACTCGGAAATCTAACAAGGAATTACCCAAGTGATGCATTCACTAAGCTATAGCAAGCCAACCAGTGGTGGGAGCTACCTAAACGAGCAATGAATTGCTCGTCAAGGTTACCTCAACCACCGAAACAACCAAACCACCAAGCCAAGCACCAATATCATCACCCGCATTTGGGTTCAAAGTTGAGCTAGGGTCCCCAACCACTGTTGGCATCCCTCTAGCTCCATTAAGTTCATCACAAGAATCATCACTGCAAGCAGTTCATCTCACTTATCCATCAAACAAAGCAAGATAATACAGATAAATGAATTAT
Organism: Lolium rigidum; assembly: GCF_022539505.1. NCBI lineage: Eukaryota > Viridiplantae > Streptophyta > Magnoliopsida > Poales > Poaceae > Lolium > Lolium rigidum. The sequence continues at coordinate 78,694,969 of NC_061508.1, read as the reverse complement.
ACAAGTAACCAAGACACCAGAATCATGCTAATGATCCACTGGATCACTGCAAGTACCAACAGGTGCTTGAGCAAGTACCAACACACCAGGCCAAGCATGTGTGATACACACACACAGCATAGAGTGAGCAACAGTGAGGCACAGTCACCAAATAGCAGCTTTTACAAGCAACTGGTGATCATATGAACACCAGAAGCTTGCTAGAGCTTGCTACTGCATGCTAGAACTCATTCTAAGCATTAACACATGGACAGATAATTAAATTAATCATATAGCTAAACAATTGCATCACAGATAAGGGCATCGAGCAAGCACAATTGTATCCGAAGCACTTCATCAAAGAAAGGGGCGATTAAAGTAACAACTAGGCTCAAATGAGCATGTCTATGAATTGAAGCACGGATATAATCTCATCGAGAGCACCGGCACTTGCCAAAGGCAAGGATCATCACGAAGCATGATCGAGTCGGGGAAAGCAATGGCATGTACAGGAAAGGCATAATACACCAAGCAACAACAGGAGCCACTAAATTACACGAAGCAAAGCATATGCACCACAGCAGCATACGCATGGCAACAGCATATCGCATCAGCTAGGATCCATGGCAACAGCAGAGAGCACATCATCTTACACGCATTCACAGCAAGCACAGCAGCAGAGCACATAGGTGTAGAAGCGGCAGCACAATCAGGTGGGTGCCAGGGCATCCAAAGGAAGGAGAAGAGGTAGAACAGATGGCAGAAGAGAAGGAGGAGCACATACCAGGGAGGCGGTGGTCGTCATGACCACGGCGGCCACGACGGCGCACGCCAGTGCACACGGCGGCACCAGGCCTGGCCAAGCCAAGCCACAGCGACCACCACAGCACCCCGGCCAGCAGCACCACGCGCCCAGGGGAGCGCCAGGAGGAAGGTACACGGCTTCTCCAACGCGCGGTGGCGGCGGACACCACAGGCCAGGCGCACGGGAGAGTCGATGGCGAGCGAACGTGGACGCAAGCGTCAGATCGACGCGGACCACCTTGTCCGCCGTCGAGAGGCGGTCCAGATCCGCACCATCTCGTCGCCGGCGATGGTCGGAGACGGCCTGATTAAAGCGGCGACGGCGGAGGCGATTTCGGCGTCGCAGGAGCCGAAAGGGGAATTAGGGTTAGGACACAGCGAGAAGACGACGCGACTGGGTCGGTTGGACCGAGCCCACTGGGCTGGTCCAACCTAACCAGCTCGGCCGCCTGACAGGTGGGCCTGAGGGGTATTTTGGACATTTCCAAAATACCCATTTAAATGAGAATTTCCAAGAATTTTAGAAAATAAAATAAAGCTCTAAAAAAATAAGTAAAAATATGAAAATTAATCAGCATAAAATTCTCTATCTAAATAAAATATCAAAGAGAATTTTTGAAGACAAAGAAGAATAAGTCTTAATTTGATGATTTAAATAATGATTTAAATCACACATATTATTTTCAATAATGAAAATAAGTCCATTAATGCATTTGGACTTTAAAAACACCTTGACAACATTTCAAGGTTGTATTTTATTATAAATCAAATATTCCTAAATTACTCTTAGTATTAACCTCTTACATAAAATAATAACGACATCGGAAGGGGGGAACAAACCCTAAAAAACTGGAATCATGCATAATTGCTTCTTTAACCATTGCCCTTAACGGACAATGATACTATTTTTCAGAGACAGAGGACAAGGGTCAGTCCACACCTTCCAACTGCAAAACTTTGCAGTGTTCAGGCAAGTTCATCGCTTGCTCATATCATTTGAGTATTTCTATCAAATTACTTGCAAAGTACTATGGTTATCACTATTGCATAAAAACCAAAACCACTACTTTCATAACTATGAATATGACTAAGTGGTGGGCAATGGAACCATGGATTGTGTTGATATGGTGGAGGTTCCATTGCAAGGGTTAATATCCATCTAGGATTAAACAACAAATGTCGCCAGTGATTCTTGTGCCGTAATACCCGTGTTAACCATAAGATCCGGAGTGGGACGGAGTAGTCAAAAGTGTTTCCACCTCTCGTACATCAACGGATGCGCTTACCGTAGACACTTGACCCAGGTTGGGCAAGCGGTGGGGTGGGGATCCCATTCTAATTCCCCACGGTAAGTGGTCTATGATGGGTTGCGGCTACCGGCGAAGGAGTTTGGTTAACGAGTCCCAAACTGTTGTCGTGGTCGGGGTCCATCCTTAATTGGTGTAAGAGGACCGACGAGGACCCAGGGTCGGGGTATGCAACAAAGGGTGGGTGTGCGAGGCAGCGGAGGAACATAATTGGCTAGACCTTATACCGGGCCTCACACCGAAGGAAGTGTGGACGGGAAAGCTGCCCGGTTAGCACCAAGGTTAAGATCTCTTATGGGTAAAGCAACACACCTCTGCAGAGTGTAAAGAACCGTGACCTGTCACTCCCTGTTCCGGGATAAGGAACTGCGAACGCGGCCGGAAAGGAGCTCCATGAAGTTCTAGTAAACCGGTGAAGGCTGACGGACATAGCTCTTTGGAATAAAAGCAATCTCTTGAAGAAATGTTTACCAAAACTTGCATTGGTATTAGACTTTCTGGTCTAATATCGTAGCTAGTGCATTAAACACCTCTTATCTATAATGAACTTGTTGAGTACGCTCGTACTCATACCACTCTTAAATCCCATGCTTAGATTGTCCGAATCGTCCGGAGGAGGACTACGACAACAATGAAGGAGCCGAGATCATCGGCTACGAGGAACCGGACCTCTCAGGAGGAGTTGAAGGCGTAGACTACCTCATCGTCTACGGATCCGGAGAGGCTTCCGGAGGAGAACAAGCCTAGGGATATTCGCTAGTAGTAGTAACCGAGCAGCCTGAACTCTTAGTATTTAGCTGCTCGATGAAATAAATGTTTAGTTTAATGAAACTGGTATTGTAAGTTAAGTTGGGTTCACCTCGAACCCAGGAGTATTCCTCTTAGGACCCAAGAGGAGCTCCAAGACGACATGTGTATGTTAATTGTAATAATATGTGAATGAGTTATGGACCCTGCTACTACTCTGAGGGATGTAATATTTGCGGAATGGTACTTCGTGAATGTTATATCAACGACTGGCATACTACAACATGCAGTGGTATGCAGGGTCACCACATTAGTAGACGCTTCCTTCTACTTCGGCGCCTGTGTGCCTCACTGGCTGAACCATCGACCTGCTCGCCTATGGCCGGTGCACTGCCGCAACACCTCACCGTCCCGCCCGTTAAAGCACCTCCCCCTCCGGTCCATCGTCGCCCTGACCATCCCTCTAAGCCTCGACTTCTTCTTTTTTGGCGCCGGAACCCCGCACCCGCACCTCAAACCCTAAGATCCATCCTCGCTGTCCTCGTCTATGCCATGGCCAGCCGCGTCGTCAACTACTTCGGCTCGGCAGATGTTCCCCCGCCCCCTCCCTCCGCCCGCTTGGTGTGTGCATGGTAGAAGAGGACCACACAAATCTTGGCGCAATTCAACGGTCTAAGATTCTAGTGAGCTCTAAGGTAAATGTCAGTTCACTTAGAATTAGCAAAACCGTTTTAATAAGGCGACCAAACACTCAAACAACAAAGCTAATTTTCTAAAGTAAATCGAAAAATATAAAAAAAACACGTCACAACATAATTCATCTTTTTTTTGAAAATGAGGAGCCTTCAGTACGAAGCAAAAAAAACGTCACAACATAATTCATCAACATGAGGAGACTTAATATTGGAAACTGCTGGGCGTCCCCCGGGGGATCTGATTCCCCAGCCCCCGGGTCCCCAGCCGTCGGATCAACTATTTTGACGGTTAGATTTGCATGTAGCAAAAAAACATCTCCGGCAGCAAAAAAATCACCCCCGGCAGCAAATGACTGAAGCAAAAAACGGTTCGTTCAGAAAATAAAATAAAAAGGCTGGGCTCGCCGGAGACCTCGCCGGAGACCACGTAGCAAACATATTACGCAGATGTAGCAAAACCGCAAATAAATTGTAGCAAATTTTTTATTCATATGTTTGTAGCAAAAAACGGTTCACCCATGAAATAAAAGAAAACGTCTGAGTTCGCCGGAATCTCGCCGGAGACCTCGCCGGAGAGCTCGTAGCAAAAAATTGTGTTGTTGTAGCAAAAATAAATATCGTCGGAGACATCGCCGGAGAACTCACCGGAAAACTTCGTCGGAGACCCTCATAGCAAACATATTGTGCTATTGTAGCAAAGAAGCAAAAAAGTTGTGACAATTTTTTTTATATGTAGCAAAATCCATAGAACCTAGGCCTCGTTGAGGACACCAAGGGAGATCTCGCCGGAAACTTCGTAGCAAAATATTTATGCTTTTTTAGAAAACATTGCACATTAATTGTAGCAAAAAAACATGAGTATGTAGCAAGATCATCCCAGCTCCGCCGCCATGGTACTGTAGCAAAATCAAACACGCCGGAGAAGACATCGCCGGAAATCTTGTAGAAAAAAAGTACAATTGCAGCACCCCCGCTCCCCACTGACAGCACTGCATACCATCGTATGCAGCTGCAGCTGCAGCAGCCGGCCCGCGTTGCAAAGGTGGGGCATGGAGGAGGGCACCATGGGGAAGACGCTGAGAAACCAGAGCTGGCCGGAGGTGAGCGGGTGCGGGCCCGCGTCGAGGACATCCGCGAGCCAGGCGGAGCTCGATTGCTGGAAGTCGGCGGAGGCCCCCCGGGGAACAAGGCGGCGCTGTGGAGGTTGACCGGCGGCCGGTGAAGTGGAGCTAGAGCGGGGGCTCCCGGAGAGGTGGAATCGGAGGTCGCCGTCGGCGGCGCCATGGCCAAACCTCGCGGATGCGCGCGGAGTTCAGGACGGAGAGCGCGTGGGGGATGAGCTCGGGATCTCCGGCCGGCGTCCTAGTGAACCTCACGATGGTTAAGGAGATAAGCTCACAGAGGTGGTCCCTACCCACGTGATGAAAAAACGAGTGGAACAGATTATTCTGGACGTGGAGATCGGAAGGCCAGGCACCCGGGGGATCAGAGCGTCGTAGCCCCCGGGGGAATCTAATCATTTTCCCTTAATATTTGAGTTCAAAGTATTTGTTGAGGTAAACCGTGACATGCTCCACCTGACTGAAAACCAATTTTGAATTTACAACAGAAAAAAAGGACTGAGGAGCCTTCAGTACGAAGCAGAAAAACCTTCAACAAGTACGAGCCTGTACTCTTCTTCTTCTCTCGATTTTCTTTCGCTCCGCTTCCGCAGCTGCACGCTTCAATCCCGACTCGCCGCCGGCACCCCCGCCCACCTAACCCAGCCTCGCCGCGATGCAGAAGACGGCGCAGTCCTGGTTCACCGGCGGGACGGCCTCCTCCGGCACCGCCGCGGAATCGCAGCCCTCCCTCCTCGCAGACTGGAACTCCTACGCCGCCACCCGCTCCGACGCCTCCTCCTCCTCCCCGCTCCCCTTCGACATCGAGGCCGCCGTCCGCACCGCCAACGACACCGTCTCCGGCACCTTCAGCGTGTAAGCCCACATCCCCATCCCCATCCCTCCCTCCCCCAGATCTGATCCGCCCCCACCACCCAGAGCCCCTCCTCGCTGCTCCGGGAGATCTGATCCGCGTGGATGCAGGGTGAGCAAGGGCGTGCGGGACCTGCCGGGGAGCTTCCAGGGCGCCACCAGCAGCTTCCCGTCCGGGAAGGCGCTCATGTACTTCGGCCTCTTCCTCGCCACCGGCATCTTCTTCGTCTTCATCGCATTCACGCTCTTCCTCCCCGTCATGGTGCTCATGCCGCAGAAGTTCGCCATCTGCTTCACGCTCGGATGCGCGCTCATCATCGCCTCCCTCTTCGCGCTCAAGGGGCCCGCCAACCAGTTCGCCCACATGACCTCCAAAGAGGTACTACTATGTTGCTGCAATACTTATTTCAATATTCTTGGGTTACAGAAAGGCCTAGAAAGGTAGGAGCAGTACAGAGCAAAGTCTGGTACACCATCTTAACCTGACAATACTGAATCCACAGAAAGAAGTCTCTAATTATTGGATTTTAAGGATTCTTTTTAAAAGTAGCAAGCTCCCAGACAGATGAGCACATGATTAATCAGATGCTGTGCTAAATTGTGCTATCCCAATTCTGAACCAATAGTTGAACCTTTTCCTTCGTGTTGAAGTCATTGGGATACACTTGGGATAGTCTAGTTTGACTTTAATTGCAGTTGCTGATCTCCTATGTGGGTATAACATTTTTATCCAGCAGATGTGTTTTGTAGATACATGAGCATTCTTGATTGCTATTTCTCCAATTCAGCAAGAAATATTTAAATATGGGTTGACTGGATTTTTCATACCGTACAATTTACAAGCTTTCGAATCTTTAGTTGGAAAATTTAAGTGCCCATTTAGGCACATCTGTATTGTGCAAAACTTGGTGATACTATGCAGTGTATGGTGCTTGTAGCTGCTCAGTTTTATTGAATAGGAATATAGGATGCAATACAATATCTTCATGTTCACCTAATCTTCAAATAGATGGGGTTTCTGATAAGAAAACTCGCATTTCATTCTCTTTCAGAGGCTACCGTTCACAGTTGGGTTCACTGGATGCATGGTTGGCACAATTTATGTCTCTATGGTGCTTCACAGCTATTTTCTGTCAGTGATATTCTCGATCCTTCAGGTACATCCTTCCCTTGGCAATTTACTTGCTTTGTCTTCTGGAATGTGGTTCATATTGGCGTGGTGGTTTATGCCCAGCAACCCCCTTTTCCTTCTCCCCCCCCCCCCCAAAAAAAAAATGCGACCAGCCAGTACAAGCCCTGGCTGGCGTAGCTTTATAGAAGAAAGCTCCCTGAACACCCGTCAATCTGAGGATTCAACCTTTTCCCCACAAGTCCACATCTACAACAAGCTTCTAATAAGAGCCGCGACTTAATATAGTAATATGCTCTTTATTTGGGCGCAATATGATTTCATCTCTCACTTTCAGCACATGTGCTTTTCTAACTCCGAGTAACAATTTAGTGTTCACTACGTATAGATTCTGGGCTGATGGCTCTTTTCAGATTCACGTTAAATTTTCTGTTAAGAAGTGTAACGACCTTTCTTTTGCTTTCGTTCCAGGTTCTGGCTCTTGCTTACTACACCATATCATACTTCCCTGGAGGCTCTAGCGGACTGAAGTTTCTCTCTTCAAGTCTCCTGTCTCCAGTATCAAGAATTTTTGGCTGATAACCTAAGTAGAACCAAAATGTACGTTATGATCACACACGTACCCTTGTAATTTGTGAAATATTTCTGTACTTAGTTGCTGATAGACCCATTATAGAGCTATGAGACATGATGACCCCTCCCTTGCTCTCACCTGGGTACTACAATTAGATGACATATGTTGGACATGGAGTAAAACCGAGTTTCTTGAGCTGCTTTATCTGAACTTCCCTTGTAAACTTCTCTTGTGGAAATCAAAGTTGTTAGTACTGAGTTTAAGGCCAAAGGTATCGCCAAAGCCAGGTTAGCTTAGCTCATTGAAAGACGTGTAGCGCTTTTTTTTTTTGCTCTATTGGGATACATTATCCTCATATGTCCTGTAGTTCTGATTGTCTTGGTATTATATGAGCAAAACCTGTGTTACAGAGAAACATCTGGTAAACCAGATCTTGATTTGTGCTTTTAATAAGTAACATAGGAGCTGCTGTTTATTTTTCAAATTCCTTAGGCCCTGCTAGAAACATTTGTCGAACTTCCTGATCACATAGCATTGTGACTGCAAATCAAATCTGGTGCACACGGACCACTGGGTGCAGGTCAGGCTGTAAGTGGGATTAAACGCGGGGGCCCGCTTGAGCGCCGCATCGGCCCACGATGGTTAAGCAGGACGCCGCTGCAGGCCCTCAGAATTAATCGTACTAATGCGGGCTTCCGCATGTGCACAGATACTTGGCCCACAGCGTGCCACGATTCCCAATCTCAGAAGCAGAAGGAGCCCACCCAGGCACCCACGTTCTCAGCCTCATCTTCCCCAATCCTCATCGCATCCTACCTCCTCCTTCTTCTTTATCCGCGCGTTGAAGGCTGCCATGGATTTCTACAGAGCAGCACCACTATGGCTGCAAGGGAGACCGTCGGTGCTCGCAGGTTCGCCGCCGCTGCAGCTACTACGCATCCGTTGGCGCTGCTACAAACACCTGCCGTAGCAGCCCGCGTTTCTTCGAGGCCGTCGCCCGGAGCAGCGAAGGACGGACGGACGATGATGCTGCAAGCCTACGACCGGATGGCGACGCGGGCGCCTTAAACAGCCGTTGACCAACACCCCTGAAGCACGAACGATGGGATCATGGGAACAACCCAGCGCTTTGGCTCTCGAACAAATCCTAGTCGTAAAGTGGGCTAAATGCGGGCCCCACGGGACAGCCCACAGATGCCACATATTTTCGGTCTCCTTACGCGGGCCCCCGCTTATGCTATTATGTGGGCTCGACTAAGCGCCGCCGCAGGCGTCCCGCTTCCACTTACAGCCTGACGTGCAGGTACAGGTCTTTCTTCTGCCGGAGGGTGAGCCCCATCTCCTCTGTCATGTCCACTTCCACGCCACCCGGGAGCTCCCAATCGAAGTGGTAGAGAAGTGTAGCAAGCACAATCTCCATGCTGTCATGTGCAAACGTCAAAAGCGACGTCGATGGTATGTGCTCGAAGACTGCCTCGTCGTTGAAGTCAATTATGCATGGCTCCAGCCTCTCCGGCTTAAACTCGTTAGGGTCTTCCCAATGCCTAGGGTCTCTGCCGACCGCCCATGCATTGACCAACACTGTGGTGCCCTTAGGTATGTCGTACCCAAGTATCTTGCAAGGCTTCATGGCCTTCCTGGGGATCAGCAATGGTGTTGGTGGATGTAGCCTCATTGTCTCCTTGATGACGAGTCTGATGTATTTGAGACCGGCCACGTCATCCAGGGTCACATTAGGCTTTCCTTGGAGGGTGTTGCGTACTTCAGCTTGTGCTTTCTGCATTACCTTTAGGTGCCTCATGAGCTCTGACATGGCCCATTGGAGCGTAGTCGCTGATGTCTCTCTCCCGATACCATAGAGGTCCTGTAATACGTCCATTTACATAGTTCAGAATTACCTCGCACTGAACAAGAAGCTATTGTAGCCTCTAGGGTATCAAGGTGGGATCCCAGTGGGATGTCATTTTGTACTACGTAGTTCAAATTTTGATGCCAAAATTTGTACTAGAAAAGTCAAATTATACTACAAGTGGGACAAAAGTGGGATCCCACTTGACACCCTTAGTAGCCTCCATAGAGGTCCTGTAATACGTCCATTTACATAGTTCAGAATTACCTCGCACTGAACAAGAAGCTATTGTAGCCTACTGTACTTACGAGTATGACTGCTTTGATCATTCCCATTGTAAGAGGCACGTCGATGCCACCTTCCTCCCGTATCCTCAGGAGAACGTCCACCAGGTCCTCTCTTTCCTCCATGTCGTAGTTGCCTGTCATGGCGGCATCCCTTCGCTCCTCGAGCTGCTTGATCACATGCTCCATCAGCTTGAAGCTCTTGCAGTGGTTCCTCTCGGCCAGACGTGTGGTGCCTCGGATCAAGCTCGCGAGCCATGACGATGATGGTAACATGTCACCGAGGCTGAACCCAGCAACGATCTTGGGCCCCTCCTCAAGGACATGCAAGAACTCCTCGCTCCTCTTGAACTTGCCCTCGATCATCACACGCAATGCCGAAACAGTGATGAGCGTGGCGGTCCGCTCGCTGACATTCACGGGCTGCCCTGGCGGCGCCGCAGCGAGGGCGTTGATGAAGCGCCAGACCTCGTCCTCCCGAACGTGGTAGAACGACTTGACGCGGTAGGGGCTGCGACTGAGAAAGTCGAGAACGAAGATCTTGTGGAGACGCTGCCACAGAGCGTGGGAGGGCTCGAACGTGAGTTCACGTCCATCAGCCGCGTCGCAAAGAGAGTGTTTTGGCTCCACGTGATCTCCCGGGCGGCCTCTGGGGACATTGCCACCACGAGGGGGACCTGGCCAAGCTTGAGGTACAGGAGTGGTGCGTGCAGCTGGGCCGCAAGGCCGGCAAGCACACGGTGCACGAGCGGGCTGCCGGCGAGGTGGTGCAGGCTGCCAATTACCGGTAGCCTCCACGGGCCGGGGGGGGAACCGCTGGCCCTCACCGCGGCCGACGAGTTTCCTCAACAGCTTTAGGAGCAGGAAGGGTAGGAGGAGAGCCAAGAAGAGGCGGAGGTAGTACGGTTGTTGCTCCATCATGCATGTAGGCCCACCCGTGGCATAGTAGAGCATGTAGAGGTGTCATCGATTGTCCGTATAATGTCAGCCTACGTTCTTTTTTTTTTTTGAGAAACACAGTACAAACGCAGGCGCTCACATACACGCGCATACACTCACCCCTATGAACGCACACACGCACACCCTACCCCTATGAGCACCTTCTGAGGTTGGGTGGTTAGGAGGGTGGTTGTACCCCCAGCCCACTGCGAGTTCAAACCACAGGTTTGACATCTGTGTCTCATAAAGACGGAATATTCATTCAGTGGGAGGCGACGTTCCCGTCGACAGCGAGGCGTCTGTGATGACTTCGTCAATTTCAAGATCCAATCCGCCGGTTCAGTCTTCTGGAGGTGCTCATAGGGGTAGGGTGTGCGTGTGTGCGTTCATAGGGGTGAGTGTATGCGTGTGTATGTGAGCGCCTGCGTTTGTACTGTGTTTACGATCAAACTTAGATATTACAGCTATCTCTAGGTAAGCCAAGAAATCCACGGTGATGTGATCGATATACGGTCAGGTAGCTCAATGTGGTTTGTATCAAACAAAATTTATTATTCCCTACTATACATAATAAACGTCAGGGGTTTAGAGAGTAGAAAACTTTCATACTAGCAAATATATTCGCACGAGTACGATTACTCACGCAGGAAAATGAACGCACCAAATCCATTACATCCATGCTGACAGTTGTTTAGGTTGCAAAGGTAGAGAAAACCATACTTAATTTCGTCGGTTTCTAAAACCTTGCTTTCGCTCCGTACCCCAGCTCGAAATTCGAAGGCCAACTGTAAGAGCATCTCCACTCGTCCCCCCGACGAGGCCCCCGAGCGACGTTTTTTCCATCCGGACGGCGAAATTCGGCCCAGTCGCGTCCCCGGTTCCTCGTTTTCGTCCGGATTTGGCCCTTAATCCATCCGGCGAGCCCACGCCACCCCCGGCCCCCGGGCGCGCTCGGGGACTCCGGACGAAAGATTTTGGCGCGAAACGGCGTGTGGACCCGCGTAGTCGGCGACCGGAAAACCAAATCCTGTCGATTTTCCCTCCAATTTGCTTGCATATCCCCATTCCCTCCAATTTGCTTGCATATCCCCATTCTCTCCCGCCGAAATCCCCCAATCTCCTCGTCTTCCAGCTCCGGTTCTCGGCGGCGTCTTCTCGTCCACCACCACTCTCCTCCTCGTCTTCTCGTCCACCACAATGCCGCCGAAGGCGCCGGCGAGGAAGATGCGGGCGAAGAAGACGAAGCCGCCGGGCATGTCGAACGCCGAGTGGGCGGCGGACGAGAAACGGCGCGAGGTGGAAACAAGCGCCGTGGCGGAGAGGGTGAAAAGAGCCGCCGCCAAGAGGTCGGCGGAGGCGGCCCGAGACGAACAAGCGAGGCTGATCAGCATGGCCTATAGCGGCGGCATGTTCCCCGGCCAATGGCCGACGCAAGGTACAACAAGTTCCCCGTCTTCCTTCTCGCCTTCGCCGTACTCGCCGTCGCCGACTGCCGTGTTCCAAGAGGGCGCCTACGTCCAACCGTCCAAGCCCACACCGTCGCCGCCCGAGCTTGACGTCGGCGGCGGCGGCCTCGTTCGAGGGCACCTCGCCGGCCCTGCGACGAGGGCCGCTCCCGTTCGGTGCGATGGCGGCGCCGAACGAAGAGGAGATCCACGAGATGATCACCTCCGGCTCCGCCGCCGCCGCTGCGAGCCCGGGGTTCTTCATGACCGCCGCCGCTGCGTGCCCGGGGTTCTTCACGCAAGAGGAGACGAGGGTGATACGTCTCCAACGTATCGATAATTTCTTGTGTTCCATGCCACATTATTGATGTTATCTACATGTTTTATGCACACTTTATGTCATATTCGTGCATTTTCTGGAACTAACCTATTAACAAGATGCCGAAGTGCCGATTGCTGTTTTTCGCTGTTTTTGGTTTCAGAAATCCTAGTAAAGAAATATTCTCGGAATTAGACGAAATAAAAGCCCGGAGGCCTATTTTCTCACGAAGCTTCCGGAAGTCCGAAGACGAAAGGAAGTGGGGCCACGGGGAGCCAAACCCTAGGCGGCGCGGCCCCCCTTGGCCGCGCCGCCCTGTCATCCGGGGCCCCTGTGCCCCCTCTCGACTTGCCCTTCCGCCTACTTAAAGCCTCCGTGACGAAACTTCCCGGTACCGAGAGCCACGATACGGAAAACATTACTGAGACGCCGTCGCCGCCGATCCCATCTCGGGGGATCCTGGAGATCGCCTCCGGCACCCTGCCGGAGAGGGGAATCATCTCCTGGAGGACTCTACACCGCCATGGTCGCCTCCGGAGTGATGAGTGAGTAGTCTACCCCTGGACTATGGGTCCATAGCGGTAGCTAGATGGTTGTCTTCTCCCCATTGTGCTATCATTGTCGGATCTTGTGACCTGCCTATCATGATCAAGATCATCTATATGTAATTCTATATGTTGCGTTTGTTGGGATCCGATGAATAGAGAATACTTGTTATGTTGATTATCAAAGTTATGCTTATGTGTTGTTTATGATCTTGCATGCTCTCCGTTTCTAGTAGAGGCTCGGCCAAGTTTTTACTTTTAACTCCAAGAGGGAGTACTTATGCTCGATAGTGGGTTCACGCCCGCATTGACACCGGGACGAGTGACGAAAGTTCTAAGGTTGTGTTGTGCTCGTTGCCACTAGGGATAAAACATTGATGCTATGTCTAAGGATGTAGTTGTTGATTACATTACGCACCATACTTAATGCAATTGTCTCGTTGCTTTGCAACTTAATACTGGAGGGGTTCGGATGATAACCTGAAGGTGGACTTTTTAGGCATAGATGCAGTTGGATGGCGGTCTATGTACTTTGTCGTAATGCCCAATTAAATCTCACTATACTCATCATGATATGTATGTGCATTGTCATGCTCTCTTTATTTGTCAATTGCCCAACTGTAATTTGTTCACCCAACATGCTGTTCGTCTTATGGGAGAGACACCTCTAGTGAACTGTGGACCCCGGTCCAATTCTCTTTACTCAAATACAATCTACTGCAATACTTGTTTTTACTGTTTTCTCTGCAAACAATCATCTTCCACACAATACGGTTAATCCTTTGTTACAGCAAGCCGGTGAGATTGACAATCTCACTGTTTCGTTGGGGCAAAGTACTTTGGTTGTGTTGTGCAGGTTCCACGTTGGCGCCGGAATCTCCGGTGTTGCGCCGCACTACATCCCGCCGCCATCAACCTTCAACGTGCTTCTTGGCTCCTCCTGGTTCGATAAACCTTGGTTTCTTTTCGAGGGAAAACTTGCTGCTGTGCTCATCATACCTTCCTCTTGGGGTTGCCCAACGAACGTGTGAAATACACGCCATCAAGCATATTTTCTGGCGCCGTTGCCGGGGTGATCAAGACACGCTGCAAGGGGAGTCTCCACTTCTCAATCTCTTTACTTTGTTTTTGTCTTGCTTTATTTTATTTACTACTTTGTTTGCTGCATTAAATCAAAATACAAAAAAATTAGTTGCTAGTTTTACTTTATTTGCTATCTTGTTTGCTATATCGAAAACACAAAAAAATTAGTTTACTTGCATTTACTTTATCTAGTTTGCTTTATTTACTATTGCTAAAATGGCTACCCCTGAAAATACTAATTTGTGTGACTTCACAACCACACATAATAATGATTTCTTATGCACACCTATTGCTCCACCTGCTACTACAGCAGAATTCTTTGAAATTAAACCTGCTTTACTGAATCTTGTCATGAACAATCAATTTTCTGGTGTTAGTTCTGATGATGCTGCTGCCCATCTCAATAATTTTGTTGAACTATGCGAAATGCAAAAATATAAAGATGTAGATGGTGATATTATTAAACTAAAATTGTTCCCTTTCTCATTAAGAGGAAGAGCTAAAGATTGGCTGCTATCTCTGCCTAAGAATAGTATTGATTCATGGACTAAATGCAAGGATGCTTTTATTGGTAGATATTATCCCCCAGCTAAAATTATATCCTTGAGGAGTAGCATAATGAATTTCAAACAATTAGATACTGAACATGTTGCTCAAGCTTGGGAAAGAATGAAATCTCTGGTTCAAAATTGCCCAACCCATGGACTGACTACTTGGATGATCATCCAAACCTTCTATGCAGGACTAAATTTTTCTTCACGGAATTTATTGGATTCAGCTGCTGGAGGTACCTTTATGTCCATCACTCTTGGTGAAGCAACAAAGCTTCTTGATAATATGATGATTAATTACTCTGAATGGCACACGGAAAGAGCTCCACAAGGTAAGAAGGTAAATTCTGTTGAAGAATCCTCTTCCTTGAATGATAAGGTTGATGCTATTATGTCTATGCTTGCGAATGATAGGACTAATGTTGATCCTAATAATGTTCCATTAGCTTCATTGGTTGCACAAGAAGAACATGTTGATGTAAACTTCATTAAAAATAATAATTTCAACAACAATGCTTATCGGAACAATTCTAGTAATAACTATAGGCCATATCCTTATAATAATGGTAACGGTTATGCTAATTCTTATGGGAATTCTTACAACAATAATAGGAATACACCCCCTGGACTTGAGGCCATGCTTAAAGAATTTATTAGTACACAAACTGCCTTTAACAAATCTGTTGAGGAAAAGCTCAATAAAATTGATATTCTTGTTTCTAGAGTTGATAGTCTTGCCTCCGATGTTGATCTTTTGAAATCGAAAATTATGCCTAATAGGGATATTGAAAATAAAATTGTTACTACAGCAAATGCCATCCAAGTTAGAATTAATGAGAATATAAGATTAATGGCTGAACTGCGTGCTAGGTGGGATAGAGAAGAAAATGAAAAACTAGCTAAAGAGAAGAATATAGCTAAAGTTTGGACTATTACCACCACTAGTAATGCTAATGCTACACATGTTGCTGCACCTCCTACTCATACTAATAAAAGAATTGGTGTTAGCAATGTTTCCACTTCTAATGCAAAGCGCGAAAAACCGCTCGAAACTGCTAAAACTGCTGAAACTGCTCGTGATAAAGCTGCTGAAATTTTTTCCAACATTGGGGATGATGATCCCATTGCTTTAGATTATAATGGTTTGAATTTTGATGATTGCCACATCTCTGAAGTTATTAAGTTCTTGCAAAAACTTGCTAAAAGTCCTAATGCTAGTTCTATAAATTTGGCTTTCACGCATCATATTACAAATGCTCTCATAAAAGCTAGAGAAGAGAAACTAGAGCGCGAAGCCTCTATTCCTAAAAAGCTAGAAGATGGTTGGGAGCCCATCATTAAGATGAAGGTTAAAGATTTTGATTGTAATGCTTTATGTGATCTTGGTGCAAGTATTTCTGTTATGCCTAAGAAAATTTATAATATGCTTGACTTGCCACCGCTGAAAAATTGTTATTTGGATGTTAATCTTGCTGATCATTCTACAAAGAAACCTTTGGGTAAAGTTGATAATGTTCGAATTACCGTTAACAATAATCTTGTTCCCGTTGATTTTGTTGTCTTGGATATTGAATGCAATGCATCTTGTCCAATTATATTGGGAAGACCTTTTCTTCGAACTGTTGGTGCTATTATTGATATGAGGGAAGGTAATATAAAATATCAATTTCCTCTCAAGAAAGGTATGGAACACTTCCCTAGAAAGAGAATGAAGTTACCTTATGATTCTATCATTAGAACAAATTATGATGTTGATGCTTCATCTCTCGATGTTACTTGATACACACTTTCTGCGCCTAGCTGAAAGGCGTTAAAGAAAAGCGCTTATGGGAGACAACCCATGTTTTTACCTACAGTACTTTGTTTTTATTTTGTGTCTTGGAAGTTGTTTACTACTGTAGCAACCTCTCCTTATCTTAGTTTTGAGTTTTGTTGTGCCAAGTTAAGCCGTTGATAGAAAAGTAAGTACTAGATTTGGATTACTGCGCAGTTCCAGATTTCTTTGCTATCACGAATCTGGGTCCACCTCCCTGTAGGTAGCTCAGAAAATTACGCCAATTTACGAGCATGATCCTCAGATATGTACGCAACTTTCATTCAATTTGAGCATTTTCGTTTGAGCAAGTCTGGTGCCATTTTAAAATTCGTCAATACGAACTGTTCTGTTTTGACAGATTCTGCCTTTTATTTCGCATTGCCTCTTTCGCTATGTTGGATGAATTTCTTTGATCCACTAATGTCCAGTAGCATTATGCAATGTCCAGAAGTGTTAAGAATGATTGTGTCACCTCTGAATATGTCAATTTATATTGTGCACTAACCCTCTAATGAGTTGTTTCGAGTTTGGTGTGGAGGAAGTTTTCAAGGATCAAGAGAGGAGTATGATGCAACATGATCAAGGAGAGTGAAAGCTCTAAGCTTGGGGATGCACCCGGTGGTTCACCCCTGCATATATCAAGAAGACTCAAGCGTCTAAGCTTGGGGATGCCCAAGGCATCCCCTTCTTCATCAACAAATTATCAGGCTCCTCCCCTGAAACTATATTTTTATTCGGCCACATCTTATGTGCTTTTTCTTGGAGCGTCGGTTTGTTTTTGTTTTTGTTTTGTTTGAATAAAATGGATCCTAGCATTCACTTTATGGGAGAGATACACGCTCCGCTGTAGCATATGGACAAATATGTCCTTGGTTTCTACTCATAGTATTCATGGCGAAGTTTCTCCTTCGTTAAATTGTTATATGGTTGGAATTGGAAAATGATACATGTAGTAATTGCTATAAATGTCTTGGGTAATGTGATACTTGGCAATTGTTGTGCTCATGTTTAAGCTCTTGCATCATATGCTTTGCACCCATTAATGAAGAAATACATAGAGCATGCTTAAATTTGGTTTGCATATTTGGTTTCTCTAAGGTCTAGATAATTTCTAGTTTTGAGTTTGAACAACAAGGAAGACGGTGTAGAGTCTTATAATGTTTACAATATGTCTTTTATGTGAGTTTTGCTGCACCGGTTCATCCTTGTGTTTGTTTCAAATAAGCCTTGCTAGCCTAAACCTTGTATCGAGAGGGAATACTTCTCATGCATCCAAAATACTTGAGCCAACCACTATGCCATTTGTGTCCACCATACCTACCTACTACATGGTATTTTCCCGCTATTCCAAAGTAAATTGCTTGAGTGCTACCTTTAAAATTCCATCATTCACCTTTGCAATATATAGCTCATGGGACAAATAGCTTAAAAACTATTGTGGTATTGAATATGTAATTATGCACTTTATCTCTTATTAAGTTGCTTGTTGTGCGATAACCATGTTTACTGGGGAACGCCATCAACTCATTGTTGAATTTCATGTGAGTTGCTATGCATGTTCGTCTTGTCCGAAGTAAGGGCGATCTACACTGAGTTGAATGGTTTGAGCATGCATATTGTGAGAGAAGAACATTGGGCCGCTAACTAAAGCCATGATTCATGGTGGAAGTTTCAGTTTTGGACAAATATCCTCAAATCTCTAATGAGAAAAGAATTAATTGTTGTCAAATGCTTAAAGCATTAAAAGAGGAGTCCATTATCTGTTGTCTATGTTGTCCCGGTATGGATGTCTAAGTTGAGAATAATCAAAAGCAAGAAATCCAAATGCGAGCTTTCTCCTTAGACCTTTGTACGAGCGGCATAGAGGTACCCCTTTGTGAAACTTGGTTAAAGCATATGTATTGCGGTGATAATCCAGGTAGTCCAAGCTAATTAGGACAAGGTGCGAGCACTATTGGTACACTATGCATGAGGCTTGCAACTTATAAGATATAATTTACATGATGCATATGCTTTATTACTACCGTTGACAAAATTGTTTCATGTTTTCAAAATCAAAGCTCTAGCACAAATATAGCAATCGATGCTTTTCCTCTATGAGGACCATTCTTTTACTTTCAATGTTGAGTCAGTTCACCTATTTCTCTCCACCTCAAGAAGCAAACACTTGTGTGAACTGTGCATTGATTCCTACATACTTGCTTATTGCACTTATTATATTACTCTATGTTGACAATATCCATGAGATATACATGTTACAAGTTGAAAGCAACCGCTGAAACTTAATCTTCTTTTGTGTTGCTTCAATACCTTTACTTTGAATTATTGCTTTATGAGTTAACTCTTATGCAAGACTTATTGATGCTTGTCTTGAAGTGCTATTCATGAAAAGTCTTTGCTTTATGATTCACTTGTTTACTCATGTCATACACATTGTTTTGATCGCTGCATTCTCTACATATGCTTTACAAATAGTATGATCAAGATTATGATGGCATGTCACTCCAGAAATTATCTTTGTTATCGTTTTACCTGCTCGGGACGAGCGAGAACTAAGCTTGGGGATGCTGATACGTCTCCAACGTATCGATAATTTCTTGTGTTCCATGCCACATTATTGATGTTATCTACATGTTTTATGCACACTTTATGTCATATTCGTGCATTTTCTGGAACTAACCTATTAACAAGATGCCGAAGTGTCAGTTGCTGTTTTCTGCTGTTTTTGGTTTCAGAAATCCTAGTAAAGAAATATTCTCGGAATTAGACGAAATAAAAGCCCAGAGGCCTATTTTCTCACGAAGCTTCCAGAAGTCCGAAGACGAAAGGAAGTGGGGCCACAGGGGAGCCAAACCCTAGGGCGGCGCGGCCCCCCCTTGGCCGCGCCGCCCTGTCATCCGGGGCCCCTGTGCCCCCTCTCGACTTGCCCTTCCGCCTACTTAAAGCCTCCGTGACGAAACTTCCAGTACCGAGAGCCACGATACGGAAAACATTGCCGAGACGCCGTCGCCGCCGATCCCATCTCGGGGGATCCCGGAGATCGCCTCCAGGCACCCTGCCGAGAGGGGAATCATCTCCCGGAGGACTCTACACCGCCATGGTCGCCTCCGGAGTGATGAGTGAGTAGTCTACCCCTGGACTATGGGTCCATAGCGAGTAGCTAGATGGTTGTCTTCTCCCCATTGTGCTATCATTGTCGGATCTTGTGAGCTGCCTATCATGATCAAGATCATCTATCCGTAATTCTATATGTTGCGTTTGTTGGGATCCGATGAATAGAGAATACTTGTTATGTTGATTATCAAAGTTATGCTTATGTGTTGTTTATGATCTTGCATGCTCTCCGTTTCTAGTAGAGGCTCTGGCCAAGTTTTTACTTTTAACTCCAAGAGGGAGTACTTATGCTCGATAGTGGGTTCATGCCCGCATTGACACTCGGGACGAGTGACGTAAAGTTCTAAGGTTGTGTTGTGCTGTTGCCACTAGGGATAAAACATTGATGCTATGTCTAAGGATGTAGTTGTTGATTACATTACGCACCATACTTAATGCAATTGTCCGTTGCTTTGCAACTTAATACTCGGAGGGGTTCGGATGATAACTCTGAAGGTGGACTTTTTAGGCATAGATGCAGTTGGATGGCGGTCTATGTACTTTGTCGTAATGCCCAATTAAATCTCACTATACTCATCATGATATGTATGTGCATTGTCATGCTCTCTTTATTTGTCAATTGCCCAACTGTAATTTGTTCACCCAACATGTTGTTCGTCTTATGGGAGAGACACCTCTAGTGAACTGTGGACCCCGGTCCAATTCTCTTTACTGAAATACAATCTACTGCAATACTTGTTTTTACCGTTTTCTCTGCAAACAATCATCTTCCACACAATACGGTTAATCCTTTGTTACAGCAAGCCGGTGAGATTGACAACCTCACTGTTTCGTTGGGGCAAAGTACTTTGGTTGTGTTGTGCAGGTTCCACGTTGGCGCCGGAATCTCCGGTGTTGCGCCGCACTACATCCCGCCGCCATCAACCTTCAACGTGCTTCTTGGCTCCTCCTGGTTCGATAAACCTTGGTTTCTTTCTCGAGGGAAAACTTGCTGCTGTGCTCATCATACCTTCCTCTTGGGGTTGCCCAACGAACGTGTGAAATACACGCCATCGGAGGGCGACGGCAGCCGTGGCGGCGCGCAACGAGCATCGGGAGGATGTTGCCGACGGAAGCCAAGCCGTCGAAGAAGAAGGCGAGGAAGAAGAAGAGCCAACCGAAGCCGCCGCCAACCGGTCGAAGGGGAAGAAGAAGAGGAAGAAGGACTCGCCGCCTGCCGAACCGCGTATCAAATGGACGCCGAAGGAAGAGGAGTGCCTCGCCGAAGCTTGGATGACCGTGTCCACGAACGGCATAATCGGGGCCAATCGGTCGTTCGACACATACCGGTTTCGAGTGAGGCAGGCGTACGAGGAACGCAAGCTCGTCGATCCCTACTTCAACAAGACGAACATGAACGTGTACCGGGGAGACAAGGCAATGGCCACCCATTGGGGGATCATGCGGACGGCGTGCAGCAAATGGCACGGCGTACAGGAGGAGATCGACAAACGGCCGATCAGCGGCCACGACTTGGAGCAAAGGGTATGCTCCGCCGGCCCTACACCACCGAGGTACATCGTCGTTAGCTGACCCGTATCGCCGTGCTCTTTTTTCCCGGCTGCGCCGAGCTTTGGACATGTACACGGACGACACCGGCCTGCAGTTCAAGTTCCTCAACGTCTACGCCCGCCTCGAGAAGTGCGAGAAGTGGAAGGAAGTTCGCACGTCCCTCTCGAAAAGCAAGACCGAGCAGTACAACCCCGACGCTCCGGCGGCTTGCGCGGCGGAAGGGCGCCCTGAGCTCGGCCAGAAGAAGCAGAAAGAGCTCAAACGGACGGACAATCCCGCCGACAGGATGCAGGCGTCGATTGACAAGTGCTGGGCCGACTTGAGATCGCACGCCGACGGGAGGAACGACAAGTTCGACGGCAGGTGGCGGGAGATGCTCGCCAACCAAGGCGCCCGGATCGCCCCGCCGAAGACGACGGTGGCGGCGAAGAAGAGGAACACGGACTTGGCGTTCCTCATGGGCGGCGGCGACATGGAACCGATGGACGAGGAGACGAGGAATTGGTACCAGTGGCCACCGCAACGACATCCTCCGAGCCACTACGTCGTCTCCGCCGGCTCCTACCTCGTCTACCTCACCATCTACCTCGTCGACCGCGGCTGCTTCGACGTCCACCGCCGCCGCTTCATCGTCGCCCGCCGCAGCCGCTTCGGCCACGGCGTGTGAGGAAACTGGTCCGTCGGACACCGCCGTGCCGGCCGGGACTGCCGACGAGCCTCGTCTCCGTGTAATTTCCCTCCGATCGCCGATCCGTGGCTGATCCTTTTGCTCCTTTTGCCGATCAACTGGCCGTACTTGTAGCGCGGGACGGCGATTTGTTTGAATTTAAACTCTATCCGCCGAACTCCGGGTGGACGACTGGAAATATGGTACTCCCCACGCCTTAATTTCGTCCAATCCGGCGGTAGTTTCGTCCGGATTTGGGCGTGGGGAGCGCCAACGAGTGGGGATGCTCTAAGTACATCAGAAACGAGATGGTTGCACACGTTAGTGTAGCTCCGGTTTCACAATATTTTTGTGCTGCGAGCATGCCGCCTGCTTGTTCCCAGCTGGGCTCGCGTTTTTCCTCGTGCTCCTCCACGCCAAACAACACATCATTATATAATCTTGTCATCGTTCTATATATGACAAGTGATAATCGAGCAAAACAAGTAAATCACTAGTTTCTGAGAAAAACAAGCGACGGACCATTGCTGCCGCTCTGTCACTGCTCTTTCCTACTCCCCTGATGCCCGAAAATAGTCTTGTCACCGCGTTTTCAGCCTCCCCACCCCGAAACCAGTTGACAAGCTACCGCTGGTGTTTTTTACCCACCAGTGGTTTGGGTTACTAAGGGCGGACTTTCGATTTAGCGGCATGCGAACTGTTGCAGCAATAAACATTTTCCTAGTAGTGGTGTGTAGTCCCTGGTATCGCCGATGGTGGCCGTGCTTGAAGACCTAGTCAGAGCTGCAGCGGAGAAGAAGGACCTGATCACATTTTCTCATTTTTATCCGAGGTCTTTCTTGTAAAAGTAGAGAACCAGTTTGTTATTATGTATCACTGAGGCCCCCCTATGTAGTATCACTGAGGGCGTTCGGGCCTCCTTCCCGAATCCCTATAAATCTCTGCGCAAAATCAGTCACACCACGTTTGCATTCTGTCGATCGTTCTAAACGTGATGCATGAATATATGTAAATTTACTCATGCTTGCCGTACGCCATGTCGAACCGGATAGCTCATACTACGGCAGAGTACGTCAGCGCATACGAATGCGCCCGATATAGGATATCACGTCTAACATGATGCACCATTATTCCGACAATACAACGTTTGTTATTCCAACTTGGAAACCACGTGCAACACATTGGACAAGACATGGTAGCTGTGTGCCACACCACTATGCGGCACGGCAGCCATGTGTTGGGATGGCATGTCGAGCAGTTGGCGCACCCTAATGTATTATTCCTTCAATTCTAAAATAAATGTCGCAATTTTATTAAAATATAGATAAACTAAAAGTAAATTAAGTTTATATGCATATGTATTTAGGATTTTAGGTAAAGCTATTGAAACCTGAGGTAATATTTCTTACTATATATCTGTGTATTTTCTAAGGGGTACGGCTGGTGAATACAAAATGCTCGTCGGCAGTAGCCACTAGCCATCACACTACTCGTGACTAGCGTGGGTAGCATGTGGACCAAACTATAACAAAAATAGCAGGAGAAAGGCTCTATCAAGCTCTAGCTAGTTCGAAGACTACGTATATATGATGATCACAAGCTAGAGCAAATCCAACACCACAAACTCCTCGATACGAAAGTACATACCAATACGTGCATAGATTGTAAGCGTAATCCCGATGGCATCTGGCGTTCCGGCTGCTCCCGAGAGAGTATGTGCTTTCGAGCCATCGGTGTGGAATGACTTCTTTATCCAATACGAGCCAGAGACACTTGAGGTACGTTTGTATGTTTATATGTCGGTACGTATCTATTAATTTATATATGTACGTATAAATAATTTGCCTCAAAGCACTATTGCATATTTTTACCTTCTTTCTCATTTCATTTTCTCGAAGAAAAATGTTTACCATGTATCCACTGAAGTAGATACTTCCAACATGGCAAATATTTTTTTTCGAATTTTAACATGGCAAATATGGATGGCAGCCAGGGACGAAGCTAGAAATTTCGATGGGGGGTCATCTCTATTTCCTCCCCATTTCATTGGTGTCATCCCTTATAAATGCATAGTAAAGGAAATTTAAACTTTCATTGGGATCAGCTGACCCCATTGCTCCTAAGGCAGCTCCGTCTCTGATGGCAGCGAGCCCTACTCCATTTTAGGTGTTTGTAGTTTATTTCATGATTGCTTGAAGCGAGCTTTAGTTTGTTTAATTAGTTGTAACTTTCAGATTGGAACAACTGTGTGCATCTCAATTATATAGAGACTAGACGCAATGCTTAAAATTTAAAGTAAGACCTTTATAAAAAACTGAAATAGATCCTCAGTTACAAATTAATTAACTTAGCTTTGTCTAATTTTTCTAAATTCCGAATAAAGTGATAATCCGTTTTTCCATGTAGCTAGTAATCCTAACTTACCTATGCATGCATGCAGATATCAGAAGAGTGCATGAGGGCGAAAGTGGACAAACTTAGGGAGGACGTTCTGAAGTTATTTAAGACCTTGAACGGTAGTATGATAGATAAACTTACTTTAGTGGATACACTGCAGCGTCTCGGAATAGATCACCTATTTCAAGAACAGATCAACATGGAGATGACTGAAATTCACAAGAATGAGTTCAGCGGTGATACCCTCTATGAGGTTGCTCTCCGCTTTCGCTTGCTCAGAGAGCATGGACTTTGGGTATCTAATGGTATGCATATTCTCATATATTTTTGTTTTGCTAAACTGGCGACTTTCTACGAACTATCGTATTACTGTTAATAATCCATATTATCTATATTATGTAGAAAATGGAAGAATCAGAACTTGCATATTGGCAGTAATATCAAAACCATCATCTTAAACGGGTATAAAGTATCCATATGTGTCTACCATTACATAAACTTCAGATCCCAATTTTATTTACACACTGGGATCCGAAAGAGACTAAGAGAGAGAAAATATGAAGCTAGTGTTCCATGCAAAATTCCCCTTTGGGCTTTCATCATGGGTAAAATTTTGCACTAAAATTTTGTGGCATTATGGATAATGTTGCCATCCACTTAGAGTATTTTTCTAAAATCTTTCCATGATTATTTGGTGGTTCTACCACCTGTTGTTAGCATGGTGTAGCATCACAAAATGCGGTAGCACTAGGCCCTTGCCGGTGAAGGCATGCAGTTCGATGATTAGTACATGATAAACTAATATTCGTCCACAAAACATATAATACACATGTGAGTAAATAAGAGCTAATACATATTAACTTCCAATACATGCGTCATTTTCTTGCAGATGTATTCAATAAATTTAGGGGTGATGATGGGAGTTTCAACAACGATATGGTCACTATTGAACAAAGGGGAGTGTTAGGTCTATACAACGCTGCCTACCTTTCAATCCATGGCGAATCGGAACTCGATGAAGCTATCTCTTTTTCAAGGAATCATCTTGAATCCATCTGTGGTGTCCTTAAGTACCCTTTATCTGAGCAAATCAAACGGAGCCTTGAAATACCATATCCAAGGACTCTGAAGAGAATAGATGCGCCACACTATATTGCAGGTACAAACACGAGCAAACATACAATCCTTCTGTGCTAGAGCTTGCAAGGCTAGACTTCAATCTTCTGCAACGTCTTCACCAGACGGAGCTTATTGCTTTTTGTCGGTACGGTTTCTACAACGGTTGAGCATAAACTTAGTTATTTTCTATATTAGCTCTGATGTTGGTGTACACCAGTCAATATAGAAGTGCAAGAATTAAATAATTATTATCTCCCAATGTTGATTGTAGGTGGGGAAATGACCTATATGAAGAAGTGGGACTAAGCTACTCTCGGGATCGTATAGTTGAATGCTACTTCTGGTCCTACACAATGCACTATGAAGAAAAACATGGACAAGCGCGAACAATTCTTGCCAAGTTATTTGCGCTATCATCCCTGTTGGATGACACTTTTGATATGCATGCTACTTTGGAAGATGGCCGAAAGCTTAACGAGGCCATACAAAGGTTGGAAATGTTATTCTTGAATTAACCCTCTTATTGTATACTTAAGACGTATTTCAATTGTTGAGATAAGTTTTTTTTTACTTTGTTTATTAAAACATAGTGAAATTGATGACATTAATTAGGCCTGTATTAAAAATAATACTACTAATGATTGCAATATTGTTTCATAAAAACCAAATTTTAGTATATTAATTATTATTCAAAACCTATTCTTAAAGTATCATACGTCTTATATTTAGGATGGGAAAGTATTCTATGTTTGCATATACTCTATATATTTCTGTAATATAATCCCATTGAAGCTAAACTAGTTGGACATACGCACATGCAGATGGGATGAGAAAGCTATTCCTCTTTTACCCGAGTACCTGAAGAAGTACTATGTCAGGTGTATGATTACTTTCAGAGAGTTTGAGGACGAACTGAAACAAGATCAGAAGTACCGTGTTCTTTATTGTAGAAAATCGGTATGTATCTATTAATATGCACTACAATAATATTTCTAATACGTAAAACTTTCACTCGGATGAATTATCCGGTTCTAATAATTCACTTCCTCGTATGCATGTAGTTCCAAAGTTTGTGCAAACATTACCAGCAGGAATCTGAATGGTTTCATGCTAGTTACATACCAACCTTTGAAGATCATGTGAAATGCTCAATCATCTCTGCGGGTACTCCATCGCTAATCATCGGTTCACTTGTTGGTATGGGTGACGAAGCAACAGACGAAGCATTCCAGTGGGCCATCGGATACCCTGATGTTGTAAAGGCATGCGGTGAAGTGACACGTTTTATGGATGATTTGGCTGCATCTAAGGTATAAATATATATGCCATGATTACATCTTTTATATTACAGTAAAAGTGGTAGGGAAACTAACAAAACGTTCGATTGTTTACAGCATGGCAAGAACAAATTGGATGTGGCTAGCTCCCTGGATAGCTATATCCACCAATATCATGTTACAAGTGATGTAGCTATCGCCTTCCTTTTTTTTTTTTTTTTTTTTGAACAGGGAAAGGGGTCAAAAGACCCCTAAGAAGCTGCATTAACAACACGTGGTGGGTACAGAATTACATAGAGGCCCTTTACAATACTCGCTCTAAGAACCCAGAATTTGAAGAAAAAAGCCTCTAACTTTACAGAAAACACCCTGGCACTTAAAAAGAAAAAGCAATCAGGTGCTTCAGTGTCTCCACCACCATGCTCGCCGGCGACCTCAAGGCGATGAACGCCGAAGTTGAAGAGGGGATCTCTGCTTGCTACGGCCTCCACACCAGCGAGAAACCAACAACGCCGGCCTCCGCGACGTTTCCGGGGACAGACCACTTGAAGACGCGAGGAAGTCAAGCTCCGACGCAGGGCACGAACAAAGGCCTCCATAATGGAGGTTGAAGATGAACCGCGGTGCAAGATACACGACACGGCGCGGAGTGGCCTCCCATGGCCAAGAATCACTTCGGCAAACTCGTCCTCCGTGTATGAACTCCGCAGATTAGCAGCTTCCGACCTGCACGAAAACTTGGCCAGGTCGCAAAATCTCCTTCTTGCAGCATGGAAGAACTCGAGATGGAGCAACTCCTCTTCCTCGCCACCTCGGCCGGCCAAGGGGAGAGGCCAAGCATCGAGCTCAGCATGCTGAAGAAGAACGCACTTATTACTAGTGCTTGTCCCAGCCTCCTGCCTCGTCTTCCTCCATGGAAGAGCAGCAAAGAAGAGCAAAGATTGCTGCTCGCCAGCATGCACTGCCGGCAGAGAAGCAGAGCACCACCTCTTGACCTTATTGGCGGAGATCCCTAAGCCCAGAACGCCCGCCTGCCGGAGCTCCTGCCACCGGAGCTTCGCAGCGAGGGAAACCGAGCCTAGGCCGCGCCGGAGGCGGCCAAGAAACTCCGACGACCTACTCCCATACGGCACAAAGGCACAACTACTAACTAAAACACCTACCACTAGGGCTAATATGTACAGAGGAAGAAGCCAACCACCTAATCCATCCCCTCGCCGGCCAGCTGGGCCGCCGGAGAGAAGAAAGAAGAGGGGCGGCGGGTTGGATCTGGGGCCGACTCTCAAAGGGTGAAAGCGGAGAAGACGAGAGGAGGTGTGGGGGTCGTGATTAGCTATCGCCTTCCTAGATAATCTTGTTGAAGATGCATGGAAAACTACCAATCAGGCACGATTTCAGTGTCGTACATTGCTCCCATTTGTAAACCGTGTTGCTAACCTCACCAAGAGCATGACATTGTTGTTCCGTGACAAAAGTGACCTTTACACATTCAGTCGTGGCAACAAACACAGGATCCATCAGCATTTCGTTGAGGCTATCCATCCCTAGATTGTAAACATGATTGATCCTCTGATTTTTAAATATTTCAAACTTCAAATAAGCACATATTGTATTTCCAAGTTTGAAATATTGCTGCAGTGTTGACGACGTTGTACTTGAGGTATTGATCATATGAGCAATTTTCCATATTATTTAATCCAAAAAAGCAGTAGATAAAACATGACCTCATAGTAGAGATTAAAAAACTCATGCAACATAGTATGAGAGGCCACTAATACGCATGTGCAAACTCGTTGCTACTACTAGACTTCCAACAGATGAGACAAGAACATGTATAATGTATGTTGGGAGAAAACAGTTTGATGTGCCATTGTTAGTAAGCATGCAGTCCTCATTATTAAGAACTGATGCTAGATCCAGCCATTTTATGGATTCAACCTGAACGTACGCTTATTGTGTCCGAAATGGGATGAACCCTGAGATGTCCTTAGGCTGAGAGGAGGTGTGGGGGTGTGTGTTGGGTGGGGGTTGTGCCAACCAGCTGGTTGTTTGCAGCTGGGTTCTGGCCTTCTTGTATGTTTGTTGCTCCTCTTCTATAAAAGTTTTTAGACGGAAGGCTCGAAATAAGTCCAGCTTTGAATTAACGAAATCATCAACCGGCTAGGAGTTACACCAAGAGTTACAACCCGTACACGCGTCAAACGCACACCGAAACCCGGCCACAACAAAGGACAACACAGAAAAAAGTCAAGCCGTAGCGCCAGCTCCGTGAAGAGGGAGCCTTGTCTTCTTTTGCACCGGAGCCATCACGACTGTGTCCACACCAACAAACCTCCATTGCACCGTGCCTGCAACCCAAGGGGAAACTCATCGACGGGCCGACCACCTAGTAGAGCTTGAGGAACCAAAGGAGAGGGGTATTGCGGTGACGCCTCCAAGAAGGTGAATGGTGCAAGAATGCGTCATCATCGTCGGCGGAAACAGAGGTCCTGCAAAGTTTTCACCCAGACCCAAGAGCCACCACCCCTAGAGCTCGGGCTAGGTTCAGACAAAAAACACAACATCTTCCCCTGGCGTTGGGATAGGCACACCGGTAAGGGCTATGACCAGACGTCGACCTAGCAAAGCCCCCCAAGGCGCTAGGGAGGACATCAGCTACCGCATCAAACCGTGTAAAAGCAGCCAGATAGACGTTGCGTGAGGGCTGCAACACCATTGAGAGGTCGCAGGTGATCCACAAGAAACTACCGGAGAGGTATGCACGAAGCGAGGCCCACAAGGAGAGCGGGTTGAGGCGGAGGAACGAAATCCATCATTTCGAACGGGAGGGACAACAATGGGACGCCTTCAACAAGGGAGCAACACCAGCAGGTGACGCCGTCACCGGCACAGGCCAACACCATGTGCGACTTTCGCCGAGAGCCAACCTGATCAAAAAATTGGACGTCGACGCGAGGACGCGGAGCAGACAAAGCAGAAATCACTACACCACCACCAACCCAAGTCGCACTAGACCTAGCCCAGACTAGATTCATCCGCAGGTTGAGCGCAAGACTACTGCACTAGCGCGACCAAACAGGTTGGCAGGAAGAAGCAGAATGCAGCACACCAACAGCTGCAGTGCAGTACTGAGCGTGCTACCATCGTCGGCGAGCACGGGCCGACTCTGGAAGCCATTCCTAGGTAGTCAGCACAGACGTCAACCAATACGACGCCATACTGTCGAAAGCCCACAAGATTCCGACATATCTGAGTGAGCGGAAGGCCGCCGGCCACCGCGCAGGGCCAAACCCACCGCTCAGAGCCGCACGTCCAGGCCGGACGGCACAGATGCCACGAAGGGAACGGGCAGAGGTGTGGGGGCGGTGGCCCCTCCAGGCCCAGATCTGGTGGTCCTCACGACCGCACTCGAAGCACCGGCGGGCTGCGGTGACAGCAGCCTCCACCACCACGCCCAACCCACACACAGCCAGCCACGGTGGGGGCCGCGACGGCCGGGGCCAGAGCGGGAGCCTTCCGTCGACACAGATCGAAACCGCCCCGACGGAATCCGACCGACGCGCGGGAGGGAGGAAGGACCGCCGCCACCGACGGCAGCGAGGGAAGGGAGGAGGGGAGGGGCGACGGCAGGTGTGGGCGGGGGTGCCCCGGTCGCCCTCGGGGAGGGGCGACGGGAGCGGGTTCTCTTTTTTTTAGCTACTAGGACTCGATCTTCTTCTATAAAAGTAAGGCATGGCACCGGCATGCTCTCGAAATAAAAATAACTTTTGAACTGGTAACTATTGTTTTGATAAATCCACCACCAAACCCAAGAGCTAGCACTGGTGCGGTGCGCATGCCTCTGAAATCCCGCTGTAGAATCTGGTGGCCAGTTAGACGTTGTTGTTTTAAACCCATTGTCGTTGAGTTGCATGCATGCCGCCTTGTTCCCCGAGAACCTCACGTGTTTCGTCCCCCCTCCGTAGCAACCGGAGAAAAGCAGCTGAATTGTTTTTTTGCAGCGATTGATAACTGCCCCCCGTTGCGACTTGCGACCTGCAGTCGATCTGCAGCTACATTTTTATATCCGTACCCATCGTATTGGTTTGTTTATCTGCAAGAATCCCTAGCTAGCGCGACGTTCGCCCGCCCGGAAAAGAAAATGGGCAGCGGCGCCCTCCTCCTCCAGCAGCGGGAGCAGCCATGGTTCCTCGTGCTGGCCATCCTCGGCGCCGTCTACGTCGCCGCGGCCGCCTTCCGGGTCATGGCCCACATCGCCCTCCTGCTGCGGCGTCCCA
Organism: Lolium rigidum; assembly: GCF_022539505.1. Lineage (NCBI taxonomy): Eukaryota > Viridiplantae > Streptophyta > Magnoliopsida > Poales > Poaceae > Lolium > Lolium rigidum. Next base: position 78,664,528 of record NC_061508.1, on the reverse strand, counting down.
CCAATCTCCGCCGCCGCTACGGCGCCTGGGCCGTGGTCACCGGCCCGACGTCCGGCATCGGCCGCTCCGTCGCCCTGGAGCTCGCCCGTCTCGGCCTCAACCTTGTCCTCGTCGGCCGCGACCCCGCCAAGCTCCACGACATCTCCGAGACCATCTCCGCCACCCACGACGGCGTCCGGACCAAGACCGTCGTGCTCGACCTCGCCCTCGTCACCACCCCTGAGGGCGACGCCGGCCTGGCGCGGCTCCGGGAGGCGGTGTCCGGGCTGGACGTGGGCGTGCTGGTGAACAACGCCGGCGTGGCCAAGCCGTGCGCGGTGTACCTGCACGAGGTCGACGTGGAGGCGTGGGTGCGGATGGTGCGTGTGAACCTGTGGTCGCTCACGGAGGTGACCGCCGCGGTGTTGCCGGGGATGGTGGAGCGGGGCAGGGGCGCCGTCGTCAACATCGGCTCCGGCTCCACCGAGGCCATCCCGTCGTTCCCGCTCTACACCGTCTACGCCGCATCCAAACGGTACTTTTTAGTATATCTCGTGTAGGTTTGCTTTTGACGATAGCTGTTCTTGTCGCCGAACCAATTAATCAGGCCATGTGGGTTGGACTAAATTGCAGGTACGTTGCTCAGTTCTCCAGGAGCCTCTACGTCGAGTACAGGAGCAAAGGGATCGACGTGCAATGTCAGGTAAATGTGCAATCGTGCCTGCCGACCGCAATTTTAATTAACTTACTTAACGCCCGGTTAGGTTAGGTGATGTTATTTAATCTTAGTTGTCAACACTCGCTTTCAACTACTCCCTCCGTTGCAACTCTACTTACAGCGACAGGTGTTTTATATCATCGTTGTTTCCTTTGTGGGCATAATAAGTACTCCCTCCGTCCATAAAAGATGTCCAAAATTTATTCAAATTTAAATGTATATATGCACTAAAGAGTGTTTAAATACATTCAAATTTAGATAAACTTTTGAAATCTATTTATGGTCAGAGGTAGTACTTTTCTCTTCACAAGAAGAGAGAAAATAGTTAGAGACTCTTTGATTAAAAAACATAAAAATAGGAAAAATTTCTTTGGTGGTACTATTCATCCATTTGATTCAAATGAATGAACAGAGAAATAATGTAGGAATTTTACTTTGATTAAGATTTCAAAAGGAAAACATAGGCATTCTACAGTCCACTCAATCCATTTTTTTACATTTGTATGCACAAAAAACGAGAAGAAGGTCACAAATTACATGATAATAACCTAATCTATCTTTAGCTTTATTTGAGCCATGATTTGATTGTGATTTTAAGGATTTCTGTCTTTTTCCTATTTCTACGAATCAAACACCCACTTTCGTAAATTTCAATGCTTTTACCTATGTGATTGAGCGCTCATTCTTACCCTATTCTGTATTTTTTTCTATTCCTACATTTTTAAAATCCTGGGAATTAAAAAAGGCGCTTAAAGTAGAAGCCATTCTAGTGCATGCAGATCTGAGATCCCATCCGACTACAAGTTCACCAATTCATCGGTGCACACGTATGTCAGTGGTAATAAGATATGTTGAGTCCAAAGATTCCAGATCATGGGCTGCGTTGATCCATAAAACGTCAAAACCAGGAGGCGATGATCACCAGGCGCCAGGGGCATCTCTTCCGACGGTCCTGCTCTAGTGACAAGTGAGACATGTTCACGGGAAAGTCGGAGGTCCTGGGTGTTGAGTTTGTGTTCAGCATGATATTTTCTTCTGTTTCTCCCTGGTTTTCTCTCAGACTCAAACTACAGTAGTACTTTGACATAATGCGGCGAAGCGGAGCTTAGCTTTTGCTTCAAAAAGCTATACATGCACATGCATAATGCATAGGAATTATATACCTTCTCCGACTCTGTAATGTGCAGGCCCCTCTGTTCGTGGAGACTAAGATGACCTCAGTCGTGGCGAGATCCGGCAAGCGGCGAGGCCTCATGTCGAGGCTGATGGTGCCGACGTCGGACGCGTACGCCAGCGCGGCGGCGCGCTGGATTGGGCATGGCCCGGTATGCATGCCCAACCTGGGGCATCGTCTGCAGTGGTGCCTCTGCAGCTTCGTGCCAGACCGGCTCCTCGACGCGCTGCGCCTCCGCGAGAACCTCCGGCAGCGGGCTCTCTTCCAGCGGCTCAGGTCCGCCAGGATCAACGGCGGCCTGCCGGCCCGCAAACAAGGCTAGCTGCTTGCACGCAAGCGACGCGTTCGTGGTTTGCTGGTGTCATGCTCTTGATTATCTTGAAGAAATGTATGATACGTATTTAGTATCAGCTGTGTGATGTGTATCTCTGAACGCAATCTGCGTGATAGGCATCTACCATATGTATGATCTCTGTACATCTCAGCCGGCCGGAATCAAGTTGTAATCCCCAAGTTGGATTAGGAGATATCTAATAAAATTTGGAAAATGATTGTGGATTATAAGTATATCTTTCTCCTAATATCTTTAATGCTAAACCTGTACACTGCTCCCCTTTTTGGAAAGGGGTTATGTGGGCTGCTGCTTCATCAGCTAAGGTTGGGTACAGGTGAAATGTTGGTAATGGTAAAAAAAATCTGTTTTGGGAAGATACATGGATTGGTCACTGTTCACTTGCTATTCTTTTTTGGGATTTATATGTTATAGTTAATGAACAGCAATGTACAATTGCTGATGCATGGACGGTTCTAATCTAAAGTTTATCTTTAGAAGAACGGTATCCCAGGTCCTATATGATAGGTGTGGTTGGATTTGGTTGCCTTGGTGCAAACTGTTTCTTTTTCCGATTGTGATGATTGTCCGATTTGGATGTTCCATCCCTCTGGTTCTTACTCGGTTCGATCTTTCTATGGTATTGTTAACAATGGTGGTGTGGTTCCGATCCATACCCCAGCGGTTTGAAAACTTCATATTCCTCCACGGATTCATATCTTCTTGTGGCTGCTTGCAAACGACAAACTTTTGACACGAGATAATCTTGGAAAACGTAGACATGTGGATGATTCCACCTGCTTGTTTTGCAATGAGCTGGAATCATCTTCACATTTGTTCTTCGAGTGTGTAGTAGCTAGATACTTGTGGGAAATTATTTCTGACATATTTAGCAAAAAAAATGGGATAGTTTTGAATCTATTGCTAGATGGTGGATAAGTGAAGATAATAATTCTGTCTTAAATATCTTTTCCTCGGTTGTACTGGACCTTATGGTATACTTGTAATTCTATGTGTTTCCAGGGACTAAGTTGGCCAGGTGTCAAAGAGCTGCTAAGAAAAAATGTTGTGTTGATGAGAAGATGGCGCCTGTTGTGTTTGGACAAACACTCGTCCCTTCTGGATGCAAACCTGATGCGATTGGATCATCATCGTGGATAGATCTTGCGGATAGCTTGGATATGGAATGTCTGCTTTTGGGGATGTCTGGCAAAGACCATGCAAGCCTCGGCCACCGCGAGAGACGTTTCATGTTGATGCTAGGAGATAGCCTGTGAGAAGTTAGTGTTATTGGTGTTTGTCTTTTGGTACCCATGTAATGCTCATGTGGCTATCTCCAGTTGGTGCCTCCCAGTTTTCTTTTTGTTTGTTTGTAAGACTTTGCCTTAACTGTTGAGTTCACAGCTCGCTGGATTCTTGTGACATTTGGTTGCATTTAAATGGAACCTGGGGATTTCACCCCCTTTTATCTAAAAAAATGCCTCCTATTTGCATGTATTTCCACTGTCTTACGAAGGTTGTGTGAGATTTGTGAAAATTTGAATGTGTCTAGACAACATCTCCGTTTTCACAAATCCCGCACAACTCTCAAACAACCTTATTTACTATATCTAAACAAATCTTCATTTGGGTATGAAAATGAAGTGTTATACATCCAATTTTTCACAAATCTCAGATAACCTTCATGGGACAGAGGGAATACCTGCAACGGTCAATCATCCCCATTTTCCTTGGATCCCAAATTTTTCCTTGGTGCGCCCCACAACATGGGCGTACAAAAAAACACCCCGATTTTTATGTTTTCTACATAGGCCACACGATAAGTCGATTTCTCTTGAGACTACTTTGAATGCACCTAGCATTTGAAGATGTCCTTGCAAAGTTTATTTAGAAATCTTTTTGACATTTCAAAATGCATTTCGTATAGGACCATATGCACCCAAAAGCTAAAACACCACTCCCCTGAGCCTCAGCAGGAATTTAATTGGCTTCCAGACCCTACAATTCCTCCTTAAGCGAGGGCATGCTACAAAAAACGAGGTGTACTACTGCGTTAAGGTCTAGCTTGCCAATATTGTATTGAGCTTAAGGGATCCAAATCCACTAGTCTTCATAAAAATAGCCGCTATCTGGTTGCCTCCCATATCAAAGTCATCCACTCTCCCTTCTAGGGTAGGAAGCCTCGAAGGAGGGAGAGCGACGTTAGGAGAAATAGGATATTTATGATGGCGGGAATTTGTTCCCAGAGGCTGGTCATGGAGATAAATATGGCTTTGTTATACCGGGCAATGACGGGTTAAATCTAAACTATTGTATTAGTCCAAGATAAATATGCTTGTTGAGTTCTTGGGTGTTGGCTTTCAGTTGGGAACTGTGGTTAACAAGGTGGTTTCGGCATCAGGTCTGGATTCATTGGTGGTCGTAGGGCTACTTGTTCTGATAGAGGTCAACCTCATTATTTCAATGGCGACTACCATAATCGTCGCTGGTATGACTCTCGCGGGGGTGGTCGTGATGCGACTTACGGTTGTATATCTTATACTAGAGGTAGTCGAAGATAGGGTGTCAAGAGAAAAAAGAATCCTTCCAAGGTGGTGCCCTTCAATTAACCTCCAGCTTGGGCACAAGCTAATGGAGCGACAATACATTTTCTAATCAATTAAGGTATGCATGCCAACACACAACAACCAAATGGATAACTTCACAGTCAACATTTCATCTACCAGCAACAACATATGCTTTTGTTACTACATGCAATCTTGATGACATTCTCCATGGCAAGTACTTTGGTGATGGGAGATGGAAACTCAACAAATAGATGTTTTTTTATTGTGGATTGAGAAAGTAAGCAAGGTTTTGTCTTTGTGACTAAAAGCAAGCTCTCCAATAAAGTGTTGAACTTCGGCGAGATTGACACTTCCGTGAATTGTGGCGAATGGGGCTTAGACATATGAGTGAGAAGGGCATGCATGCGTTTGCTCACACAGAGTTCCGCCGTGAGTTGAGAGTTTCTCTTGTAGGTGAGATTTCATAGAAAGTCTAATCAGAGAAGAAAAATACCGAACAAAAATAGTTGAAGGTTTTTGGGTGTAAAGCATTTGTGAACACCCCAAAAGATGAAAGAGTGAAGTTTCATAGCAAGACGAGACAGTGCATTCCTTTTAAGCGATGAATTTGGCTACAGATTATCGCATCCAGTGAAGAATACTATGAGAAGACAAGATGTTGTGTTTATTGAAGATGAAATACAGAAAATATTCTTAAACCAGGAGGTCGAATACTATGATTTTGACCCTCCCTCGTTCATGATGTGCATAGGATTATGTATAAGTTATTTTTGTTGTTGGCATCCAACATGTTTTTGTCTCTTCCTACAAAAACAAAATTGTGTTTGTCCTGCCGTTGTCGCCTTTTCCCTTCTTTATGTACATGTACTCATGCGAACTGGATCTAGTTGCCTACTCTGCTCCACAACTTCTACTGTGATGCTCTCAGAATAGAGGGAGGACTCCGGCAAGAATCTAGATAGCCCTATATCAACATTTATGACCTAGATCTCTGCTACATTGTTTCTTTACTATTTCTGTAAGGGTGTTTATGTGGGCGTGGCTCCACAACTTCTTGTGTGATGCCCTGAGAATAGAGGGAGGACTTGGGCAAGAATCTAGAGAGCCCTTTATCAACATGCACCACCTAGGTCTCTGTTACATTGTTTCTTTACTTTTTGTGTAAGGGTGTTTATGTGGGCGGGATCTAGCTTCCTACACCGCTCCACAACTTCTTTTGTGATGCCCTGAGAATAGAGGAAGGACTCCGGCAAGAATCCATAGAGCCCCATGCCAACACGACCTAGGTCTCGGTTACACCGTTTCTTTACATTTTGTGTAAGGATGTTTACGTGGGCGGGATTTAGCTGCCTACGCTGCTCGAGAATGCCTTCCGCGATGAACGCGAGAAGAGAGGAGGACTCTGCCTAAAATTCATATCTGTATGAAATGTGCATGACCTACGCCTCGGTTACATCTCGTACGTTATAATTTTTTTTGACTTAATTTAGGAATGCAGACCGCAAAGAGGGACCAATGTATCTTATAATTGATGATTAATAAATAGGGGTGGAGAAATTAATTCCAACCGTCCAATCCATCATTTGTAATAACTATCTTCTTGCAAGGCCATTTCTTCTCAACTTGAATAGGGCTAGGCAAATTTAGAGCGGAACCAAGTGGCGGAGCATGGCCCAAACAAAGGATGGGCCAACAAGGAGAGGCTGGGTTGTAAGTATGTTATTTCTGCTAATGAGTCAGATTTATACCAACTCCTAATAGAAAACTGGCAGGGAAGGGTGGGCCACGGCTAAGTATGGTCCACATTTATCGAATTTGGTTCATGCTCCGTTCAGTCCTGCCAAATGTTGGTAAGAATTGGCTTGTCAATATTTTGCCTAAGGAATCCTCCACCGTCCACCCTCACTTGACCAATTATTTGGTAAGAATCTGTGAGAGATGAACCAAGACACATTGGTAAGCAAAATTTTGGAAGCAAACCAAACGTAGAGCAAACTATACTGGGCTACCAATTTTTTTTTGGCAGGGCTAGCTTGGGCAATGAATCAAACGTACCCGCCGCCACTGATGGTGATGTGACACGTGACGTTAAAATAGTTTGAGAAAAAAGAAAAGTTGCCATCCCACCATGGGTAGATGGATCTAGCTATTTCCCCCTCGCGTGCAGACGAGATTTCTCACGTTCCCGCAATAAGATTTTTCTTTCTTATTTGACAAATCATACTAGGTTCAAGCAACAATTTATTTACCTGAAATCTTATGGGCGGGTGTGTGCCAGACGGATGTCCTGGGCACATACACTAGGCGACAGGAGGTTGCGGTCCGGCTGGTAGGCTAGCTCATGTCAGCTTTCGTTTTTTAAAAAACTCTAACTTTTGAACCGTGCGGTGAAATTATAATTCGTTTTCACTTCTAAAATCCCCACGACGAGAGCTTCGAAACTAGACCACATTTACATATGTTTCGACGAATTTTTTTTCAAGCAACTTTGATACGCAATGAAGCAATTTTATTATGCAGCAAAACAACTTTAGTGTGCGACATAGCAACTTTGGTGTGCAACGAACATATACACTTTTTGGTACACGAAGGCACAACTTTTGTGCCCGAAAATAATTTTGGTGTCCATTGAAGAAATTTCAATGCGTGACGAAGCAAATTAAGTGCCCTGCACAACAACGTTGGTGCCTGGCGACACAATTCTCGAACCGAGCAACTTTGGTGCCTGACCGAGCAAATTTAGTTTCCTGTAGAGCAACTTTGGTACTCGACAGAGCAAATTTGATTTGTGATGGCCCAACTTTGGGGTCTAGCGAAGCAACTTTAGTACCCACCGAATAAATTTTGATGGATGGCTGAGCAACTTTGGCGTCTAGCGATGCAACTTTCGTTGTGAATGTAGATTTACGTTGTGCAGTAAAGTTGCTTCGCCCCACACTAAAGTTGCATAATCTTGCATTATAATTGCTTTGTCGCATGTAAAAGTTGCTTTAAAAAAACTACATCAAAATACATAGAAATGAGATCTAGTTTTGAAGAGCTCGTCGCAAGAAATTCAAAAGTGAAAGCGGATCCTAATTTCGACATCCGGTGTAAAAGTTATATGATTTTAAGCATTTGAAAAGAAAAATTAATGTGCATGATGTCATTGTAGTGCATGTGCTACAATCACTGAATGTCTAGCTATAAATGGTATGTGTTCACACTGACAAAGGTAGCATGTTCCTTTTTTAGTCGTCCGCTCAGATGCACTAATAGGCATGCGGCCGCCCGCTAGACTAATCCATTTATTTATTTATATTGGCCATAAAATGGAAATATCCTTACAACATACACGCGCATATATATATAGGCCACGTTCGCACACACGCTTGGAGAATATCAGATATGCAAATGCACAAATAGGAGAACACACAGACATGCATGCATGGGTTATCAGTTGCGTGGCGTGATACGTGCGGAAAGAGGCTTCTTCATGGTCTTGAAGAAGGCGTCCATCTCTGTGAAGTCGACGGCGTCCGTGGGCGCCGCCCACTCAAACTCACGCACGAGCGCAGCCAAGAAACACTTGACAACCACCATGGTCAGACCCACGCCCGGGCAGAACCTATGCCCCGCGCCGAACGGCATCATCCTCATCTCCTTGGGCCCCGGCAGAGGGCCGATGCCGTGTGCCTCGCCGCCGGCAAGGAACCTCTCCGGGCGGAATTCGTCGGGGTCCGTCCACGTCTTTCTGTCCCTTCCCATGTCCCCCAGGAGGAACTGCACGATCAGGTCGCTGTTCCCCGGCACGGCTGCTGAACCCACGCTCATCCCGGCGGCGTCGGTCTGGACGTGGCGGAAGGCTAACGGCACCGGCGGGTGCATGCGTAGGCTCTCGAGAACCACGGCGTGCAAGTAGGGCATGCCACGGATCAGCTGGCTCCTGTCGGGGGAGACAGTGGCCGCCTCGGCGTCGACCTCACGACGGAGCTCTTTCTGGATGTCTGGTAGAGCTACGAGGTTAGCGAGAGTCCATTCGAGGCATACGACCAGCGACCCCGTGCCGGCGCCGAGGAACTCCAGTACGAGGTTCACCATCTCGTCCTCCGTGAGAGCGCGCCGGCCACTGTCCTTGCCCTCGGCCACTTCGGGGCCGGGGACGGGGAGTTGGATGAGTGAGTCCAAGTATGGACGACGTCCGCCGTCGTCGCACGGCTGCCGCCGCCGTGCCGCGATGAGAGGGAGCAACAGCTCGCTCATCCGGCCGTGGATGGCCAGGAGTTGGCGCTGCTGCCTCCACTGCGCGAGCTTGGCTAGCGGGGAGGAGACAGGCACGGGCTTGATCTCTCCGATGCCGAGCTGGAAGTCGTGCACCAGACACTGCATGGCGCTTATCAGAGCCTCAAGGCGACGGCGGCCGTGGCTCGCGGTGAAGTCCGCGACGAGCGCGGCGGACGCGGTCGAGGCGTGCGGTGAGTCCGCGACAAGCGCGGCGGACGAGACCGTGGTGCGCTGACGCTGTGCGCGGCAAGCGCAGCGGCCGGAGAGCTGCGGCGACCATGGAGGCGCAGTCTCGCGTTGAGGCGCGCGGTAGCGTCAGACGGAGTCGGAGGCTCGGCTCCATGGCGGATGTGATGTGCGCCCAAGTCTCACGGATGAGCAGGTGGCTCCCGTACGAGAAGATCGGATCGTATGCGTATGTGCGCGGGACGATCGTGAAGAAGATGGCGTATGTGCGCCGGAACATGGTGGCGTTCGTTGCTGGAAGAGAAGCTGCGGCATGTGTCGCCGGAGACAAGGAAGATGGAGGTGACCGGCGTAAGCGCACCAGGTCGGGTCAGTAGGGCAGGCTCACGGCCATGCATGTGTGTGTGCCGGTGGCTCGTGAGTATGTGCTCGCGTTCGTGTCCACTGGTAAGGTCGGAGCTGGGCGGAAGGCAGGGATGGCCAAGTCGCAGCATGTTGGAGATGGCAGGCCGTAGGGGCGGCCGGTGGCGATGACTGCGACGGCAGCTGCAGCAACTCCGGCAATGGCAAGTCAAGATTAGGGGGGAAAATGTTAGCACTAATCTTGTTTGTTAGCTTGCTACATGTATGTGTGCATGCGTTAGTTACATTCTGTGAGTACTTAGCGAGAGGATCGGAGGACTTAGTCCAGCAGCCGGCCGGCCGCAGCGATCGCGCGTGTGCGAGCTGGAGCATGCTGGTCATGGGTGCGTGAGTGCGTGTGTGCGCATCGTGTGCGCGGGCGTGGCGTCGTGTGTGCGAGCCAGAGCGCCTTTATAACCCACTCCTCTGTAATCTCCAAAAACAATCAGTTTGAGCTGAAGAGCTGTACGTGCAGCTTGGCGCCGGAAATACTCTTGTCTCTGTGTACTTCTTCTTCCACCTCCGTCTGGTCGAGAGAGAGGGCACCGGCGTTCGTCGCCGGAGGGCTGGTTCGGCGTGTGTCGCCGGGGCCAGCCCCAACAATTGGTATCAGAGCCTCGTCGATCCGAGGACATGGCGCGCGATCAAGTCCATGACGAGCACGGCGAACGCGGAGGCCGCGGCGGACCTGCGTGGTGGCGCAGAGGCTGCGGTGGCGCGGGCGTGGCTCGGCGGAGAAGAAGATCGGCGTGCGGGGGAGGTGTCCGCGTCACCGCACTGGAGACGGCCGTGTCGTTGGAGCGAGGCGTCAAGACCGCGGCGAGGGCACGCAGGGCCGGCCGTGCCGATCGCGTTGGTGCGCGAGGTGGACACGAGCTGGGGCGTGCTGGAGCGCGGCGACGATCGCCGAGGAAGAAGACGATGGCTGCATCAAGCGTCGTGGAGGTCGTAGGAGTGGCCATGGCGCGGACGTCGACGACAAGCCTGATCTGTGCAAGGTCATGGCTTGGGGGGGAATATGTTAGCATCAAGCCATGTGCAGCGTGGTGGCGACCGTGGCGTCAGTGCGCCAGGTCGGAGTCCATGTCGCGGCGTGGCGTGTGCGTGCGTGTGTGCGTGCGTTCTGTTAGTGTGTGCGTGTGCAAGAGCGAGTCAGGAGGAAGACCAGGTCGAGGCACGGCGAGCTGCCCGCGTGGATAGCGTTGGAGCGCGTCCTGGGCGCGAGGCGGAACGTGCGGATCGTGGCGAGGTGGGCGCGTGGACTGCGTCAGTGCGCGTCTAGTGCGCGGCCGTGGCTTCATTAGGGCGAGCTAGAGCGGCCATAAAAGCCCACCCTCTGTACTCCATTGCAGCACCTGAGTAGTCGAGATGTAGACATTGCAAAGACAAGAAAGATTGGGGCGTCAGTGCGCCCGTGGCGGCGTTCGTGCGCCGGCCACCGAAATTTGTGTGTCTTGTGTCCATCTTCCTCCTTCTTCCTTGTTCGAGCGAGTGAGTTGAGAGAGGGTGCAGCCTCGGGCTGCACCAACAGCGCTCACCTGGCGCTCGTCGACGCCGCCGCCGAAGCACAGGCGCGCGATGACCCGGAACACGGCGACGTAGAGGTAGTTTCGGACGACCACCGTTCCCTTGGCGCCGGCCGACAGGGCGGCCACGAGGTCCTGAATGGCTTCCCGTTGCAGCGGCGCGAGGTGACCTAGCCCGAGGCGCGACGGGTGGAGCGTCTCGGCTGTCATGTTGCAGCGGAGAGCACGCCAGTGCGGGCCGTAGGGCACGGAGCTTACGTTCTCGCTGCGTTCGGCACCACGTGCGTTGGCCAGGGCCACGAAGAAGGGCAGGACCGGGCGGTTCGCGAAGGCGTCCGCGTCCTCCACGAGTACACCATGGGCGACGGCAGGGTCGCCGATCTTCTCCACGACGAACGGAGCTATTGCTCCGGCATGCCGGCTAGTGGAGCTGCTACGCCGGATCATGACGGCCCATAATCCCAAGAGAAGAAGGGCAGTGAGCACTAGAAGCTCCATTGATTATCACTAAGGTTCAGGCGTCTGTGTGTATGTACGCTACGTGAACACTTCTTTATATAGACGCCGCGCACGTGTCTCTTGCTCACCTAAACGTCCATACTGATGAACACCAACAGAGATAAACTAGCTTTCTAAAAAATCTTGTACTTATAATGTTGGATATAACAAAGGCATCACCACTCGCACCTAACAAAGTGTCATTATTTCATCACAGTCATGCGCCACTTTCAAGATCCTCTACGATCACATTATTTCGTCGTAGAGAGGTGTCACTTTAAAAGGCATGCCCCAAAGGAATCTTTATGTCACACAACAATTTGTTTATGCATAAAATACTGCTTACGTAGGTATGATGATAAACATACCAATGCCATGTTAAATTGTTTGGGGACCAAAAAAAAAATAGATACCAGTGTCAATTTTCCTTGTTGTTTCCGTTAAAAGATATAAGTGTTTTTTTAACAACCGATATAAGTGTCTCTCGATGTCATACATGCTCGATGAAGTTATGAATTATAATTGTTGACAAACATCATGTTATACTTTCTCATTCAGTAAGTGATAGTCATTTTTTCGATGAGGGGAATACACTTTCTAAGTATGTGCATCTCAATCCCTCGAATATGATTAACTATTTGATCATAGAATACATATGATTAACTCTTTGATCATATAATACACCCTAGCTCTCAATCACCGAGAGTTTATTAACTCTAGATTGATCTATGTCATTCAGGATGATCTATCTCTCTTAATTTTTTTCTGCCTTTTTTCACGTGTAACTAGAAAGCTCAGTAGCAAGCTCAAAGAAAAAAACTACAAGACCAATTACAGTTTAACATGAAATAATCACATAAAAAAGATCGCATATCAAATTCAAAATCATGCACATGTATGCAGTTACACATCCAAGTGCAATTGCACAAATATCCGTTGAATACAAACAACCGCAATCCTAGTTACGAGTTAACATTCAAATATCAAATTAAAAAGATATTACATATAAAGTTCAAAATATATATGCAATTGTATATCCATATGCAATTGCACATATATCTGTAATCGCACATTTATGTGCCACTGCAAAAAGTTCATTGGTGCAATTGCACATTGATGTGAAATTACATACTATTTCTTGTTGCATACTAATATGCAATTGCACATGTTAATATTCAGATGTGGTCACACGATGGTTCCATCTCAGATTTTCGTAAAGAAATGCGGTGATGAAAGTCTCTACAGATAGTTTTTAAAAATAAGAACCCAAATCCAAAAGAAGGAGGACAAGGATCATGAGGAGATCCATTGATCATCACTAAGATTCGGGCCTTTGTGTGCATTGTGCGTTGCGTGCGGCCTTAGCTCAACCAACGTTACTATTTTTTCGATAAGGGAGCATCGCCCCAGCCTCTGTATCAATAGATGCGCATGGCTTGCTTTATTAACCAAAAGTACGAGTTCAACACAATTCAACCATTACAATCAAGGAAAAGGTAAAGTTGATACAAGTATCAACCATAAGAAGACACGTCCTATAGAAAAGCTATCCATTTGCTAGTCTATTAAGATGCCGCCACCCAGAAGTCTGGAAAAAAAAGTTCTGAGCAACCACTAGCATCCGGTTGCATCCAGTAACCATATCCTCCCGCAACTCCAGTGGAAGAAGGAAAGCCCATTGTTGAATCCAATGAGTAGCACCCCGGATAACCTGCAAAAAAATTAGTTCCGGAATGTTTGTTAAATATAATATCATTGCGGCTTGTCCATATTGACCAACAAAGCGCAGAAACGCCAATACGAATCTTTTGCTTATCAGTCTTTGTTACTCCATTAAGCCATTTACCAAACATATTAGTAATATTAGCTGGTGGAGGAATGTTATAAGAGAGGTATATCATATGCCAAATTATTTTTGCAAATGGACGACCAATGAACAAATGGTTAGTGTCTCTGCAGAATCACAAAAACAATATTTTTGACACTCATTTCACTTCCGTTTAGCTAAATTATCCTTAGTAAGAATCACAAAAACCAACGTTACTAGTACTCGCTTAGTATACGGCGCACGTGTCTTTCCCATCTAAACGTCCATACAAATGAAGAACGAGAAAGATGGATAACATACTTCAGTATATCGGGTCCCCATGATCTTCCTAAGGGCCCGCTTGTTTTGCAGTTGTTTAGCCAAAAACGGAGGGGAAAGTTATGGACCTAAGCAGCACACGCTAACCCCCCCCCCCCCCCCTGCTTTGCTCTGTATTACTTGGAGCTGGCCGGTATTTAATACTCCATTCCAAATGGGGCCTAAACGATTATGCGTGATATAATAATGTTATCACCACTCTTACCTAACAAATCTCATTATTTTATAACAGTCACATCCACTATATGGTGTTCATGTGCCACTTTTAGGATTCTTTACGATCACATATGTAGTACGCCTCGGTATGAGAATCAATAGTTTTTTTTTTGCACTTGCACATTGATGTAAAATTACATACTCCTCCGATCCATATTACTTGTCAGTAAAATGAATGTATCTAAAACTACAATATGTCTAGATACATCTATATTTGTGTCAATTAATATGAATCGGAGGGGGTACTATTTTTCGTTGCATACTAATATGCAATTGCACATTTAATATTCAGATGTGGTTATGCAATGGTTTCACCTCCGATTTTTTTAAAAAATGAAAGCGGTAGGGAGAGCCTCTAAACCCATTTTTTTCAATAATAAGAACCCAAATCCAAGAGAAGAAGGGCAAGGAGTGTGCGATGCATGCACCTCTTTTTATAGACACGACCTAGCTAGCTAGTGCAACCAACGTCACTAGTACTCGCTTAGTAAACGTGTGTTGGAGCGCACATGTCTTGCTCATCTAAACATCCATACAAATGAAGATTGAGAAACATGGGTAACATATTTCAGTATATCCGGTTCTCATGTCTTCCTAAATGATTATGTGTGATATAACAATGACATCACCACTTACACCTAACAAATCTCATTATTTTATACTCATTCTGTCCGTTTTTAATTGACGCAACATAGGTACATAAGTAGGCTACTCCCTCTGCACCCCCCGTTAATTTTATCCGACCGGAGGGAGTAATAATCACAACCACTATGTGGTGTTCATGTGCCACTTTTAAGATTCTCTACAATAACATATGGGGTATACGCCTCGGTATGAGAATCAATTGGTATGTCACTTTAAAAAGCATCGACTGCAAAAATATCTTTATGTCCCACAACAATTTATTTATGCATAAAAGACTACTTACGTAGGTATGATGATAAACACACCGATGCCGTGTTATATTGTTTGAGGATCAACAATAGATGGGTGTAACTAATTCTTAGTTGAAGTTGACAGACATCAGATCTCACGAGTTGCAACTCATCATTAGCACGAATCACGAAGCAAGTATAACGATCCGTACGCATTTTTCTGGTTGCTACCGGACTTGTAACTGATTAAATTCAGTCAGTACAAATGGCTTTGTTCAGGGCAATAAGCAGCCCAATATATTGGATCTTAATGAACAGCCCATGCTTGATGAATAACAAGTTAATAATGATGAGCAACCCATGCTTGGTGCTCAAACACATGCTTGAGGATCAGCAAGTTAACAAAGATTTTTTTAAAGGGGAATAAGCTAACGAAGATGAGAAGCTTGCCTATCCACCAGGTTTTGAACCTGGCCCATTTCAGGGTGTGCAGCAACTTCAGAATATGGAGCCCAATAATTTGGTTGCCCACCAAGACTTTGAGCCAATCATCATGGACCACCCAGATGTCATTGAGCCACAAAAACAAGCAGCTTGAAAATGTATTAATGGAGGATGATCAAGTGTTGGCCCAGCCTGCCTAATGGGCAACCGAATAAAATTGAGCCGGTCGCTGACCAGAACATCCAAGTGGGCATGGTGCTCACGCCGGATTTCCAATCTGAACATGCCTGTATTCTTGCTCAGCATGTGATGCAAAAATCTGCGAAAGATACTTTCTCGTTCGTTCTCTATGGAAGGAACAAAACCTTGGGAAAATATCTTTAAGCCTGCTGATCCATTGGAGCCAACTGTCACAATCCCTGCTAAATGGGCTGAATTCTTTACCTCAAAATTTTAGTTGGGCAAAGGGATTTTAACACTGATATGTGGGGCCTAATTCAAGAGTTAGACTGCAGTCAGCCTGCTAGAAATTTCATACTGTTGTGAGCGCCTCATAGATTGTAGGGATGGTTCACTGGCGAGTGAGGGCATCGCCTCAGGTTGGTGCCATGATCGGCGAGTTGAGAAGATAAGTAGATCAGAGAAATAAGTAAAGTAGGGATTATCAATTGAAAGACTGGGGATACACGTCCTCTTTATAGGAGGACCAAGCCAGGAGGCCTGATAGAGATCTATTAAGACTAGTGATAGTATTTAACTATTACTTTGCATGGACTTGGCACGAAATAACTCCTACTACCCTATTCAATACATCTAGCCTGCTATAGTACTCTGCCATAACACTACTCCCGCCATGCAGACATAGCTCGTCCTCGAGTTGTGATTCATGGAGGATCTTCCTCCTCGGTATCATCAATAACTTCAAGGTAGAAAAGGCACTAAAATCGGCGGCCTCTTGAGAATTTTTTTTGTCGCAGTTGAAGCACAATCGCAGTTGAAGAATTATCCTTAGAGGTTGTTGCCATTATAGTTGTGCGATGTTGATACATCTAATGTATCTACTTTTTCAAACACTTTGCTCAAAGATTTGCTCTGAAATCTCACCATACTTTGATAAAAACTGCTGAATCTGACGCTGATTTTAGCAACGTCTCGTTTCCGGGAAAAAATACCAGGAAAGTTTTTCATCAAAATAGAGGGCCTGGAGATTTGGATCGCAAGAGGGAGCCATGAGGCCCAAAAGGGACCAGGTGGCGCGCCCATTACCATAGGGCGCGCCACCCAGGGCCTTTTAGCCCTCAGTCGTCGCCACGCCTCCCCCCCTTCGCGTGATGCTTTATATACATAAAAACTACCCCTGGAAGGACGAGACGTTTCGCGAAACATAGCACCACCAAGACCACGATCTTTGTTTGGGGGGGGGGGGGGGTCAGACTGATCCCGCTCTCCACCCCCAAGAGAGGGATTTTGAGGGTTATTCATCATCACCCCCACCAACGACATCACCAACAACCATGGGCTCAGTCTCTGTGGTGACCCGGCATACCACTGCATGGTGTAGTATGCAAGTCTGATATAACATCAATGAAACACCGTTCCACTAGTATTATATCGCTCAGAGTGGTACAACAGAAACATATGCCGGTCCAAGGCATGTCTATAGAATTACAACACTGACTTTGTTACATAAGATCATCACAGCCTCCTACTTTCCAATGAGGTAAAACTGCAAATAAACTCCAGAAGAACGACTCGTAGTCTAGTCTTATCACGAACTCTACTTGTAGAGTATTTAACTAGCTGTAGTGGCTATGAATAGATTCTAGCTAAATAGGAGCTAGTTTTAGGGAGCTAATTCCCTTCTACTGCTTAATCTAGGTTTTCTCCATGGTGGATGTGGTATATGACTCTTCCGGCAGGTTCCTATCCCTTGAAGCAGTTGTTGACTCCTCGGTCTTCGAGTTGTACTGTAGATCCTCCTTCGTTGCCTCCATATCTAAGCAGAGGATTTAAGAGTGGGATGAGTACGAGCGTACTCAACAAGTTCATTATAGGAAAGAGGTGTTTAATGCACTAGCTACAGCATTAGACCAGAAAGTCTAATACTAATGCAGGTTTTCATAATCATTTCTTCAAAAGATTGCTTTTATTCAGAAGAACTATGTCCGTCAGCCTTCACCGGTTTACTAGAACTTCATGGAGTTCCTTTCCGGCAGCGTTCGCAGTTCCATATCCCGGAACAGGGAGTGACAGGCACGATTCATTACACTCCGAGCAGGTGTGTTGCTTTACCCATAAGAGATCTTAACCTTGGTGCCAACCGGGCAGCTTTCCCGTCCACACTTCCTTCGGTGTGAGGCCCGGTATAAGGTCATAGCCAATCATATTCCTCCGCTACCTCGCACACCCACCCTTTGTTGCATACCCCGACCCTGGGTCCTCGCCGGTCCCATTATTCCCATATTAGGGTGGACCCCGACCACGACGATAGTTCTGGGCTCTTACCATAAACTCCTTCGCCGGTAGCTGCAACCCATCATAGACCGCAATACCGTGGGGAACTTTAGGCTTCCCCAGCCTACCGCTTGCTCTTCGGGCGACAAGTGTTCTACGGACAAAGCCGTGGGGAACTTTAGGCTTCCCCAGCCTACCGCTTGCCCCCGACAGATGACAAGTGTCTACGGTAAAGCGCGTCCGTTGATGTACAAGAGGTGGAAATACGATTGACTATTCCGTCCCACTCCAGATCTTATGGTTAATACGGGTATTACGGCACAAGAATCATCGGACGACATTTGTTGTTTAATCCTAGATGGATATAAACCCTTGCAATGGAACCTCCACCATATCAACACAATCCATGGTTCCATTGCCCACCACATAGTCATATTCATAGTTATGAAAATAGTGGTTTTGCTTTTTTATGCAATAGTGATAAACATAGTACTTTGCAAGTAATTTGGTAAAAATACTCAAATGACATGAGCAAGCGATGAACTTGCCTTTCTTGATCGCAAGATTATGCAGACAAGGTCTTCGATACGCAATAACTCCAAATTCTGAAATAGCATCATCGTCCGGTAAGGACGATGTTTAAAAGATTGGCAAGGATGCAATAATGTATAAGTATGAGATGCAATCGCTCTAAGCGTGACCTAATCCCGATGATTTAGGATTAGTGATTGGTAATGATTAATTCAGGGTGTGTTGCACTTTTAGAGTGATTCACAAATTAACAAGGTTCTTATTAAGGATTGGTTGCTTGGTATCATAAACAGGTGCTGTAATATATCATAATAATAACACTAATAGCACACAATAGTAATATTTGGTATAATCCTAACATGTAATGAATAGTGATTGGTTTTAGCACTGTATGGCATGGTTAATGATTAATTATCATATACTTCAAAAGAATAACTTTTGAAGAACATGTTCTGTAATAAAGAACAAGTAGGATAATTAGGGTTGTGGAGTTTTATGGTTTGCTATGGTTTCTACTAGTTTCTGGAGTAAGTATTAGATGGATCACAACAAAGTGGGATTCATCAGTACCTATAGTTTGTATGGCTTTTAGTTAAGCATAAGCATCTTGAGTAATTAATTATACATGGTTACCATTATGGTTGTCATATCATAATGGTGACAGCTAGCTAGGGTTTATAGGTCCTATTAGGCAGAGTTGATGTCTATTCTCTATTTTCTTCAAAAGAATAACTTTTGAAGAACATACTTCTTAAGTAATAAGAAGTATTTTAATTAAGGTTGAGGTTGTCTAGGTTTTGTTATTGGATCTCTAAGTAGAGAATGGTTGGTTCCTAAATAGGATAGCTCCTAAGTATCTCACACTGATAGGGTTTAGTGGACTATGGTTATGTAATGATAAATGATGCGCGTAGATGACACGTCCGTTGGGAACCCCAAGAGGAAGGTGTGATGCGCACAGCAGCAAGTTTTCCCTCAGTAAGAAACCAAGGTTTATCGAACCAGTAGGAGTCAAGAAGCACGTTGAAGGTTGATGGCGGCGGAGTGTAGTGCGGCGCAACACCAGGGATTCCGGCGCCAACGTGGAACCCGCACAACACAATCACGGTACTTTGCCCCAACGTAACGGTGAGGTTGTCAATCTCACCGGCTTGCCGTAAACAAAGGATTAGATGTATAGTGTGGAAGATGATGATTGTTTGCGAAGAACAAGTAAAGAACAATTGCGGTAGATTGTATTTCAGATGTAAAGAATTGGACCGGGGTCCACAGCTCACTAGTGGTGTCTCTCCCATAAGATAAACAGATGTTGGGTGAACAAATTACGGTTGGGCAATTGACAAATAAAGAAGGCATAACAATGCACATACATATATCATGATGAGTACTATGAGATTTAATCGGGGCATTACGACAAAGTACATAGACCGCTATCCAAGCATGCATCTATGCCTAAAAAGTCCACTTTCAGGTTATCATCCGAACCCCTTCCAAGTATTAAGTTGTAAAACAACGGACAATTGCATTAAGTATGGTGCGTAATGTAATCAACACAAATATCCTTAGACAAAGCATCGATGTTTTATCCCTAGTGGCAACAAGCACATCCACAACCTTAGAACTTTCTCGTCATCGTCCCGCATTTAATGGAGGCATGAACCCACTATCGAGCATAAATACTCCCTCTTGGAGTCACAAGTATCAACTTGGCCGAGCCTCTACTAGCAACGGAGAGCATGCAAGAACATAAATAACATATATGATAGATTGATAATCAACTTGACATAGTATTCAATATTCATCGGATCCCAACAAACACAACATGTAGAATTACAAATAGATGATCTTGATCATGATAGGCATCTCACAAGATCTAACATGATAGCACAATGAGGAGAAGACAACCATCTAGCTACTGCTATGGACCCATAGTCCAGGGGTGGACTACTCACACATCGATCCAGAGGAGATCATGGCGATGAAGAGACCTCCGGGAGATGATTCCCCTCTCCGGCAGGGTGCCGGAGGCAATCTCCTGAATCCCCCGAGATAGGATTGGCGGCGGCGGCGTCTCTGGAAGGTTTTCCGTATCGTGGCTCTCGGTACTGGGGGTTTCGCGACGAAGACTTTAAGTAGGCGGAAGGGCAGGTCAGGAGGCGTCACAGGGGCCCCACACAACAGGGCCGCGCGGCCAGGGCCCAGGCCGCGCCGCCCTAGTGTGTCATCGCCCCGTGGCCCCACTTCGTTTCCTCTCCGGTCTTCTGGAAGCTTCGTGCAAAAATAGGACCCTGGGCGTTGATTTCGTCCAATTCCGAGAATATTTCCTTACTAGGATTTCTGAAACCAAAAACAGCGTAAAACAAAGAATCGGCTCTTCGACATCTCGTCAATAGGTTTGTGCCGGAAAATGCATAATAATAACATATAATGTGTATAAAACATGTGAGTATCATCATAAAAGTAGCATGGAACATAAGAAATTATAGATACGTTTGGGACGTATCAAGCATCCCCAAGCTTAGTTCCTACTCGCCCTCGAGTAGGTAAACGATAACAAAGATAATTTCTGAAGTGACATGCTATCATAATCTTGATCATACTATTGTAAAGCATATGAGATGAATGCAGCGATTCGAAGCAATGATGAAGATAATGAGTAAACAAATGAATCATATAGCAAAGAATTTTCGTGAATAATACTTTCAAGACAAGCATCAATAAGATTTGCATAAGAGTTACTCATAAAGCAATAGATTCAAAGTAAAGGCATTGAAGCAACACAAAGGAAGATATAAGTTTCAGCGGTTGCTTTCAACTTCAACATATATATCTCATGGATAATTGTCAACACAAAGCAATATAACAAGTGCAATAGGTAAACATGTAAGAATCAATGCACACGAGTTGATACAAGTGTTTGCTTCTAGGATAGAAAGAATAGGCAAACTGACTCAACAATAAAGTATAAGATAGGCCCTTCGCAGAGGGAAGCATTGATTACTATATTTGTGCTAGAGCTTTTCATTTTGAAAACAAGAAACAATTTTGTCAACGGTAGTAATAAAGCATATGTGTTATGTATAAGATATCCAATAAGTTGCAAGCCTCATGCATAGTATACTAATAGTGCTCGCACCTTGTCCTAATTAGCTTGGATTAACACGGATTATCATTGCATAGCATATGTTTCAACCAAGTGTCACAAAGGGGTACCTCTATGCCGCCCGTACAAAGGTTTAAGGAGAAAGCTCGCATTGGATTTCTCGCTTTTGATTATTCTCAACTTAGACATCCATACCGGGACAACATAGACAACAGATAATGGACTCCTCTTTAATGCATAAGAATTCAACAACAGTTAATATTCTCATAAGAGATTGAGGATTGATTGTCCAAACTGAAACTTCCACCATGGATCATGGCTTTAGTTAGCGGCCAAATGTTCTTCTCTAACAGTATGCATACTCAAACCATATGATCATGAAAATCGCCCTTACTTCAGACAAGACGAACATGCATAGCAACTCACATGATATTCAACAAAGGTAAAAGAGTTCATGGCGTCCCCAGAAACATGGTTACCGCTCAACAAGCAACTTATTAAGAAATAAGACACATAAGTACATATTCTTCACCACAATAGTTTTTAAGGCTATTTGTCCCATGAGCTATGTATTGCAAAGACAAAGAATAGAAATTTTTAAAGGTAGCACTCAAGTAATTTACTTTGGATTGGCGGAGAAATACCATGTAGTAGGTAGGTATGATGGACACAAATGGCATAGTTATTGGCTCAAGGATTTGGATGCACGAGAAGAATTCCTCTCAATACAAGGCTAGGCTAGCAATGTTGTTTGAAGCAAACTCAAGTATAAAAGGTGCAGCAAAGCTCAAATATGAACATATTGTAACTATTATAAGACTTTACATTGTCTCCTTGTTGTTCAAACACCTTAACCAGAAAATATCTAGACTCTAGAGATCAATCATGCAAACCAAATTTTAACAAGCTCTATGTAGTTATTCATTAATGGGTACAAGGTACATGATGCAAGAGCTTAAACATGATCTATATGAGCACAACAATTGCGAAGTATCAAATTATTCAAGACATTATACCATTTACCACATGCGGCATTTTCCGTTTCCAACCATATAACAATGAATGAAGTAGTTCAACTTTCGCAATGAACATTAAAGATAAAGCTAAGAACATATGTGTTCATACGAAACAACGGAGCGTGTCTCTCTCCCAAACAAAGAATGCTAGGATCCGATCTTATTCAAACAAAAACAAAAACAAAAACAAACAGACGCTCCAAGTAAAGCACATAAGATGTGACGGAATAAAAATATAGTTTCACTAGAGGAACCCGATAAGTTGTCGATGAAGAAGGGATGCCTTGGGCATCCCCAAGCTTAGACGCTTGAGTCTTATTAAAATATGCAGGGATGAACCACGGGGGCATCCCCAAGCTTTGACTTTTCACTCTTCTTGATCATATTGTATCATCCTCCTCTCTTGACCCTTGAAAACTTCCTCCACACCAAACTCAAAACAAACTCATTAGAGGGTCGAGTGCATAATTCATATATTAAGAGGTGACATAATCATTCTTAACACTTCTGGACATTGCACAAAGCTACTCGAAAGTTAATGGAACAAAGAAATCCATCAAACATAGCAAAACAGGCAATGCAAAATAAAAGGCAGAATCTGTCAAAACAGAACGATCCGTAAAGACGAATTTTTAAGAGGCACCGGACTTTCTCGGATGAAAATTCCCAAATTGAATGAAAGTTGCGTACATATCCGAGGATCACGCACGTAAATTGGCAGATTTTTTTAAATTTTCTACAGGGACTACTGCTCAAATTCGTGACAGCAAGAAATCTGTTCTGCGCGATAATCCAAATCTAGTATTGGCTTTACTATCAAAGACTTTACTTGGCACAACAATGCAATAAAATAAAGATAAGGAGAGGTTGCTACAGTAATAACAACTTCCAAAACTCAAATATAAAATAAAGTGCAGAAGTAAAATAATGGGTTGTCTCCCATAAGCGCTTTTCTTTAACGCCTTTCAGCTAGGCGCAGAAAGTGTGTATCAAGTATTATCAAGAGACGAAGCATCAACATCATAACTTGTTCTAATAATAGAATCATAAGGTAACTTCATTCTCTTTCTAGGGAAGTGTTCCATACCTTTCTTGAGAGGAAATTTATATTTAATATTACCTTCCTTCATATCAATGGTAGCACCAACAGTTCGAAGAAAAGGTCTTCCCAATATAATGGGACAAGATGCATTGCATTCAATATCCAAGACAACAAAATCAACGGGGACAAGGTTATTGTTAGCCATAATACGAACATTATCAATCCTCCCCAAAGGTTTCTTTATAGCATTATCAACGAGATTAACATCCAAATAACAATTCTTCAATGGTGGCAAGTCAAGCATATCATAAATTTTCTTAGGCATAACAGAAATACTTGCACCAAGATCACATAAAGCATTACAATCAAAATCATTGACCCTCATCTTAATGATGGGCTCCCAACCATCTTCCAACTTCCTAGGAATAGAGGTTTCAAGTTTTAGTTTCTCTTCTCTAGCTTTTATGAGAGCATTTGTAATATGTTTTGTAAAGGCTAAATTTATAGCACTAGCATTGGGACTTTTAGCAAGTTGTTGTAAGAACTTTATAACTTCAGAGATGTGACAATCATCAAAATCTAAATCATTATGACCTACAACAATGGGATCATTGTCCCCAACATTTTGAAAAATTTCAGCAGTTTTATCAATTTCAGCAGTTTTAGCAGCTGCAGACAATTTTGCACGCTTTGCACTAGGAGTAGTAACATTGCCAACACCAATTATTTTACCATTGATATTAGGGGGTGTAGCAACATGTGAAGCATTAACATTACTAGTGGTGGTAATAGTCCAAACTTTAGCTACATTATTCTCTTTAGCTAGTTTTTCGTTTTCTTCTCTTTCCCACCTAGCATGCAATTCAGCCATCAATCTAATATTCTCATTAATTCGAACTTGGATGGCATTTGCTGTAGTAATAATTTTATTATCAATATCCTTATTAGGAATAACTTTCAATTTTAAAAGATCAACATTAGAGGCAAGCCTATCAACCTTAGAAGCAAGAATATCAATTTTATCGAGCCTTTCCTCAACAGATTTGTTAAAAGCAGTTTGTGTACTAATAAATTCTTTAAGCATGGCTTCAAGACCAGGGGGTATACTCCTATTATTGTTGTAAGAATTCCCATAAGAATTACCATAACTATTACCATTAGCAGCAGGATATGGCCTATAGTTGTTACCAGAATTATTCCTATAAGCATTGTTGTTGAAATTATTATTTTTAATGAAGTTCACATCAGCATGTTCTTCTTGGGCAACCAATGAAGCTAAAGGAACATTATCAGGATCAATATTAGATCTACCATTCACAAGCATAGACACAATAGCATCAATCTTATCACTCAAGGAGGAGGTTTCTTCAACAGAATTTACCTTCTTACCTTGTGGAGCTCTTTCCCTGTGCCATTCAGAGTAATTTATCATCATATCATCAAGAAGCTTTGTTGCCGCCCCCAAAGTGATGGACATAAAGGTACCTCCAGCAGCTGAATCCAATAGGTTCCGCGAAGAAAAATTCAATCCTGCATAAAAGGTTTGGATGATCATCCAAGTAGTCAGTCCATGGGTTGGGCAATTCTTTACCAAAGATTTCATTCTCTCCCATGCTTGAGCAACATGTTCATTATCTAATTGCTTGAAATTCATTATGCTACTTATCAAAGATATAATTTTAGCGGGAGGATAATATCTACCAATAAAAGCATCCTTACATTTAGTCCATGAATCAATACTATTTCTAGGCGAGAGACAAGCAACTAATCTTTAGCTCTTCCTCTTAAGGAGAAAGGAAACAATTTCAATTTTATAATATCACCATCTACATCCTTATACTTTTGCATTTCACATAGTTCAACAAAATTATTAAGATGGGCAGCAGAGCATCATCGGAACTAACACCGGAAAATTGCTCTCTCATAACAAGATTCAAGAAAGCGGGTTTAATTTCAAAGAATTCTCGCTGTAGTAGCAGGTGGAGCAATAGGTGTGCATAAGAAATCATTATTATTTGTGCTAGTGAAGTCACACAACTTAGTATTCTCAACAGTACCCATTTTAGCAGTAGTAAATAAAGTAACTAAATAAAGTAAATGCAAGTAACTAATTTTTTTGTGTTTTTAATATAGAGAACAAGACAGTAAATAAAGTAAAACTAGCAACAAATTTTTTTGTGTTTTTGATATAAGAAGCAAACAAAGCAGTAAATAAAGTAAAGTAAAGCAAGACAAAAACAAAGTAAAGAGATTGGATGTGGGAGACTCCCCTTGCAGCGTGTCTTGATCTCCCCAGCAACGGCGCCGTAAAACTGGCCTTGATGCGCGTAGATGACACGTCCGTTGGGAACCCCAAGAGGAAGGTGTGATGCGCACAGCAGCAAGTTTTCCCTCAGTAAGAAACCAAGGTTTATCGAACCAGTAGGAGTCAAGAAGCTCGTTGAAGGTTGATGGCAGCGGAGTGTAGTGCGGCGCAACACCAGGGATTCCGGCGCCAACGTGGAACCTGCACAACACAATCACGATACTTTGCCCCAACGTAACACAGTGAGGTTGTCAATCTCACCGGCTTGCTGTAAACAAAGGATTAGATGTATAGTGTGGAAGATGATGATTGTTTGCGAAGAACAGTAAAGAACAATTGCAGTAGATTGTATTTCAGATGTAAAGAATTGGACTGGGGTCCACAGTTCACTAGTGGTGTCTCTCCCATAAGATAAACAGATGTTGGGTGAACAAATTACAGTTGGGCAATTGACAAATAAAGAAGGCATAACAATGCACATACATATATCATGATGAGTACTATGAGATTTAATCGAGGCATTACGACAAAGTACATAGACCGCTATCCAAGCATGCATCTATGCCTAAAAAGTCCACTTTCGAGGTTATCATCCGAACCCCTTCCAGTATTAAGTTGTAAACAACGGACAATTGCATTAAGTATGGTGCGTAATGTAATCAACACAAATATCCTTAGACAAAGCATCGATGTTTTATCCCTAGTGGCAACAAGACATCCACAACCTTAGAACTTTCTGTCACCGTCCTAGATTTAATGGAGGCATGAACCCACTATCGAGCATAAATACTCCCTCTTGGAGTCACAAGTATCAACTTGGCCAGAGCCTCTACTAGCAACGGAGAGCATGCAAGAACATAAATAACATATATGATAGATTGATAATCAACTTGACATAGTATTCAATATTCATCGGATCCCAACAAACACAACATGTAGAATTACAAATAGATGATCTTGATCATGATAGGCAGCTCACAAGATCTAACATGATAGCACAATGTGGAGAAGACAACCATCTAGCTACTGCTATGGACCCATAGTCCAGGGGTGGACTACTCACACATCGATCCGGAGGCGATCATGGCGATGCAGAGACCTCCGGGAGATGATTCCCCTCTCGGCGAGGGTGCCGGAGGCGATCTCCCGAATCCCCCGAGACGGGATTGGCGGCGGCGGCGTCTCCGGAAGGTTTTCCGTATCGTGGCTCTCGCATGCGGGGGTTTCACGACGAAGACTTTAAGTAGGCGGAAGGGCAGGTCAGGAGGCGTCACGGGGGCCCCACACAACAGGGCCGCGCGGCCAGGGCCCAGGCCGCGCCGCCCTAGTGTGTCGTC
This sequence comes from Lolium rigidum, assembly GCF_022539505.1. Lineage (NCBI taxonomy): Eukaryota > Viridiplantae > Streptophyta > Magnoliopsida > Poales > Poaceae > Lolium > Lolium rigidum. The sequence goes on along the minus strand of NC_061508.1, from coordinate 78,637,415 downwards.
GCCCCGTGGCCCCACTTCGTTTCCTCTCCGGTCTTCTGGAAGCTTCGTGCAAAAATAGGACCCTGGGCGTTGATTTCGTCCAATTCCGAGAATACTTCCTTACTAGGATTTCTGAAACCAAAAACAGCAAAAAACAACAACTGGCTCTTCGGCATCTCGTCAATAGGTTAGTGCCGGAAAATGCATAATAATGACATATAATGTGTATAAAACATGTGAGTATCATCATAAAAGTAGCATGGAACATAAGAAATTATAGATACGTTTGGGACGTACCAATAAATATTGGGCATAGATGCTATTGGAGCTCATCACAATGGTGTGATGCTAATTAAAGTTAATTAAGGGTGATATCCTTGTGATAGGGACTAGGTTTGACTAAGATGAACACATGGGATGCTAATTAGTAGTGATAGGGTTCCCATATTTTATGTGGATTTGAACAAGCATTTAGTTGCTAGATATGAATCTATGGTTACTAATGAAGTAACATGATCACATGTTACTTGGGGTTTAGGTTTGGGAACAATTTAGGGTTTACATGTAATCATGGAACTAGGGTTTCTAGTTGAATTAGGGTTTTGGGTTTACACATGAAATGATGAGTTCCTAGTTTTCTTCCTTATGGAACTGGGGTTGCATAATCTTTACTATTAAATTGCAATAGGTGACTGCCTGGTGTCACACATGGACCTGATAAATTGGGCCTCGTGTTATAAAAACAATATAGGCCCAATGTCCCTTATTTTCCCGTTGTTATTTCTGGCAGTAGCCGCACTTACGTTATCTCCGTTTGCGCCCTCCTCATGATCTTTGTCGCCGTCGCCGCAGTTACACTAGCGTCTGCAACTGGACTGAACCAACGGTGGTTCCGACGAGCCGAGGTGTGTGCCTGGAGTTCATCATCCAGGTACCCAGTACCGACGTGATCCTGCTGGCCTGGTGTGTCCAACTGAACGTCGCGGTGCGATATCAGGGCATCTCCAACCGAGCGACCCAAACGGACGCACTGGGCCGTCCATTTTGGGCCGTTTGCATGCCCGAGCGGACGCGCGGACGGAGCCCCGCGTCCGCGCGTCCGTTTGGGTCGCACGCTGCGCCCAACGCAGCGGCCACCCATTTGGCCATTTGGCCTATTTCTTTGGAAAATAGGTCCTCTGGCCACAGATCCTTAAATAATGTCTAACAAATATAGAATAATATCTCGTAAACATAGAATAATATATAATAAACATAAAATATTATCAAATACCATAAAATATTATCAAATGTACCATGATAAATCAAATAAAATGTGCCATAGTTTGAGAAAAATATAAAAATTACAATTGAGATTGTCTAACTCAATTTGGGCGCTCGAGGATCTCCTTCGTCTCTTCTCGAACCAAGCTCTCTTCGCCTCGCTCATGTTGGTCAAGTCGGCGTTCATGATGAGGTTGTCCTCGGCTTGGCGTTTGAGCTCAACTTCCTTCGCCTTCAGCTCCACCTCTTTGGCCCTTGCCATTGCTATGAGCTCAAGTTCTCTCTCTTTGAGCTCAAGTTCTTTAGCTTTGGTCTTGGCCTTGACCTCTTCAATCTCAAGCTTCTTCTGCTGGACATCAAAGAATTTCTTCCTCGTCCTCTTCTTTCTCCCGGCGCCTCCTCTCATCCCTCTTGTCCGTGGACACCTCTCCGTCCGCATGCATCTCCTTCAAAGTGCCATACAATAGCATGGACGAAGCATCACGCTTCATGTCGGCTTTGGTTGACTTGTGGCCGCGTGGACGACTTGCACGAGAAGCGGAGCTACCGCAAGGCTGCCCACCATCAAGGTCAATGACCGTGGCATCTTTGGCGGGATTTTTGCCAGTCAAGGTCGCCATGTAGCCCTCGTACCCCTCCTGGAAATTGGGGGTGCCGTGGAGTTCCTTCCAACAATGAGGGAAGGCAAAGGTCTTCTCTCCATTGTTGACTTTGTAGAATTCCAAAGCTCGCCACACCTAGAGCAAAGAGAGACAACAACGATAAACATATGTGCAAACATCGGATGAATAAGTTGAGGTTAAGAATCATACCAAGTCCTTCACACCCATGCCACTAACGGGGAGCCGCCTCGCGTGATCATACGCCGCCTGGAACTTGTTGCATTCCGTTTGAATTGCTCCCCACCTCTTTTGGAGCGATATTTCGCTGCGGTCGCTCTCAAATGGCTCATGTCCATATTTGCGATGTTCATGGAAGTATTCATAGATCCGGCGCCGAATGCGGTCCCCTTCTGCTCGGCACCCGTCAACGCATCTTGCCCGATGGTCAACCATCCATCGACGAGCACCTTGTCCTCCTTCTCCGTGTAGTTGGCGATTCGTTTGCTTACCCGGCGACCTCGAGCTTGTGCAGCTGCGGCTTGTGTGAGGCCCTCACCGAACAACGGCTCCTCCTCGATGTTTATGCTGTCGGGACAGGCAGTTGTGCCCTCCTGTGTGTCAATGGGAGGTGGCCGGGGAGCCTGCCGTGTCGAAGGATATGGCGGTGGTCGTCGGCATTGTCCGCGCGAAAGACGGAGGGGCCTGCACGGTGGACGATGACTGCGCGCGCGCGGCCGACGGATCGTCGAACAGGGTTGCATGCACCGGACGTCGCAGCTGCTCCCAGGTTCTTGGGGCCTTTGGAGTTCGCCGGCGCACGGTTCAGGTCAATGGACGAAGGTGACGGCCCCGTCATGGACTCGCCCACCTCCGGTGACCCATCCCGTGACTGGTATGTGTGCCGCCCATGCGCCCCCATTTCGTGCCCAAACGGGGCAGTCGGTGGGGCAGTTGACCTTGGAGGAAGGGGCCGGGTCACGGAGGAGGCCGAGCTCCCCCCCGAGGCCGCGCCGGTGCCGGGGATGATCATGTGCTGGCCGAGCGCCGGGTGGCCGTAAAGAGCATGGCTCGCGCCCGCCGCTCTTGAAGGACAGTGCTCTTCGCCTCCGTCTTGAGTTGGAGAAGCTGCTCCGCCGCCCGCTGCCGCTCCTCCGCGGCAGCGGTTTCCCTCTTCCGTTGGTCGAGCGCCCTGCGGCGGTCGGCCCTCTTCTTGCTCTCGAGCTTCCTCTGCTCCGGGGTGAGGTCGGCCTTCGCCTTCTTCGTCGGCGGCCCGGGGGGGAGCTCGGCCTCCGCCAGTTCAGGAGCCGCCTCCACGGCAGGAGCGGCAACGGCCGCGGGTGCCTCCTCTCCGATGGTGGCGGTGGCGGCGGCAGTCGCTTCGTCGGCCATCTCTAGGTTTTGGGAGTACAGTGGAGTGTTTTCTGTTTTGGGAGGCAGACAGGCGGGCCAGGGGCGGACAAGGGAGGACGCGAGCGACCAGCCTTTCACGTCCGCGGTCACGCAAACTCGTCCAAGATTTGGGCCGGGTTTGGGTCGTCCCGGACGCCGCGGCCATCCGTTTTAGAGATGGATCCGCGCGCTGGGCCGCGGTTTTGTCCGTTTCGACCCATCCAAACGCGCGGGCGCGGGATGGATCGGCCGGTGAGATGCCCTCAAGTCCCCGCTTTGGCTGCTGGCACGGAAGACGCGTCGAAGCTGTAGCGAGAGATCAAGGCCTCACACATCTGCAGTGTCAGTTCTGGCACAGGGCTTTGTTCCGCTCCAGCTCATGGGCCTCCTGCACGTGCCAGTAGCGGCATTGACGCGCAACGTCAAGGGTTGTAAACGACATCAACATCAACTTCGTCACGTCCAAGTGTACTTTTATCTTGTTCTCACTTGTACGTGCGCGTGCAAGATTGCTTCCTCGTCTTCTGGGTGTATTAACATCTTGGTACATCAAGCGAAGGAAATAGAACCTACAGGAAGCCTACAAAAACTGAATCACCTATGTTACTTTTGTAGGGTATATAAATTTATCCCTTGTGTGTATCATAGGACTAGAGATAACAAAACTGTTCCTTCCTAGAAACAATTAATTTTAAATGGTTTGTGAATGCGGATTTTAATCGACAATAACTCTATATAAGAATGGGCAACTATAAGAATTGTGAAAGCAAGGCCCAAATGTGATTGGTAAATTATGAGGACCCGTTATGAGTTTCCTGATTAATAAATTAGACAAAGAAACACAGAGTATACTAGCCAACGATGAACAAGACTGATATTTCACGGTGCAACAACAATAAGGGCGAAACATGTGTGAAGATTTAAGAGTACAATGTATTTGAGAAAACAACTCCTCAAAGAGTGGTCGTTGGATGCTAGAAAATAGCAGTTGCAGTAAAAACAAACTGCATCATCATTTTAAATATTTTAAAAAGAAATCAAGTCTGGTGCACCTAAATGAGATAATCAGTTGTTGTTGGTGGAAATTTGAGAATCATGAAAGTATATGTCATCTTGACCGTTTTGGTGCCAAGGCTAAAATTTAAAAGCTGAGAAAATGTGCAAACTGAAAAGCGGGAACGAAAGGATAATTAGAACAATTCTTACATGAACTTCTTGATTGCACCATACAAACATAGGTCGCTCAAATACTTGATATCATTTCAATTTCACGTATTGTTCTTTAAAATTTAATTTGGCGCCGTAGCAACGCACGGGTTGTGTGCTAGTTATTATTGAGTTCATAAGTTAATAACTTCATTAATAAAGTTGAATTTATTAATAACTTTGAAATATTAATATTGGATTTGGTATTTTATTAATTTTCAAGAATTAATAATTGGGTAATTATTAATTAGGGTTTAAATCCCCAATAAGGATTTAACAAAGATAACAAATAAAGAATATTTGTTTTCATGTTTTCTTTATTTTCTTACTGGTTTTATTTATATTATAAATGTTCTCTTAATTTCTGAATTTTAATTGCATTTAAATTAAAAGAAAAGGCTTAAATTAACAAGTATTAAATATTTAAATTTTTATTAAAAATAAAATTTTCATTTTATATTTTTATTGGATAGAGTTTATTGTTAGGATCATTTTGATATCACATTTGGTATTTTTCAGAATTGAAATGAATTTGATTTATTTATGTAAAGTTGCAGCAATTTCTGAAATTTGAATTTAAACTAAAAATAACTAAAGCTACCCGAGACAGGATACACACAGCCACTGGCCAGTGGGCCATTGCCACGGTGGCTGCCACGCAGACGTGGACCAAGTCCAAATTGAGAGCACGGCCAGAGTCTACGGTGGCCGGCGGGAAATCAGCGACGGCGCCGCCGTTCCAGGGTCTGCGCGGGATGATTTCTAGCGCCACACGAACCAGCACAACGTGACGAGTTGAAATGGTACCAGGGCCGCCCCTATACGGTCGCCGGAGCTTGTCCGACGGCGAGGTACCGCGGCGGCGCTCACGGGTATACGGCGCGACGACGCTACGGGAAGCAATAGGGCTTGGCGAGCATGCTAGGAGGGTCGGTGGCTCACCAGGAGCACGATGCGCATGACGGCGAGGTCGGAGGTGGCCTCGTTCGCCGGATTAGCTCGATGCCGGCGCCGGAGAAGACAACCTGGCACGGTCGATTGGGGGCTTGTTAGCTCGATTCCTCGCACACGGTGACCATGTCGAGGACGGCGATTCCAACAATGGTCATAGCGAGGCTCGGGGAGGTCCCTACCGGCAGCGATGGTCGGAGACCGGCTTAGCTAGGGTTTCGGTATGGGAAAAAATTAGACGAGGAGGAAGAAACTCGGGATAGGGTTCGTCGCGGGCCTTTATACGGCGCCAGAGCGCGCCTCGTCACGAAGTTGAGCCCTGGGAGGTCGCCAGCGAGACGTCGAAGCCGAGCACGGCTTCGTGCTGTCTTCCATCCGAGACGAAGAGATGAGGACAAGCTCCTCATTTTATTTTGTTGCCGAAGGGGTACGTGGGCTGGCGTTGGCCTGCGGCTTGGGCCGTGTTGGTGGGCTTCTGCTGGGCTGCTGCGTGGTAAGGTAAGTCCAGGTGAGTTTTCCCTTCTTTTCCTTTTTTTGTTTTTATTTATTTTCTGTTTTCCATTTCATTGATTCAAATTCTGTTGGAATTCAATCATGTTTTGTATATTTTTATTGTTTGAATCTTTGTGCAATTCACCCAAGATTCTGTAAAAATTATTGTTGTGTAATATACACTTTAATATGGGCACTGAAATATTGGTCTTTTAGTTACTTTTTGACTTAGAATTAAATATTCATATGGCATGAATTTGAATATCATCTTGGAAGGACTCATAGTAGTTTCCAAATGCTATTGTTTTTTATGTGTTGATATGTAGGGTTATATTGGGTATTACTTGTAAGATACAATTCACCAGGTAAGGTTTGTTTATGGAGTTCTATTAAGTAAGTGATTAAGTGGCATAATTTTATGTGCTAAAATGTCTCTAAGGACTTGATCTCTCATTTGAGAATGTTGGTCACTTACACATGATTTTATGTGGGCATCTTTATTAAGGTTTTGTATGGTTTATTAAATTCCTATTTCAAGGTTAGCACTAGAGTTACATTTAATAACACTTTGAATTACTTAGAGTGGATATTACTCTCATCAGGGTTTGATCTTGGTTATAATGATAAGTGGTTGATCACTACTTATGGGTTTTAATTAGAAAATTATAGCACAAGGGTTTCTTATGTTCATGAATTGAAGCATAAGATATTTATGAGGATGCAATTATGGTTATAGAGATGAGATACCACCATATTGCATTGGCTAAGTTTACTCTCCCCAATGCAGGATAAAATGGTTACTTGCTTGGTATTTCATGTGCTCCTTTAGTTACTAAGGACTTTAGGAATTGGTTTTATCTGATTCCAATGGATTTCTATTATTATCCTAATCCATCATTAAAGTAATTAAAGTGGCTATGGTTCTTTTTATAGTTAACTTTGGTTATAGTGATGAATGGTTTCTCACCATATAAAGTATAGAGTTTGACTCTAAGATTTTCTTAGGTCCTTTAATTGAGGAATGAATGAAATATAGATGTGCTAGGATTCTACTTATGGTCACCAAGTGGTTCACAAGTTAAGGTTGGGATATAAGCCTGGATTTGATTACTAGTGATCTTCCTATAATTTTATGTAGTGATTGATATCTTCTTATCCTATTAGGATTTAACTTATCCTCACATACCTCAAGAGCATGATCATGGATTAGGCATGATCCACTTGTTCTTAATATCCTTACCTCAAGTTCTTAGGGTTTATGATCATTACTCAATTTATAATGATCAAAGTTTGGCTTCCTAAGATATCTCGCATTAAATAGGTTTCTCACTTCCAGGATCAAGTGTTGTCTTGATCAACTAGGATATAGCACTTCTATCTAACTTTCTAGGATGGGAGTATTATGGTTACCTCAATAATTTATATCCCAGGAGAATACCTGAGATATTCTGTTAGGGTTCTACTTAAACAATGATGATATAATCATCTGGTAATTGGATAGTTCTCTCCCTCCAATTTTCAAGTGTTGCCTCAACTAACTTGAGTGTAACACCATAACTTGAGCTTCCTCATAAATGAATAGTTATTCTAGGGTTTAAGGTGTACTCTTAATATCGTCTTAGGTGTCTGGGCTAAGACTCCACTTGGCTATCTTGATTGGATTAGTCTCGTTCTTACTTTATCAATTCAGGGATATAATCTTGTTTTAGTTGATATTAGGTTATCTCACCACTCCAAGAGGAAATGGTTTACAACCTAATACATTAGCTCAAGGTTGTCCTTTGTTCATTAATAGGTAAAGCTAGGTTTAGAATAAATGGTCTCTCTCATTTGGGAAGGCTTGAATAACACTCTAGGGTTCCTCTTGAAGATAATGTTGTGATCATATGGATATTTATATTCAAGATTTGCTTCAAGGTTTTTTATTGCTTCCCTAATAATTATTATAGAACTCTCACCTCTCTAGGTTTGATGAATAATATGCAATAGAGAATGATATTTATTTCTAGAGTTGATCTCCTTGTTATGTTTCCAAGAATGGAGTAAAATGAATACCCTGAGGTTCATGGTAGGATCAAGGTTTAGTTTAAGACATGGAGAAGATAAGTCCAGAATGGTTTCTCCATTTTATTGTTACTTGATTTCCAAATAGATGTATGTTCATAGGTTATGGCAAGGAATTCCATGTTATGATCTTTAATAAGATCCAGTAGTTGTTCCTTGATTCATATGTTTTTGTGTTGGTTTTAATTCCATTTGATCTAAACCCTTAGATCAAATCATCTCTACCCAAAACAAGGTTTTAGTAAAGTCACATTGAGGTTTATAGCGCTTGACTTGATGAGCTACTTCAATTCCACCAAGGTCAAGTGAAACTTCGATTCATCGTGATTGTTTTACTTTAAAGCGCGAAAATTCCCCAGATTTTCTATGCATGAATGCAATGCACACATCTGTTTCCTCTATTTTTGTAACCCCAATGCCTGGGATATTACAGTCTCTACCCCTTAAACTAAACTTCGTCCTCGAAGTTTGAACTCTCTCACGTTTCAGAGTGTGAATCTGACTTGTGCAGACTACGACTTCTCTCGAACTCCGTGGTGATCTCACTAGATATAATTAAATATATCCTTTGTCCAGATTCTTCCTAGAATCCATTAGGATTTGTCTCTGAACCATGGCTCCTTACTTCAATTCCATGATTTTTTTCAATATCATAATCTTGTTTCCTTTCCCATTGAAGATTCAATGATTGGGACTTATTCTGGTGCTGCTAGTCTTATTTGAAGACTAATTTGCTAACATATTCCTAATTGGTAAATAGGTCTTTGTTTTCCCTTACTACCAAAACTACAATAATGGTACTTGGTAAGGTACTTACCATGGAAATGTTCGTGATGGTTTATTTCCCTAAGAATGGATTAGACTCATTTAGTCCATCCAATCATGGTTTATAGTTGATACCTATAATTATTTTGGTTCTTTAGGTTCCATGAAAGGAATCTTTCAAATGGACTTTAGTTTTGGTATAGTCAACATCCTTCAGTCTTTGGCCTTCTCGAACTGTATTTGGTCTATGGTATTTTCTTCGTCCAACTTCATTAACATTAGCTAACTTGAGCTTTCGTTCTTCTGAGTAAATAGTACTCACTTTCTCAAGTTATAGTCCACTTCTTACTTCCTCGAGGTATAAACCTCGGCTTCTAGTCTGACATCCTTCTGAAAGTGTTGTTCAACAATCTTATGAAAATAAGATCTAACTTCCTCCTCAGTTCAGACCTTCTTCTTCTATTATGCTCAAAGTATTGAGTTATTGTACATCCAACTCAATCTTTACTCTACCCCTTAGAGTTTTCTTATGGTCTTCAACTCCTTTTCTTCCAACTATTGGACTTATGATTAGAATAGTTGGTCTAGGTCTAGTTTATGATTTATATTCCTCTAAGGTTTTGCGAAGAATCTTTGTGGTGTATCCACTCAATCGTGGACATCCAACATGAATCCTTTGACTAAATGTTTATCGGTCTTAATTGTTTGACTGGCAAAATTTTATTTATTCTACCAATTGTGGTTTATCTTATACCAACTATGGTTTATTTGATATCGGTGTGAGTTATTGGATATCAACTGTGGCTATTTATTATCTAAAAAATGGACTCTATTATAGGTTCTGATCAACTGGACGAGACATCTTCTATTCTATCTCGTAGTGTTGATCCTACACCAATTGTGGTCCTCCGATATCAACTATGGTCTTCTTATATCTGCTACGGTTTCATATATCATCTTCCTTCATTCAGGGTTTATTTTGCAAGAAAACCACTAGGCGACACTATGAATATAGTATCCTAAGTGATTTCCCATGCATTCCCTCTTCCATAATGACTATGGTTCTACTTCTACTACTCCACAGTCATCATATTTCTCACCTTCATGCTTCTTTCGTACTAAAGTACTCCTCTGTTGAGGTAAAGCATGAGTTTTGATTGGTACTTCCTTCTGGATATTGTGGTTGCTTCCCAGAACTTTACTCCTTTCTTCTAATGAACCTTCATCTTGTCTTTAAGATCTTCAGAGTTTGTCACTTCCTCACACGTTTACCATCACCCTCTAGATCTATAGCATCAAGGTTCATTTTAAGAATGTAAGGTGACAAATTACTCGAGGAAGCTAGTTGGAGTAGACGGGCATGATCGGATTGGCATAGGGGATTTATTTTTTGAAGGATGTTATTTTTCATAGACAATATCTGACACAAAAAATAAAATGTTAAGGTCTCATATTATTCTGAATGATTTTGAATTACTTATGACGTTTGGAAGTATTGGTATACATGAGCCCCACATGAAGTTAAATGGTCCAAAAAAAGTTTCGTACACGTTTCCCAGAAAGTGGAAAGTCGAGTACATGCACGACTTCACGCGTCCACTACTGGATACAGAGAGTCAGAGGCTATAAAATAATCGGCCTCATCATCTCTCGCGAGCTCGTCCTCTCCACTCCCCCAACTTGCCTCCCCACACTGTGAAAAACCCCCATCCACTCACCGCACCTCTGAGGCATCGACTTCCCCGTTTCCAACCGCAGCAGCATGAAGACAGGTATTGCATACGAGGCGGAGCAATCGGCGGCCGCCCGCGCAGAGGATGCCTCTACGGTAGTGGCCGTCGCGGTGGGTGAGGCTTCACCGGGCACCCAGGCCGCTCGTCTCCTCTGCTTGTCTGATTCTTCGACCTCGGTCGAAATGGGCGTCCTGGCCGTCACGGCGGGTGAGGCTTCACCGGGCACCCATGCCGCTCGTCTCCTCTGCTTGTCTGATTCTTCGACCTCGGTCGAAACGGGCGTCCTGGCCGTCGAGCAGAAGGTGGATACCAACGTTGTTGATCCCGCCGAAGATGTGCACGGCGTTGCGGGCCACCACGGCGAGGTCTTCCTAGGCCTGGTGCTTCGGACGCGAACCTCGACCCCTTCGACGATTTCGGCCCAAACGTTCAGTTCCAGGAGGATGTTGAGGGTGATGACGAGGAGGTACTACTCTTTTACCGAAACTGTCCCAATCCTCTTTGTGTCATATTGCTGTTCACATGGTTTGCACGAGCCTGGTTCTTGATTGATTTGATATCCTACCTTGTTCTTGTAGATGTAATTGATTCTACGATTCGTAAGATCAGATTCTAGTTTAATTTCGACTAATCTGCCATGTAGTCATATAATCAATTTATGTGTTCATACTTAGTGGACTTGCAATTGTTGTGGCTTATGTTCATGGTTGTTCATAGGGTTTCTCATGATTTATTACGATTTCTTCTGCCATTTACTTGTTCTACACATTTAATTTTAGGGTTTCTAAGGTTTGATTATGTTAGTGGAGTATTTATTCGATCTGTCATAAAAAACCTGATTATGTAGTACTTAATAATTCATAGGAGTATTCGATGACATGGACAACAACAAGGTGCGCAGGGACCGGAAAAGCCGCTATGTTCTCAAGCGGCTGAAGGGTGGTGAAATTCGTTTCTGCATGTGCGGGGACTATTTTGCCCATTATGTGGCAAAATTCTCTAGAAGGACATCCGCAGCCTGATCCAACATGCGATGGGTGTAGGCCTAAGTACATCGGGGGAAGCACCGCCCTGCAACCAAGGCCAAGCACGCATCATATGGCCTCTTCCTCCAGAATTACGTCTTGCCTAGCTTGTTCCACGTCAACGCCCCTGCTGCTGGCCCTCATGCTCCTGGTCATGTTTAAAGTTCATATGTGTAATCTTAATCCCTTTGGAAGTTCAGCATTAAACTCTACTAGTACAACCGTGGTGGTCTTGTGATGTAGTACTCTTTTGATGCATTTGTGATGTAGTAGTACTTTTTTTGAAATGATATAGTACTATCTAAGAAAAGTACTCCCTCCGATTCACATTCATTTCACACCAAGAAATATGGATCAGAGCGAGGGAGTAAATTAAACATGGCATCTCGTGCATGAAGCTTGACATATCGATCGGGTTGGCTAGAATAGCAATACAATGCTGCTCATTAGGCAAATGCATGCCATGTACGATAGTATACATCCAAGTAAAGAAGTCTATACTTGACATAAAAAAACTACTTTGGGGATGAGAGTCAATTGGGGCATCTACGGTATAGAAAATCTTGCTCGTAGATGATTTTGGCTAAGAGGGTTTTACTCACATTACACGTGCCACTTTCCTTGTCTGCAAAACAAGTTCCAATAAAGGGAGAGGAAAGAAGAGGGTATTGTGGGCGAGATTGAACACCTTTTTTATGTGTTAAGCTGAGGCCTCGTTTAGATGAGGATTTCGACTTATGCCTAACAGCTCAACACACCCACAAATAATTCTCCTTGCGCGCACCACCGTTCATTAAAAATAACAATATTAGCTCGCAAGATTAAGAACGAAGTGAATTTAAGTAACTTGGTAAGCTTTTCAAGCAATATATTCAGAGAAAGAGCACACATGTTCGGCTCGAAATAATCATAAGAGAAGAACAATAAATCTAAGGCACCCACTTCATCGGCAGAAGGGGCGCGACACCACATGGATTCATACCTTGAGTCGACGCTGGCTCGTAGAAGGGCGGTCGCGCCTCGAGGATGCCGGGGACGTCTCCACCTCGGTCTCACATGTGCCTGCTTATCAGCGGGTGGTGCGCCGCGCCATGTAGAAGATCTCTCAAGAGAGGAGAGCCCGATGACGCTACCGACGCCTCAACCTTAATAGCACCGACCTGTTGCTCCGCACCGAGATGCGCCACGTGCAAGATTTAGCGGATGCACCAATTTTAGAGATATGTCATGATCATTGTAACAAATTTCAACGTGATGATGATTTGATCTTGTACTCGGCCTTGAACATAAGAACTAGTACAATCTCACAATTTTTTTATCATTATCCTTTGCGAGATTTAGCGGATGCGCCAAATTCAGAGAAATATCATGATCATGGTAACACAATTTTCAATGTAATGATGATTTGATGTTGCACTCGACCTTGAACATAAGTACTAGTACGGTCTCACAAATTTGTATCATTATACTTTGCAAGTTTTAGCGGATGCGCCCATTTTCAGAGGTAGATCATGATCATGGTAAGTTGGTAACAAATTTTCAACGTGATGATGATTTGATGTTGCACTCGGCCTAGAAGAGAAGTACTAGTACGGTCTCACAATTCTTTTTATCATTACACTTTGCAAGATCTAGCGGATACACTAATTTCGAGAGATAGATCATGATCATGGTACTGACCGATATTCAAGGTGATGATGATTTGATTTTGCACTCGGCCTTGAACAGAGGTACTAGTACGGTCTCACAATTTTTTATCATTATACTTGGACCTTAGCCAAATTCAAAATCTCATAGCGGCAAAACTTCCCGCCCACAAAATACAAAAAATTCACACGCTTCCAAATTCCCATTCTACCCCTGTGGAGATGACAGCAAAGTCGGTTGGTGGGGGGGTCTGCCCGTCATTTTTTGGATCACCACCTCCCTAGCCCGGAAACCCTCCCAAAAAAATTCATTTCCCTCAGACCACCCACCGGAACTTCCCAAGTCCCTCTCTCCCACCTCCACGACCACCGCACCGGAACATCCCCGCCGGACTTCCCTGGCCTACCCGAGGCCTCGCGATCCTCGTCATCCGGCTGCCTGCCGGAGCCGCTTCATCGACGCCGTCATCAACCGGACCGGATCATCCCCGCCGAACCTCGAAACCATATGCTCATCCGGCAGTCTACCGCGGTCGCTTCGAGCTGCGGTATCGTCCACCCCACCGGAGCCGCTTCGCCGGATCCGTCGTCCACCGCATCGGATCTTGCTCACCGACACCGCTGTGCATGAACCGGATCTGCTTCACCGGCGCCGTGCATGATCTAAACTCTTCTACTGTCGCTTTTCTATTGCTTGCCCGCAAGTTCTTGTTTAATCTTGCGGGAACCTGTTTGTGCTAACGACGCGCCGTTACGTTTTTGCGAGATGAGATGAGTAACCATGAAGTGTAATGGCCGTCTCTCCAACCCCAAGTAGCACATGTAGCGTACTTCATCACCGGATCTATCAACCCCGGGAAGATCTGTTGTGACTCCCACGAGTGCTTCTCCTAATGTAAGTCCCTTGTTTTAGCGCCATGTTACGGGTTCAGATGCTTGTTTGTCTGAAGCTCTTTTAGTTCATTCCTAGCTATGACCGTAACACCTTGCTATTTTCTAGTTCATTGCTAACTTTAAGCGATTGAACATTTTGGTTTGCATTCCCTACTCTGTAGATGTAGCCATCATAACTTCTATCTTGCTCAGTCGTTGTTACAAAAATTATAGGTATTATAGTAACATCCTGCTATTATTTAGTTCATGGCCAATTTTAAGTAATTGCACATGTTGGTTCGCATTCCCTGCTCTATAGCTTTTGGCATCGTAACTTCTATATTTGGTTTACATTGCCTCCTCTGTAGATCTAGCCATCATAAGTTTATCTTGCTCAGTCGTTGTTACAAAAATTATGGCATGCTACTATGTTGTTTGTGCCAATTTTTTACTCCATGAACATGTTGGCTTGCATTCCCTGTACTACAGGTGATGCCATTGTTTTGTATCTACTTCATTGTAAGCTAACAAAGTAAGGACTTAGTTTGGCATGCTATCACTCTGCTATCTAGCATGTAGTACAAATAAACTTGTCATATTACTAGATAATAATTTTGCGTGCCATCTTGTTCTTCAAAAGCTGCATTATTGACTTGTTTCTCTGACTTGGCATGACGCTCACATATGGAATGCTGAACATATTGGTTTGCATTCCCTCTTATACAAGTTCACAGGTGATCCCACTATATTCTGTATCTGGTCCATCCTAAGCTCCAACATTAACTATCCTCTATGTGTTGCTCATTACAAGTTTATATCCCGAAACATCTTGATTTGCATCCCCTTCACTATAAGTTCAGGAGTATTATTTAGTTCACGGCCAAAATGAAGTAATTGCACTTGGCACATGTTGGTTCACATTCCCTCCTCTTTAGCTTTTGCCATCGTAACTTCTATTTTTGGTTTACATTCCCTGCTTCTGTAGATGTAGCCATCATAACTTCATCTTGCTCAGTCGTTGTTACAAAATTTATAGCCTGCTACTATGTTGTTCATGCCAATTTTGTACTCCCTGAACATGTTGGTTTGCATGGGACTTGACAGTAGTAAGTCTGTTGTTTCATTCTAACATGCTCTGTTATATTGGCTGTTGGTATGCGGCATGCACTCTTTGTTTGCTTATTGTGCGCATTACAATGATCTTGTTATAACGACGAAATGATGAGTTCCAAATTCTTTGGCAAACAATATTGTAGTGTCTTTGCCTTTCCATTGTTGTTGTCTTAACTTGTAATGTCTTTGTTTCAGATATAGGTGCTGCATGGACAACTTAAAAGATTGCCGGATCGCTTCATTGTATTGCTAGGTTTAATTACCATTCAATTTCTCTGGGTTCTGTAATATTTTTTCAAAGTCTTGCAGCTGATGTAATATTTAGTTAGTTTTTATAGTTCTTTCGCGCATTTTTTCTTTGGTGCTTGTGGTAAGTGAGGCTATCCGACAGAAATCAATGCTGCGTAAATATTCTCAGTATCTAAATCACGAATTCCCATCCCTTAAACGGCCCAATTAACCGAAATCACATATGTGCCGGCCCGCAAAATCCTAAAGCGCCTATTATGCCGGCATATAAACAGCAACTAAACGGGCTGGCCCACTTACTTATTGGGCCAGCCCACTTGATTTACGGTGGACCTGACGGCGTGTAATTCACACGTTCGTTGGGAACCCCAAGAGGAAGGTATGATGCGCACCGCAGCAAGTTTTCCCTCAGAAAGAAACCAAGGTTTATCGAACCAGGAGGAGCCAAGAAGCACGTTGAAGGTTGATGGCGGCGGGATGTAGTGCGGCGCAACACCAGAGATTCCGGCGCCAACGTGGAACCTGCACAACACAACCAAAGTACTTTGCCCCAACGAAACAGTGAGGTTGTCAATCTCACCGGCTTGCTGTAACAAAGGATTAACCGTATTGTGTGGAAGATGATTGTTTGCAAGAAAACAAGTAAAAACAAGTATTGCAGCAGATTTGTATTTCAGTATTAAAGAATGGACCGGGGTCCATAGTTCACTAGAGGTGTCTCTCCCATAAGATAAAAGCATGTTGGGTGAACAAATTACGGTCGGGCAATTGACAAATAGAGAGGGCATAACAATGCACATACATGTCATGATAAGTATAGTGAGATTTAATTGGGCATTACGACAAAGTACATAGACCGCCATCCAACCGCATCTATGCCTAAAAAGTCCACCTTCGAGGTTATCATCCGAACCCCTTCCAGTATTAAGTTGCAAAGCAACGAGACAATTGCATTAAGTATGGTGCGTAATGTAATCAACAACTACATCCTTAGACATAGCATCAATGTTTTATCCCTAGTGGCAACGAGCACAACACAACCTTAGAACTTTCCGTCATCGTCCCGGTATCAATGCGGGCATGAACCCACTATCGAGCATAAATACTCCCTCTTGGAGTTAAGAGAAAAAACTTGGCCGAGCCTCTACTAATAACGGAGAGCATGCAAGATCATAAACAACACATAGGTAATAACTTGATAATTAACATAACATGGTATTCTCTATCCATCGGATCCCGACAAACACAACATATAGTATTACGGATAGATGATCTTGATCATGTTAGGCAGCTCACAAGATCCAACAATGAAGCACAATGAGGAGAAGACAACCATCTAGCTACTGCTATGGACCCATAGTCCAGGGGTGAACTACTCACTCATCACTCCGGAGGCGACCATGGCGGTGTAGAGTCCTCCGGGAGATGAATCCCCTCTCCGGCAGGGTGCCGGAGGAGATCTCCAGAATCCCCCGAGATGGGATTGGCGGCGGCGGCGTCTCAGTAAGGTTTTCCGTATCGTGGTTCTTCGCATCAGGAGTTTCGCGACGGAGGCTTTAAGTAGGCGGAAGGGCAACGTGGGGGGCCACACGAGGGCCCCACACCACAGGTCGGCGCGGCCCACTATGGTGGCGGCCCCTCGTGGCCCCACTTCGACTCCTCTTCGGTCTTCCGGCAGCTTCGTGGCAAAATAGGACCCTGGGTTTTGATTTCGTCCAATTCCGAGAATATTTCGTTACTAGGATTTCTGAAACCAAAAACAGCAGAAAACAAAGAATTGGCTCTTCGGCATCTTGTTAATAAGTTAGTTCCAGAAAATGCACGAATATGACATAAAGTGTGCATAAAACATGTAGGTATCATCAATAATATGGCATGGAACATAAGAAATTATCGATACGTCGGAGACGTATCAGCATCCCCAAGCTTAGTTCCGCTCGTCCCGAGCAGGTAAAACGATAACAAAGATAATTTCTGAAGTGACATGCCATCATAACCTTGATCATACTATTTGTAAACATATGTAATGAATGCAGCGATCAAAACAATGGTAATGACATGAGTAAACAAGTGAATCATAAAGCAAAGACTTTTCATGAATAGTACTTCAAGACAAGCATCAATAAGTCTTGCATAAGAGTTAACTCATAAAGCAATAAATCAAAGTAAAGGTATTGAAGCAACACAAAGGAAGATTAAGTTTCAGCGGTTGCTTTCAACTTGTAACATGTATATCTCATGGATAATTGTCAACATAGAGTAATATAACAAGTGCAATATGCAAGTATGTAGGAATCAATGCACAGTTCACACAAGTGTTTGCTTCTTGAGGTGGAGAGAGATAGGTGAACTGACTCAACATAAAAGTAAAAAGAATGGTCCTTCAAAGAGGAAAGCATCGATTGCTATATTTGTGCTAGAGCTTTTATTTTGAAAACATGAAACAATTTTGTCAACGGTAGTAATAAAGCATATGAGTTATGAAAATTATATCTTACAAGTTGCAAGTCTCATGCATAGTATACTAATAGTGCCCGCACCTTGTCCTAATTAGCTTGGACTACCGGATCATTGCAATACACATGTTTTAACCAAGTGTCACAATGGGGTACCTCCATGCCGCTCGTACAAAGGTCTAAGGAGAAAGCTCGCATTTTGGATTTCTCGCTTTTGATTATTCTCAACTTAGACATCCATACCGGGACAACATGGACAACAGATAATGGAATCCTCTTTAATGCATAAGCATGTGGCAGCAATTATTATTCTCATATGAGATTGAGGATATATGTCCAAAACTGAAACTTCCACCATGAATCATGGCTTTAGTTAGCGGCCCAATGTTCTTCTCTAACAATATGTATGCTCCAACCATTAAGGTGGTAGATCTCTCTTACTTCAGACAAGACGGACATGCATAGCCACTCTCATGATATTCAACAAAGAATAGTTGATGGCGTCCCCAGAAGCATGGTTATCGCACAACAAGCAACTTAATAAGAGATAAAGTGCATAAGTACATATTCAATACCACAATAGTTTTTAAGCTATTTGTCCCATGAGCTATATATTGCAAAGGTGAATGATGGAATTTTAAAGGTAGCACTCAAGCAATTTACTTTGGAATGGCGGATAAATACCATGTAGTAGGTAGGTATGGTGGACACAAATGGCATAGTGGTTGGCTCAAGTATTTTGGATGCATGAGAAGTATTCCCTCTCGATACAAGGTTTAGGCTAGCAAGGTTATTTGAAACAAACACAAGGATGAACGGTACAGCAAAACTCACATAAAAGACATATTGTAAACATTATAAGACTCGTACACCGTCTTCCTTGTTGTTCAAAACTCAATACTAGATATTATCTAGACTCTAGAGAAACCAAATATGCAAACCAAATTAGCAAGCTCTAAGTGTTTCTTCATTAATGGGTGCAAAGTATATGATGCAAGAGCTTAAACATGAGCACAACAATTGCCAAGTATCAAATTATCCAAGACATTTTAGAATTACTACATGTAGTATTTTCCAATTCCAACCATATAACAATTTAACGAAGAAGAAACTTCGCCATGAATACTATGAGTAGAGCCTAAGGACATACTTGTCCATATGCTACAGCGGAGTGTGTCTCTCTCCCACAAAGTGAATGCTAGGATCCATTTTATTCAAACAAAACAAAAACAAAAACAAAAACAAACCGACGCTCCAAGCAAAGTGCATAAGATGTGACGGAATAAAAATATAGTTTCAGGGGAGGAACCTGATAATGTTGTCGATGAAGAAGGGGATGCCTTGGGCATCCCCAAGCTTAGACGCTTGAGTCTTATTATAATATGCAGGGGCGAACCACCGGGGCATCCCCAAGCTTAGAGCTTTCACTCTCCTTGATCATATTGTATCATACTCCTCTCTTGATCCTTGAAAACTTCCTCCACACCAAACTCGAAACAACTCATTAGAGGGTTAGTGCACAATAAAAATTAACATGTTCAGAGGTGACACAATCATTCTTAACACTTCTGGACATTGCATAAAGCTACTGGACATTAATGGATCAAAGAAATTCATCCAACATAGCAAAAGAGGCAATGCGAAATAAAAGGCAGAATCTGTCAAAACAGAACAGTCCGTAAAGATGGATTTTATTAGGGCACCAGACTTGCTCAAATGAAAATGCCCAAATTGAATGAAAGTTGCGTACATATCTGAGGATCACTCACGTAAATTGGCTTAATTTTCTGAGTTACCTACAGAGAATTAGACCCAGATTCGTGACAGCAAAGAAATCTGTTTCTGCGCAGTAATCCAAATCTAGTATTTACTTTACTATCAAAGACTTTACTTGGCACAACAAAACACAAAACTAAGATAAGGAGAGGTTGCTACAGTAGTAAACAACTTCCAAGACTCAAATATAAAACAAAAATACTGTAGTAAAAACATGGGTTATCTCCCAAGAAGTTCTTTCTTTATAGCCATTAAGATGGGCTCAGCAGTTTTAATGATGCACTCGCAAGAAATAGTATTTGAAGCAAAAGAGAGCATCAAGGGGCAAATTCAAAACACATTTAACTCTAAAATGCTTCCTATGCATAGGAATCTTGTAAATAAACAAGTTCATGAAGAGCAAAGTAACAAGCATAGGAAGATAAAACAAGTGTAGCTTCAAAAATTTCAGCACATAGAGAGGTGTTTTAGTAACATGAAAATTTCTACAACCATATTTTCCTCTCTCATAATAATTTTCAGTAGCATCATGAGCAAACTCAACAATGTAACTATCACATAAAGCATTCTTATCATGAGTCTCATGCATAAAATTATTACTCTCCACGTAAGCATAATCAATTTTATTAGTTGTAGTGGGAGCAAATTCAACAAAGTGGCTATCATCATATATAGGAGGCATATTGTAATCATAAAAGAAAATTTTCTCCTCAATGCTTGGGGGACTAAAAAGATCATGCTCATCAGAGCCAGCTTCCCCAAGCTTAGAATTTTCCATAGCATTAGCAACAATGGTGTTCAAAGCATCCATAGTAATAACATTCCCATTAGCATGCATATAAAGTTCCATGGGTTTTTTAATTCTCTCTTCAAACACATCATGTCCTAATTCAAGATAAAGTTCATAAAGATCTCTCATATTTTTGTTGTTTTCCATTATGCTTAACTAGTGAAATAAAAACATGCATGATATTAAGTAAAGTAAAACAAGTAACTAATAATTTTTTTTTTGTGTTTTTGATATAGAGTGCAAGACAGTAAATAAAGTAAAGCTAGCAACTAATTTTTTTTGTGTTTTGATATAATGCAGCAAACAAAGTAGTAAATAAAATAAAGCAAGACAAAAACAAAGTAAAGAGATTAGGAAGTGGAGACTCCCCTTGCAGCGTGTCTTGATCTCCCCAGCAACGGCGCCGTGAAAATATGCTTGATGGCGTGTAATTCACACGTTCGTTGGGAACCCCAAGAGGAAGGTATGATGCGCACAGCAGCAAGTTTTCCCTCGGAAAGAAACCAAGGTTTATCGAACCGGGAGGAGCCAAGAAGCACGTTGAAGGTTGATGGCGGCGGGATGTAGTGCGGCGCAACACCGGAGATTCCGGCGCCAACGTGGAACCTGCACAACACAACCAAAGTACTTTGCCCCAACGAAACAATGAGGTTGTCAATCTCACCGGCTTGCTGTAACAAAGGATTAACCGTATTGTGTGGAAGATGATTGTTTGCAAGAAAACAGTAAAAACAAGTATTGCAGCAGATTTGTATTTCAGTATTAAAGAATGGACCGGGGTCCACAGTTCACTAGAGGTGTCTCTCCCATAAGATAAAAGCATGCTGGGTGAACAAATTACAGTCGGGCAATTGACAAATAGAGAGGGCATAACAATGCACATACATGTCATGATAAGTATAGTGAGATTTAATTGGGCATTACGACAAAGTACATAGACCGCCATCCAACTGCATCTATGCCTAAAAAGTCCACCTTCAGAGTTATCATCCGAACCCCTTCCAGTATTAAGTTGCAAAGCAACGAGACAATTGCATTAAGTATGGTGAGTAATGTAATCAACAACTACATCCTTAGACATAGCATCAATGTTTTATCCCTAGTGGCAACAAGCACAACACAACCTTAGAACTTTCGTCACATCGTCACGGTATCAATGCAGGCATGAACCCACTATCGAGCATAAATACTCCCTCTTGGAGTTAAGAGCAAAAACTTGGCCAGAGCCTCTACTAATAACGGAGAGCATGCAAGATCATAAACAACACATAGGTAATAACTTGATAATTAACATAACATGGTATTCTCTATCCATCGGATCCCGACAAACACAACATATAGTATTACGGATAGATGATCTTGATCATGTTAGGCAGCTCACAAGATCCAACAATGAAGCACAATGAGGAGAAGACAACCATCTAGCTACTGCTATGGACCCATAGTCCAGGGGTGAACTACTCACTCATCACTCCGGAGGCGACCATGGCGGTGTAGAGTCCTCCGGGAGATGAATCCCCTCTCCGGCAGGGTGCCGGAGGTGTTGGCGTCTGATGACCCACAAGTATAGGGGGTGTATCGCAGTATCTTCGATAAGTAAGAATGTCGATCCCAACGAGGAGCAGAAGGTGTTGACAAGCAGTTTCGATGAAGGATTCACTGTAAATGCTCACAGACAAGTGTTCGGGGGTTTTGATGTAACAGATGAATAAAGTACGAGTAAGTAAAATGCGAGAGAAATAATTGCAGCGAGTGGCCCAATCCTTTTTAGCACAAAGGACAAGCCGGTTTGTTTACTGATAATGACCAAACGTTCTCGAGGACACACGGGATTTTAGTCTAGTGCTTTCGCTACATACAGCTGATTAATCTTCATTGTTTTGATAAGTGTTGTGTGGGTGAACCTATGCTAATGTACCGCCCTTCCTAGGACTAATACATACTTGTGATTATACCCCTTGCAAGCATCCGCAACTACAAGAAAGTAATTAAGATAAATCTAACCACAGCCTTAAACTGCGAGATCCCTGCGATCCCTCCTGCATCGATATACCAACGGGGGCTCAGGTTTCTGTCACTCCGGCAACCCCGCAATTGGCAAACGAGTACCAGATGCATTCCCCTAGGCCCATAAATGGTGAAGTGTCGTGTAGTCGACGTTAACACGACACCACTAGAAGAATAACACCACAACTTAAATATCATAACATTGAATATTACTCAACCATAGTTCACTACTAACAATTAGACTTCACCCATGTCCTCAAGAACTAAACGAACTACTCACGAGACATCATATGGAACATGATCAGAGGTGATATGATGATGAATAACAATCTGAACATAGACCTTGGTTCAATGGTTTCACTCAATAGCATAAACAACAAGTAGAAATCAGTACCGGGAGAGTTTCCCCTATCAAACAATCAAGATCAAACCCAAATTGCTACAGCGGTGACGATGTCCAGCGGTGGAGATGGCGGTGATGATGGTGGAGATGATGATGATGGTGATGGAGATGATGTCCAGCTCGATGGCGGTGACGATGGCGTCGCTTTGTTTCGTCCAATTCCGAGAATATTTCTGCTACTAGGATTTCTCGAAACCAAAAAACAAGCAGAAAACAAGAACCGGCACTTCGGCATCTTGTTAATAGGTTAGTTCCAGAAAATGCACGAATATGACATAAAGTGTGCATAAAACATGTAGGTATCATCAATAATATGGCATAGAAGAGCATAAGAAATGATCGATGCGTTCGGAGGCGCATCGGTCGGTTCACGATATCGCCATGCGTGAAAGCCGCCGAGGGCTCGATCACGAAGTTGGATGTTCCGATTATGCGGTGAAAACCCCAAATCGTAGTAGGTCGTTTTAGCTTTAGCTTTATCTGTGATCAAGCGGGACCACCATCCGATCGTACACCTCTTTGCACGCAGCATCATGGGTGGACGGCTCTTTGAGCCGGTCACGGGACAACCCAGAGCCGATCGGTGTGCTCGTGATTTAACGTTTACGTGTATGCCATGCGGGAAACTACAGTGAGGCATCATCCAACACCTTCCTGACCAGGCATAGTCAGTGTGCACGCCTCATGCATCAAGATCGGACGCAGGACCGGCTGGCGGCTCGTCGCCGGGGGGACCAGGGCCAGCCGCAGTCCTGGGAGATTCCTGCCTACTGGTGCTCGTCGCGTCACGCCGTGGTTTCGACCGCAACACATTCTCGGCACGCCCGGTGGGACTATCTTCGAAGATCTGACCGCATCGCCATCTACATCCGAGATGGCGGAAGGCACTCCCGTCTGGCACGAGGATCCTGACCCACGAGCTCAAGAAGAAGCATGACGAGGTCAAAGTAGCCCTCAGGCCGACCTCATCGGCTCTTTCACATAACCCAGTCTCCATGGCATCAGGTGGAAGGGGTTCTCACCTGAAGGCGCGCCGATGGAGTGGACTCCGTCTCCTCTCGCGCAAGAACGCACTCGTGTCAGCCAGGCTCAGAGATCAACTCCATGGTGGCTCATTCATCAGCACCGCCACTCTGGAGAGCCCGGTGAACACTTTGGAGTCGCATCGCCTCGTGATCCAGGAAATCATGGAGCCATCAGTGATTCTCCGGCCTGACCAGCCTCGGGACTTACCAAGGAGAGATGCCTACCCAGTCCCCGGCCCACCGCCGCCGCTCGCTATAGCAACTGATGGCGCCGAGTCCATCGGCATACGCCGCCTACAAGATTGGTGGTGACCCTAGTGACTACCAATCCTTACATGAGGCGCCCAAGGAGATCCCCCACGGATACATCGTGCGCATACGCGCCGACCGCGCAGAATCGGCAGCTCGGAATCCAAAGTCGCAACAAACAGGGACTTCGGAACAGCAGGAGGAACGTCGAACAGATCTTTGAGAAGCGTGACGCTGTGCTAAGTACGCGCATCCGACAAACCTCCCGCAGCTCAGCTCCCGGCAGCTTGGCTCTAGTTGAAAGCAAGCATGGCTGGCTATATGCTTCACCCCATGACTCTTCTGCAGCTCGACGCCTTCAACCATCACCGCGTGATCAGATTTGACAGATCCCAGAAGACCACCGCATGATGCCGGTGCGGAAGACATCGGCTATACCCAAGCCGTACTCCTCAACGAGTACGAATTGATCCTGTGTACCACCCAAATATCGGCTTCCGACTTCACCAAGTTTAGTGGATCGATGGTTCCAGCTCCATCGAGCATGTGAGCTGACATTTGGCATCAGCTTGGCACGATCTCAAGCATCAGATCGAGCTGTGGTGAGGTTCTTCGCACGAGTCCCTCACAGATCGGCCGGGTGGTACACATCACGCCACCGAACTCCAACCTGACTTGGAAGCAGCATGGAAGAACAGCTCCACGTGCGCATCACTCAGAGGCTTCCGAGGCTGGCATTGCCGATCTAGCACAAGTACGACATGAGCGCTGGAAACAGGTCGAATCACGTCCAACCGCTCAGGACCGTTAGGAACCGATGCTATTCGGTTCATGTGAGTGAAAAAGAAGCAAATGAGTTGGCGGTGGTGGGTCTCATCATCGATCAAGGACGTGGCCTCCCAAGCAGTACTACCCTTCACCGGCGCACATGGTGCGTAGCTGCCGAGCATATGAACAACGCTACCTGGATGTTTACCAGGATAAATTCAAGCGTGCGTGTGGTCCCGGTTGAGGCGGATGAAGATGAAGGTGTCGCTGGAGATCAAGAGGTAGCAAGGGCTGAATGGACTCTGGGGCAAGCCCCGTGTCCCGTAAATGGGTTAAGCCACAAGGTCCTCCAAAAGGGTTTGACTTCGACGTGACCAAAGCTGAGCAGATTTTCGACCTCTTACTCAAGGAGAAGCAAACTGAAGTTACCCGAAGGCCACAAGATCCCCACGTGCAAGTGAGCTGAACGGAAAGCCATACCGCAAGTGGCATAACACGCTCACCCACGCCACCAACGACCGCAGGGAGTGAGCGCCAGCAGGTCCAAATGGCGTATAGAACAGCAGGGCGCTAATTTTCAGCCAGTTGCGCCATGAAGGCCGACACACACCCTTCCCCGCCGTTAACATGGTGGAGTGCACTTACCATGGAGGTGCTGCCCAGATTCTCTGCACATCAACATGGTAGGACCTGCACACTTCGTAAGGACGGAGATGAGGTGCCCTGCTTCGCAGCAAGGACACAGAGGAAGCCGCCCTCCACGCATTGGCTCCGTCACGATGGCGTGCGGCTACATCACGGTAGGGAGAAGTGAGGAACGTGAAGATATCGCCGACTTCTCTCGATCACCTCCTCACAGTATGTGGGTCAATACCACCAATTCCGCCGCGATATACAACGTACGATGATGAAAGAGATCGGTCGGTTAGGACGCCAGAGACAATCAAGCCGGCATGATCGCGACGTGTGAGCCATATGAGCGCCACGCCAAGGAAAGTCGAGGGAGCAAGACGACGTGGATAGGCACCGGACCGCCCTTCTT